>NC_061511.1:102929010-102996270 GCF_022539505.1 Lolium rigidum
GCAAGAGTACCTCACCTACCTGGAAGAGGAGCTCCTGGAAGACCAGGCCATCGATGATGCAGTGTCATTAGCACAGCTGCCGTCGGAGGAAGTACATGCTCTACAAGGAGCACCACCGGAGGTACGTCCCAGCCGGGTCAAAGATTACATCATCGCCTTCCTCATCGTGGTGATCGTGAGGATCGTGTTATTCTAAGTGGTCTATGATCGTATGTAATATGATTGGGCATGGTAATCTCACCCTATTTGAATTGTGGTAAGGATATGAAACTGTGATTTGAGCAACTAAACAGCTGATTTCTGTTTTCCTCCGTGCAAGATGGGCTGAAAACGGACAACCAAACGATGGGGCATGGGTTCCTTCTCCGGCGCACAAAAGGCCGCATAGGCTACCAAACGACCCGCCGAAAGTGGCCCATGGCCCGTTCTCAACGCGCAATGCCTTCCATCTCACTGCGTCAGGCATGGAGGAATCTGGCCCAGGCAACCAAACGCGCCCATAATACTGCACTTTACCATTGTAGAGTGATATGGATATCCAGGCCTGGTACACTAGGACAACCATTGATATGATAATTAGGTCTAAGGCTGTACCAGTATTTTTATCATAGTCTTGTTATTAGGAAATAATAATGTAGCCAGGTCATGTGGTGGGCCAAATTAGGGTTATTAGTGTGTCAGTTGGATTTGGGCCTGTCCAATCCAACTAGGGCTAGGCCCATAGTGGGGCGCCCCAGCCCAGTAAGGGCTGGCCGGCCATCCACCCTCTCATATAAGGTGGAGGCACGGCTAGGGTTTAGATAGTTCAAGTTTAGTCTAAAAGTTAGGTTTTACCTAGTTGCGTGTGTTCACGTGTATCATCCCTCCGGGGGTACGGCGCTGCCGTTTATCTATATCATCCGCTGCGAAGGTTCTTGTTTTCATCAAGGATTGTCTAGCTCAAGGTTTTGAGGCGCATCGTTCATCGATCCGTTGCTTGCTGGATTCGTTCCCTCTTCTCCAGGCTGCGTTCATCGCGTTGTTGGGAGATTCTATCTACCCGGGTTCTCGATGTGTAAGATCGGGCAACACCTAGGAGGATCTACTGGGTTCCCCCTACATCATATGGTATCAGAGCTCTGGGTTGCTCACGGTGAGGTTTTGTTGATCGGTCGCATCTAGATCGGTTTGCATCGGTTAAGGTTGGCTCTAGATCGGCGGATATTGGCTCTCGGTCGAAGGAGCTTGAGTTGGAGGAAGTTTGGAGCTGTTTGGGCGAAGTTTCTCCATAGTTTCGGGCAGTTTTTCGAGTTGGAATCGAGGAAGAAGATGGCTGTTCGGACCCCGTCCGGCGCACGACCCGGTCAGCCGACCCCACAACCGGACTGGCCGGCCCAGAACCCGGTCAGACCGGCCAGCCCAGTCCAAACCGGCCCTCAGACCGGTGCCAGCCGGATGGAGGTCCAGGGGCTTCAGCGCGTTCGCCCGGTCAGCCGGTCGGTCAAACCGGCCCTAGGACCGGACCAACCGGTCCCCAGCCTGGTCAAACCGGCTGCTGGGCCGGTCCAACCGGTCACCAGCCCGGTTCAACCGGCTGCTGGGCCGGATTGGCCTCTCTTCAGTTCAGCGCAGTCGTCTGGCTTTGCTTCTCCGCAGTCTTCCGCGGTGCAGTCCTTTCCAGGCGATGTTCTGGGCATGAGGTGTACTCTACCGAAGAAATCTAGTAAGGTTTTCAATGACTATCTGGACAACTAGAAGGGAGAACAGCATCCGCCATCCAGTCTTCGTTGGTATCTACACCGTCTTGCGACAGTTCCGGAGTATGAAGATTGGGAGAGGAACATGGAGTTGGGATTTGCTCGATGTCGCATATACAATAGGAAGTTCAATGGATCTTATGCATATTATCTGGCTCTACGACGTGTGGACGAGGCATTAGAACGTTGTTGGCATGATGCGGTGGACAGAGGTGAATTTGCTGAAACTTGGGAGGATTACAAAACTTTTCTTCGTAGTGGTTTCGTGTTACCGTATATGGAGGAGAGTGTGCAGCCGTCCAGAGTTGTGCATGCAATGAAAGAAGTGGACAAGTGCATAGTTCCTATTTAGGAGATTGTTCCACTACCAACAGTCACTAAGGACAAGGTGATATCTTCAGAGGAGAGGAAACCTGGCTCTGATACCAAGAGCGCTATCGTGATCGTTGAGGAGGATGTACCATTGAGCGGGCTGAATATGCAACTCAAGAAGGTACAAGATGATGCTTGCAAGGCAGTTGACAAGGTTCAGCGGTGGAGTTTGTTTCAGACCAGTGTATTGTAAAGGGCAAGGCTTGCAAGTTGATGATTGATGGTGGTAGCTGTACTAATGGCATTAGCAAGGTGATGGTGGCAGCATTGGGGTTGTCTACATGGCGTCTTCCTGAACCTAAACGTCTTGAGTGGTTGAATAGTTGTGGTATGCTGAAGATTACTCACAAGGTGCGTGTGTCATTTACAGTTGATGATTATGTTGATGAGATAGAGTGCGATGTGTTGCCATTGGAGGTGTGTGGATTGCTACTTGGGCGTCCTTGGCAGTATGATCGCAATGTGACACATGCTGGGAGAGCAAATACATATTCTTTTATACATGGTGGCAAACAGCGGACTTTGAAGCGTATGGGTGATGATCATATCAAGTCCGATGTGGAGTTAGTGGTGCGTAAGGAGAAGTTGCACAAGCCTAAGGTGCAGCTAGAGGTGCATGATGTTCCGAGCATTGATGTTGGTGATGTTTCAGCCATGCCTGTAGATGACAAGCCAGTTCTTGTTGGTGATAAGACGGATGAAGCTATACTTGTTGTTGATGTGGATGTTGCAGCATGTGCTACAGTTCCAGTTTGTGTTGATGCTAGTATGCAGACTAATGATGTTTGTGCTGATGGTGTTTCAGTACATGTGGAGCATATGCGCGTGGGAGGAGTGGGAGGCGAGCGCGTCAGTGGAGACAGTGGGCAGCGGCACTACCGTGCTAGTAGTACTGCAGTCCAGTTTTCCGCGACACCGCGGATGCATCGAGGCAAGGATGGACGTGTGAGACATCTATGTGGCCCAGGAATTACACATCTTGTGCAGGGTCATGTTCAGCGACACAGGGGTCCATCAAAACCTCGCAAGAAGAAGGTATTGGCGTCGAAGTCCAAGCTCATATGGAAAAGAAAGGAGGCGCCAAGTGCTGTATCAAGTCAAGCAGGCCGTGAGGGAGGAAGTGGTGCGGAAGGCAAGGAAGACTTGAGGAAAGCGAGGACGTGTCATGTTCATATCACGTCACCTTTTTCCAGAAGACCATCACGCGTTGGGGACAACGCTTCTTGAAGAAGGGGAGAGATGATATGGATATCCAGGCCCGGTACACTAGGACAGCCATTGATATGATAATTAGGTCTAAGGCTGTACCAGTATGTTGTTGCCTATTTGACGGTACTCCAGAGGAGGGATCCTCATGGAGGGGAGAAGAAGTAGGGGTCATAGGGCGGAGAGTCCACGGGACGGTGGTACGCGATTTACCCAGCTTCGGAACACCTGTTCGAAGACAGGGCCTACTGCTGCTTGTCTGGAATTATCTGGGCGCTTTCGCGTTGTTACAATGAGTTGTGGTTATGCCTCTAGGGCTCCCAGGATCCGGCTTATAAAGGCGCACGGATCTAGGGTTTACATGGAGAGTCCTAGCTGGAATACAAGTTGCCTAACTACGGTACAATGTCTTGCCGCATACGTCAAGGATCCGCCTTCCTTCTATACCGTGCGGGATCCGGATACCTTATGGGCCTCCACAGATCCGGCCTCCTTCGTAGGTCGGTTGGGATCCGGCTTCCTGTTCCTGGGCTGGACTTCATCCTTTAGAATCTACAGCAACTGGGCCACCCGATGGGCCACATGCCACATCACCATCTGTGGGCCACCCGGGCTTGCCGGATCTAGGCCCTGCCGTTGATATACCCATAAAGTATACCCAGAACAGTAGCCCCCGAAGTTCTCCGAGATTCATCATTCCTCCGGCTTCAATTGACTCGGTTCCGAAGAGAATCTTGAAGAACTTCTAAACTTTACTTATTTCCAATATCATCTTCTCGGAAATCATCTGTTTCTTCAGTAACGGCAACGCAGCAGATTTTCTACTTTTCCCGCGCACAACTTCATCTTTTCCCGCGCTAAATTTTCGGAGATGCAAATCTCTTAGCCGGAAATTTCGGGAGTGCACAGTTAAGTTACCTCCACGTCGTTTCACCGCTTTTAACCTAAGACGCGTGTCACGCATCCAACGGTGTGACCGTTCTGTTTCCACCGTCGATTCCGAAACACGAATCTCCGCGCGAGGTCTATAAATACCCCCGCGTGCGGTAACTTCTTCATTCTTTCACCGTTTCACCTACTTCATCTTCCTCCTTCGACCGCGCCGCCGATCGGATCTCAACTCCGGCGAACTCACCCGCGGGAAGCTCCGTTCCAAGCCTCCCCTCACACCAAGATCACCACGGTTGAGCGGGAAATTTACCCCACCGCCGATTCGTGGTCAAGTAGAGGATTTAGCTTCAAGTCCGGCGACCTCGACTTCGCCGGAATACCACAGGAACACCGCGCCATTAACGGTATGTGCGCCGGCCTTGTAGAAGAAAGTGTAGTCTAGCGTAGATCCGGTTACTCAATCTAGTTTTGCATGGGTGCAGCCGAAAGCATGTCACATAGTTCACCAAAATGTACTGGTAGTTCTCTGAGTAGTCCGGAACCCAGTTCATTAGAACCAAGCTGTCCGGAACCTCTTGCATTCTTGCCACCATACGTTTCCGACACCAAGTTAGCTCAACCGTTCTCTGCATCTTCCAGCAACGCGCTAGGCCGGATCCCGACCCTCAAAGAAATCCAAGAGGAACTTCAAGGCCAAGCCAGGATGGCCGGTAAGGTGCAGGAGGCGGAGATGAAGAAAGCTTCCAAGGCCAAGATCCGAGAAGGCGAGAAGGGTCAGTGGTGGCCTTGCGAAACCAAGGACTCGGAAATGAGGGATCTTCAAAGTGAAGGCATGATTTCTCCGCCATGGAGTTTCATGCGCGACTCCAACGTCCCCAAACCAGATGCGGACGAACGCGTCCTAACCAAGGCCTGGGTTGAGCGCGGACTCTCGCTCCCCTGTTCGGAATTCTTTCTGTCGATCCTTTCCACTTACGGACTACAGCCCCACAATATCTGCCCAAACTCATACCTCCTCCTTTCGAACTTCGTGACGCTCTGCGAGGGGCATCTCGGAATTCCAAACGTTCCACTCTTCCATGTTTGGGGGTCATTCTGGTATCAAGGTTACTCTCCACAAAATACAGCAAGTCTTTTACTGGCCTAAACTCAAAAAGTTCATAGCTGATAAAGTCGCTACCTGTCCAGTTTCACAAATTTCTAAAACGGAAAAACTACCATACCCTGGCTTGCTCACACCACTACCGATTCCTCAGCAGAAATGGAAGGATATCAGTCTAGATTTCGTGGAGGGATTACCAAAATCCAAGGGAAAAGATATTATCCTAGTCGTTGTGGATAGGCTCACAAAATATGCACACTTTATACCACTTGCTCACCCTTATACAGTGCAGACAGTAGCAGATTTGTTCATGACACATATCATTAAAATCCATGGTCCTCCTGCAAGTATTGTTAGTGACAGAGACGCCATCTTCACCAGCAAGTTATGGAAAGACATTTTCTCTGCTTTTAACATACAACTGAATTATAGCACAGCCCATCACCCCGAGTCTGATGGACAGACTGAACGGGTAAATCAGTGCCTGGAACAGTATCTTCGGTGCATGGCTTTCCAACAACCCAAAAAAATGGTGTGATTGGCTACCGTCTTCCGAATGGTGGTATAATTGCTCTTACCATTCCTCCATCCAAATGACACCATTTCAGGCTCTGTATGAGTATCCTCCACCATTGCTGCAACAGAGTCCAATTCCTTTCTCTCCAACAGATGACAGCACCAGCGCCACTAATGAGAAGGAAAACATGCTGACACTCCTCCACGTGAATCTGACCGAAGCCCAGCAACGTATGAAAAAGTATGCAGATGCCAAACGAATAGAAAGATCATTCAATATTGGTGATTTCGTCTATTTGAAGATGCAACCCTACAGAGGGACCGCTTTGGGCAGGAAAAGTGCTCCCAAACTCTCATCCAAGTGGTATGGTCCATTTCGAGTCGTCAAGATAATGTATCCTATCAGCTACATCTTCCGACTAAAGCAAAGATACATGATGTCTTCCATGTTAATCAGTTGAAGAAGCACTTTGGTATCCATGCCATTCCTAACCCAAAGCTCCCATTAGTCACGGAAGATGGCAAGGTCAAACTCGCCCCCTTGGCTGTGATTGAGCGTAGACTGGTACCCAGATCGGTTGGTGATTATGATATTCCTATTCCACAGTGGCTTATTCATTGGGACTCAATGACAGTTGAAGAGGCCACCTGGGAAGATGCGGAGTACATTCAGAAAGTTTTCCCAGATTTCAAGCCTTGAAGTCTTGACTTGCAAGGGGGGTTCTGTCAGGCCCTTGCTTGGTCCAGAGGCAACAGACTACGATTCCTCATTTCGCAAACTAGTTAATTTCTGTTTATCGCTAATGATTGAGCTGTCAACTATGTAACAACACTTAACGCTTGAGCCTGTCTCAATATATAAGAGGCAGGTGGGGTGGACGGGAGGATCAAGCAATAATAAAAATTATTTTTTTCCCAGTTTCTTTCCTTCCTTGCAAGTAGTTGCCTTCCTGAGCCTCGCGTGCTCATCTTCTTCCCCTTCCTTCGATGATCGTCATGGTTCCTAAACCAAGGACCTGACAATCTAGGCGAAGTTCTGAGGTAGTTTTGGTTTTCTTGGTGTGCTCGTTGATCGACCTGTGTTGGGGAGAAGCTTTTCAGCTCCTGTTAGTTTTGATTCACGTAAAATCTCCTTGTGATTGGATCCTAGTTTCCAGCATAACCAACTGGAAGTACTGGGTAAAAAGGATAAGCGATCACAGACAAAAGCTACACGACCTGTTCGCTTTGGCTTTGGTCTGTATTCACAATGAACATATTGGGCTTGAACTGCCGCGGCTTAGGGCAGTCCGATGCAGTTAATGAGATATGTAGTCTTGTGCATCTGTATCGCCCGAGCTTGGTTTTCTTGTCAGAAACTAAGATGTCAAGGGAGAAGTCACAGAACCTGTGAAGGAAAATTGGTTTTGATAATGCGTTTGGAGTGAAGAGTGAGGGACTAAGCGGAGGATTGGTTCTATACTGGAATAATGAATCCACTGTCAGCCTAAAATCTTTCAGCAGATCTCATATTGATGTTACGGTTACAAATGACCAAACGGGAACTGGAGAATAGCGTTTCACGGGTTTCTACGGTGATCCAGTGAGAGCAAGAAGAGGAATGAGTTGGGAACTATTGAAATACATGAGGAGAGAATTCGATAAACCATGGCTCTGTGCAGGAGACTTCAATGAGGTTCTGTGTTTAACAGAACAGATTGGTGGTAATCATTGTTAGCATTAAGCACGTCGTTGGATGCCGGCACGGCTTCGCGCGTATAGCTCGTATACGAATCGTATACGAGTCCGATCAGCTCACGAGTAGTAGTTGGAGTCGGTAGGGAAAATCTAGCTATGATGCATATATATATGCGTGTAACCTACCCTGTAATCAACCAGAATCAAAGCAAGAAATAAAGAAAGAAACAACAGGTGCGATATGCACCTGTGGCAATCCAAATCGTTTTCTTGTGTTGCCTGAAGTAATACATGCTAGCTGAAGTAGTACTAGCGTGATCAATAGAAACGATCAGCTAGCTTTAGCTGTGGTACGTGCGTCTCGCCGGATCGTCGTTCGTCGTCGCTTACGCCGGAAAGTACACGGCGTGTCGGGCCAGTTCTAACAATTGGTATCAGAGTTCGAGTTCATCATCCGTGATCTACTGAAAGTACAAGGAGGTCATGGAGATGGTCAAGGTTGGCGAGACATCGGCACCGGTGGTGGAGACGGTGGGGCCGGCTTTGTATCCGCGCCTCGATCGCAAGGACTACGGGCTTTGGGCCCTCAACATGGAGGTGGCCATGGAAGCTGCGGAGATATGGGAAGCCGTCGATCCCGGCGGCGATGACTACGTCAAGGGAGGCGCGAAGTACACGAAGGATCGCAAAGCACTAACGGCGATCTACTCCGTCGTGCCGAAGGATGTGATGCAGCACCTCGTCGGAAAGAAATCGGCGAAGGATGCATGGGAGACGATCAAGACCTTACATCAAGGTCATGCCCGCGTGAGAGAAGCGCATCTTCAAAGTTTGACGAAAAGCTATGAAGATCTGAAGATGGAGGAAAGCGAGACGGTTGATCAGTTTGCCACCCGTTTCGTCACCCTCATCAACGCAATCAGGGGTTATGGCGAGAGGTTGGATGAGGTCAAGAACGTCAGAAGGTTCTTGCGTGCCGCACCGGCGCGCCATATGCAGATCGTTACATCGATCGAACAATGTCTCGACCTGAATACACTGACGGTTGAGGATCTCGTCGGAAGGTTCAAGGCCCATGACGAGAGAATCCGGCTTAGCTTCAATGACCCGGACCAGAGTGAGCACTTGATGCTCACGAAGCAGCAGTGGATGACTCTTTCGAAAGAAAAGCAAGGAGGGTCCACAAGCCGCAGCAACGGGAAGGAGAAGCAGCGCCCGGCGAAAAAGTACATCGCCGAGCAGGAGGAAGATGACGAAGCTCCGCCGCGGAGGAAGTTTGACATAAATAAAGTAAGGTGTCATAACTGCGGGAAGCTCGGTCACTTCAAGGCTGATTGCCAGAAAGCATCGATGGATAGGGCTCTCCTGGCCCAGGAAGGAGATGATGGACCAATGATGTTGATGCTCGAAGTATGCGAGCAGAAGGACAGGGAGGAGTTAGCTCCTCTAGCGCAGGCTCCGGAGATGGTGGACCACATGGATCAGCAGCGGAGTGCCCCGTTCCCATGTGAAGAAACTTCGAAACTTGTTCATGGTGATCTATGCGTTGAAATATCACCTGCAACTCCGTCCGGCAATAAGTACTTCATGCTTGTGGTGGATGATTACAGTCAATACATGTGGATTGTGTTGCTGAAAAGTAAGGATCAAGCTCTACAAGAATTCATGAAGATCAAAGAAGCCGGAGAATTCAAGGCGCAGGTGAAGATAAAAGCTTTACACATAGATCAGGAGGGTGAGCTGCATCAAACCGTGGTAGCCATGGCACGGAACATGATGAAGAGTAAAGGCTTGCCAGGAAAATTTTGGGGTGAGGCAGTCAATACGGCTGTCTACTTGCTGAACAGGGCACCAACTAGGAGTGTAACTGGTATAACGCCGTACGAAGCATGGTACGGATGGAAGCCCTCGGTTGATCATCTTCGCACTTTTGGGTGTGTGGCGCATGTCAAAACGGTGTCCGGCCATAATAGCAAATTGGTGAACCGGAGTACTCCAATGATCATGACCGGCTATGACGGCTCGAAGACATACCGTGTGTGCAATCCCTACACCAATAAGGTGGTTGTCACACGCGACGTAGTTTTCGAGGAAGACAAATCATGGAATTGGAGCTCCAACGAAACGGTACATCCAACGACGTGCTTAATGCTAACAATCACCCCCTAAGCACGACGTGCGCTTTTCTTCGACCAGGGTCCCAAATACGCCACTTACTTTGCGTAGGTGTTACCCTAGGTATTGCTTTCACCGTTTTGGCCATCATCATCGACATTGCTTTCGTCCCTTTTTGTGTCTTCCATGTCACCGATTTTACCTTTGTCGGCTTCTCCATGGCTTGTCGCTGACCGTTCTCCTTGTCCGCGTCTTCGGTCTTCACCTCTTCCTTGGTTCGTGAACACCGAGCTTGAGCTTTCCCTACTACATGTTCATTTGTATGAAGGAACTTCATTGGATATAAATCCAAGACACTACGAAAAAGTTTCGCAGTTGATCGTCGTCTTCTTTCCTGTACTGTCGGAGGAGACGTACGAGTTAATTCTTCTGTCGCTTGTGCGACGTCTGATGAAGCCATGCTAGCTGCTGGAGTTGCCATTTTTTCCACTGCATGGCCTTCTCGACGATATCTTCCTCGCGCAGAACCTGGGCTACTCCCCCCTTTTTCAATTCCTGGCAATTCCATGCCCTCTTCACGTGGTGTGATGCTTGGTGGTGTTAATAAACCACCAACATCATCTCTTGTATTTGTTTCTTCACGTGAAGCACTTCCTGATGGCTTGATTTTCTTTTTTAGCCATCTGGTAACAGCACAAGGGTTGCTTCCTTGTAGCGTGGTTTCTAGGCTGCAGAGCCTTCCTGGATCTTCCTTTTGCCCAATCTCCTCACGTGGAGCGTTTATTGGCAAGACACTTTCTTTTAGTCCGCCTGCTTCTGGCCATCGTGGCCTGCTTGCTGGGCTGCAGGAGCCCTGCCCGTTTGGTGCTGAGTTGCAATGTGCGATTACACAACTGCAATCACTGCTACTGTGAGGGGTTGCACGTTTTGCTTCCAAGCCTTCCGCACCTGTTTCTGATTGACCTTCTTCATGATATGCATGCTCACAATCACCGTAAGTAACGTGAAAATTCAGATGTACCGTTTCGTTGGAGCTCCAATTCCATGATTTGTCTTCCTCGAAAACTACGTCGCGTGTGACAACCACCTTATTGGTGTAGGGATTGCACACACGGTATGTCTTCGAGCCGTCATAGCCGGTCATGATCATTGGAGTACTCCGGTTCACCAATTTGCTATTATGGCCGGACACCGTTTTGACATGCGCCACCCACCCAAAAGTGCGAAGATGATCAACCGAGGGCTTCCATCCGTACCATGCTTCGTACGGCGTTATACCAGTTACACTCCTAGTTGGTGCCCTGTTCAGCAAGTAGACAGCCGTATTGACTGCCTCACCCCAAAATTTTCCTGGCAAGCCTTTACTCTTCATCATGTTCCGTGCCATGGCTACCACGGCACGGCTTCGCGCGTATAGCTCGTATACGAATCGTATACGAGTCCGATCAGCTCACGAGTAGTAGTTGGAGTCGGTAGGGAAAATCTAGCTATGATGCATATATATATGCGTGTAACCTACCCTGTAATCAACCAGAATCAAAGCAAGAAATAAAGAAAGAAACAACAGGTGCGATATGCACCTGTGGCAATCCAAATCGTTTTCTTGTGTTGCCTGAAGTAATACATGCTAGCTGAAGTAGTACTAGCGTGATCAATAGAAACGATCAGCTAGCTTTAGCTGTGGTACGTGCGTCTCGCCGGATCGTCGTTCGTCGTCGCTTACGCCGGAAAGTACACGGCGTGTCGGGCCAGTTCTAACAATCATCGACAAGAATGGATGATGGAGGGATTTCGAGATACAGTGGATGAATGCAGATTTATTGATCTTGGTTTTGTGGGGTTACCGTACACATGGGATAATAGGCAGCAGGGGAACAGAAATATCAAAGTAAGGCTAGATAGAGGGTTGGGAGACGATCGCTTCCTCGAAGCCTTTGATAATACATCGATTCATCACATCCAGACGACAGAATCGGATCACTGTGCACTGCTGATTACGGTGAAGCGCTCTGATTGGTTACTAGGGGGAGGCGGTGCGAGACCTTTCCGTTTTGAGAATATGTGTACAAGGCATGAAAGGTATGCTCAAGTGGTCAACAGGAGTTGGCAGCCTACCGTGTCTGGGTTAGAAGGAGTCCACGAGGCACTGGGTCATGTCCAGCGAGACATGCAAGAATGGAGCAAGGATGATTTTGGTTCAGTAAAAATACAACTCAAGGTTTTGCGTGAAAAATTTGAAACTTTTAAACAGAAGGCCCTCCGGTCCAGTTTTATATATAAAGCCACACAGGTGAAGTACAGCGATACAATGAAACATCCGAAGGAAAGAAAGAAAAACAAAACTGGGGTTACCAGCTAACGCTACAAGCACAAGCGATGCAAAACTATAGCCTAAACCAAGATACAAGGGCGCCCGAGACTACAACTAAACATCGGCCGCTCGGCTGGAACTTCCAGCAACGAGCCGCCACTCCGTGGAGCCGCACCAAACTGAATCGGTACAAGGCAGCCTTGCAGAGGACCACCATCACCGAGGGAGCTGGCTAACGGCGCAAGTGAGCATGTGATCCTCCAGAGTTCAAAGGGGGGAAGAACTTCACGACAACGCCTCTAGGAAGGGGAACGGCGCTCACGAGCGTCGTCGTTGTCGGCACAGGGGAGCTGTGCCATGCTTTCGCGGAAGTCTTGACCCCACCCCAGGGAAAGCCCAAGGCTTTGCACCTGCCATCAGGACAGCCACCGGCTATTTAGAACCACCGTTGTCCCCCGGTGCCACGGCACACTCTCCGACAGCCACCCTAGGCACAAGAGAGGCCGCGCAAACCGAAAGAACACCGTCTATATAAAGCCAGTCACAGCAAGACGCAAGGCATCGACTAGAGGAATTCCGAGGAGGACCTCGGAGAGAACGGAAGTCAGCAAAGCTGTAGACAGAGCCCCAGGGGAGGCAACCAGCGGCAGGACGTGTGTCATGGCCACCCTCCAACAAGGTGAACGACATCCAAAGACGTCGCCGTGGCCGGCAATGGCCGTAGCCTTGCGGTGCTTTCGCAGACACACCATCGCGCACACAAGCGTCCCTGCAGGACAAACCTCGCGGACCAACCAGTCCTACAGGCGCAACTCCGAAACGCGTCGTCCTCACGAGCGTCACGACTGGCCGGGGAACCAAGCAACTTGTGGCGACGAGAATCGCCGCCACTCCGATGAAGCGCCACCCACACAGCCAACGAACCCAGATTCTGTCAAGCGGAGTAAACCAGAGAGAACCGTGCAAGATGTCCCTGCCCCCCAGCCAATGGGCATCTGCAGCTAGTACAGGGCGTCGGGCCGTGCCGTTCGCCGAAGCAGCCCCAGCGCCGGCCACCAGCACAACTAGCCAGGGAGGAGCCACACCCAGCAGCTCCAGCCGCATCCGGCCTTCCAACCCGCGAAGGCCCAAATGGGGGCCAGACCTAGGCCCGCCGGCCCAGATCTGGGCCCACCGCCGCCACCCCTGGCCATGGCCACCCCGGCGTCAAGGTCGCGCCAGCACCGGTGGCTGGGCCGCCGTGCCGCGCCGCCACCAAGCCGGGATCCGGAGGCGCCCCCGCGTCGGCCGGAGGGGGATGGGCGTCGACGCCGCTGAAGACCGCCCCGCGAGGCCCGCAGCAGCTCGCGCCGAGAAGAGCCACCGCCGCCGGCACCGCGCGGGCTTTGCCTGGCGGCTCGCGCCGGCGGCGGCAGCAGGGAGGGGCGGGGGAGGAGCGCTGAGGCGGGGAGGAGGAGGGGTCGCCCCTGTCGCCACGGGGGCGACGCGGGGAGGAGTGAAAAATTTGAAACTTTAAGAGCTGGTTCGTTGAATTCAAGACCAACGAGAGAGGAGTGTGATGTAATGAAAAAACTCTCTGAACTCTTGTCGAGGGAAGAAGCGATGACGAAGCAACGTTCCCGCGTTCAGTGGTTGGCAGAAGGTGATCGAAATACTACGTTTTTTCACGCGAGAGCAAGGGAGCGAGCAAGAACGAATATAATAATGTCTCTGAAAAAAGAAGATGGTAACCTGGTTTCGAATCAAACTGAGCTTGAGGAGTTGGCGACAAACTTCTATACCAATCTATTTATGGCTCAGGAAAATACGAATCCAGAGGTTATAACACGCTTTGTGGAAAAGAAAGTGGATCGGGATATAAATGAGAAATTATGTTGTCCAGTGACAGATCAAGAGATTGAAAACGCCCTATTTATGATGCACCCAAATAAATCTCCGGGTATGGATGGTTTTACCGCCGGCTTTTATATCCGTCGTTGGGACATTTTAAAGCGAGAAGTGTGTGATTCAATTCTAAAGTTTTTTGATGGATAGGCGATGCCAGAGACAGTGAATAGTACTATCCTAGTGCTTATTCCAAAAATCAAGCACCCGCAAGACTTGACACAGTATAGACCAATAGCACTATGTAATGTGCTTTATAAAATTGTGTCAAAGGTATTAGCTCTAAGGTTGAGACCCATACTGGAAGTTATTATTTTTTTTTTTTGCGAAACACAGTATAATCAAAGACGCTCATACATACGCGCACACACTCACCCCTATGAACGCACACACGCACACCCTACCCCTATGAGCACCTACTGGAACAATCTGCTTTTGTTCCGGGAAGGTTAATAACGGACAATGTTCTACTAGCTTATGAGAGTATACATTATCTGAAAAAGAAGAAAGGAAAGTAAGTTGCTTGTGCTATCAAATTGGATATGGCCAAAGCCTATGACCGTGTGGAGTGGTCATACTTGCGGGCGATCATGCAGAAGTTAGGATTTGCGGAACATTGGATCAATACAGTGATGAAATGTGTGCAATTGGTGAAATTCTCGGTACGAGTTAATGGCCATTTTTCGGAATTTTTCAAGCCAACACGAGGAATCAGACAAGGGGATCCGATATCTCCTTACCTATTCTTGCTATCTGGTGAACGCTTGAGCAGTCTTCTAAATTTTAGCGGGCCACAATATTTATCACGTGGAGTGAGGGTTGGCATTCATGCACCATGGATTTCACACCTCTTGTTTGCCGACGATTGTTTAGTTTTTACACAGGTCTCGCTTGCATGAGATTCTGGAAACTTACAGAATTGGTTAGGGACAGTTGGTTAATCGTTCTAAATCGGCTATATTTTTTAGCGCAAACTGCACCCCTGATATGAAAATCGAGGTGCATACATCCTTGGATATTGAAGTTGAAGCTCTCATTGAGAAACACCTAGATCTTCCCACTGCGTTGGGTAGATCTACGGACGAGCAGTTCGAGCATATTCTTACAAGGATTAAGAAGTTAGCTAATGGGTGGACTCCCAAAACTCTTAGCAGTGCCGCACGAGGGGTTTTGGTGAAATCAGTTTGTCAGGCAATACCGACATACTCAATGAGTTGCTTCAAATTATCAAAAAAGCTATGCAAAAAGATCACAAACTGTGTCGCCAGATTTTGGTGGGGTGGAGATGAAAAGAAGAGGAAAATCCATTGGCGTATATGGATTGATATAGCTATCCCGAAGGAGGCGGGGGATTGGGTTTTAGAGATTTCCAACTCTTTAATCAAGCCATGTTGGCTAAGCAGGGATGGAGATTAATTACTAGTCCCGAGTCTTTATGTGCAAGAGTACTAAAAGGTAAATATTTCAATAACACTGATTTCATGTCCGTAAGGAAGAAGAGAGGGAGCTCTCATACGTGGAATGCAATCCTCCATGGGAGATAAGCATTGAGGAAAGGTCTTATCAAGAGGGTCGGTGATGGATCATCAATCAGAGTTTGGGATGACCCTTGGATCCCAACTAATCAATCTCTAAAACCCCTAGTGAGGTCGCCAGAAGCCGATGTTACCTTGGTCCAAGAACTTATTGATGATGACTCAGTAACATGGAAAATGGAGAAATTGGAGGAGAATTTTGAGCCAGTGGATGTGGACGCGATCTGTAATATTCCTATTGGAAGATTTTTAGAAGATGAGTGGACGTGGTCATATGAGAAGAGCGGGTATTTCACACTGAGATCAGCTTACAAGTTATTGGCTGCACCGCGTCTTCAAAATGATAATCCTTCTACGTTAGATGTTAATTCTACTACCTTCTGGAAGAAGCTCTGGAAGTTGAAAATTCCACCGAAAGTCTGCACATTCTGATGGCGAGTAATTTATGACTTCATCCCCTGTCGACAGAAGCTCAAAGAAAGGCACATGGAAATCTAGTTAAGGAAGAAAGAACTGGTAGATCAATAATTGCCAGTATATGCGAGGAAATTAAAGAGCTTAGGGTTTCATTCGCTAGCTGTAATATTACTCATGTAAACAGATCTGCCGATGAGGCAGCTCATGCATGTGCTCATAGAGCTAGTCCAGAAAGGAGAAGGTGCATGTGGATTAACTTCACGCCACCTTTCTTATCTAGTATCCTTGTCAAGGATTGTAACCCTGTTACTTAATCAATAAAGCACTTTTACCGCAAAAAAAAAGACATCAACTTTTTTTCTATCGTTTTGCATACTGGACGTGAATTTTGAGAAATAGACTAAGCAGATGGAACGATGATTCAAAAATGTCATGCATTCATATTTGGACTTTAATTATCTATCTTAGTTGAACTTTATTATTATTTGTTTGTTTTCCATGTGTTTCAATGATTGTGTGTAGTTCTCGACAGGCTAGGGAGAGGGCATATAGGCTGGCAGCCCGTTCAGTTGAATATATATCCTGTAGCATGTATGTGGTTGTTCTCGGGCGAGTTTGGTTGCTAGGAATGCCGTTTCTGCATCCACTGTGCCAAGTTTGGGTTGGTTGGTTGGCAACGGGATTATCGCGTCCTAAAGGATGACACTTTCGAAGGGGACATGCTCGTGGGAACATTCTGCATGCGTGGGGTAAAGTGGGAGAAGTTGGGAAACATCCAGAAGGTGCAACATGAATCCTCCCACCGCCCCTCTCATCTCTCACTCGCCTTTCTCACCCGCCCTCTTCGCTCCTCTTCCCTCTCTCCTCTCGCCGTCAGTGGTTTCACTGCTGCCGGCAGATCAAAGAACACCGCTAGGACGGCGGAATAGCAGGCAGTTGAAACCCTCTGTCTGCAAGACTTCATCGACTCCAACACCGATGCATTTTCTCCTAGTTCAGGTACTGCTCGCCAAGGTTCATCATTGGCTGTAAGTTCTCAATCCACTCTCATGTTTATTGCTATTCATCACATGAACAACAGATTTGTAGTGGGAGTGTAAACGATACCTCGATTTGGTAGGTTACACTCAATTGCCCTCGTTTTTGTTCATCTGGTATGTTCATGTGTTATGTAAATAGTAGATCTACACATACATACATGTGGATTACAGTTACATTGTTGCCTTATAGGACAAGATTCGGTTTTTAGGGTTAGATAGAAGCAACATTTGTTAATTTTTTTTGCACTGTTCACGAGGTGCTTACTTGAGTGGTAGTTGTAATTGCCGATGATGAGATTGTAGCAATGCGCCATGAAGGGATATTTCTACTCAACCTAGTGGCTTGATCAAATAGCACGCTGTAGATTCAGTAGGATCATCTCTTCTCTTTGTATGTGCTATGTTATATGAGGCTAACTCAAGTTTTGTGCGTTTACCTCGATTCGTTGGCTCCACGCACCTGCGTACTATATGCGGCCATTCCTGAGGCCAACGATTCAAATGTTACAAATCAAGGGAAGGAGTGAGTCAACCATGTGCCTTGTTAATAGTAATGGTTAGCAATGGACTAGGTTCAGTCACACCATCCTAAACTTTCTAGTTTGTGTCGTGTCCTGAACTATGTTCCGCTACTTAGTGTTGTATGAACAAAGTAATTTGTGCTATGTTCATCGTCGACTTTGATATAGCTTACGAGTGTGCTATTTTTTATGGGCTGGTATCCTCACCACGTGGGGAATCGATTATCACACCCCACGTTCTACACATAACCAAACAACAAGTTTTCATTGTCTTGCTACCCTAAAACAGCTCACCAAATGTCGACGTATTGTTGAGACAGATGCTATAGAGGTAGCTTCGATGAGGTGGTTGACGATGGTGACATTTGTTCACCTGGACGATAATGGTACACGACACGATGTCCGAGGTTCGGATCCTCGTGGTGGAGGTAATACCTACTCCTTGATTATATTGATGTCTATGAGTTTACTAGTATTGCGGGAGGCGTGGCTGATGAGTATGAGAGCTATGGAGGCTATGGTCGCTATGAGGGCGGATGTGTTCTTTGCGTCTACGCTATCCTGACAAAGCCTTACATAGATGGTTGACCTAGGATTTTACATAACACAACGAATCATCTAAACCCTAGTCGACTACCAATGTTGATTCCTTTGCTTTTCCTGCACGATGATCTTGAGTGGATCGACTTGGCCTCCACGCTGTACTAGGCCTTGATGAGCAGATTTAGCGAGGTGGTGACTGGATTGGGCCACCCTAGTCATGATCAGTGACTCGCTCCTTTGGGCCTACCCGGTTGGGTATTCCCTCGTCATTTGCTCCTGAGCGCGTTAGGAACTCGCCTCCAGTCCTGACTCCTTTGCCCACAATCATTTTGTCTACTCGCCTGAGAGGTGAGTGGTTGGTGGAGATTCATCGAGGAACTCCTAAAAAGATCATGAACGAAGCACAAGGCCTAACGAACATCAGTATTTAGTATTTGTCCAGGTTGACTTACGGTCGGAAGGATGCTCCGCATTGGCTAACTCCAGTTTCGTTGATGACGCCTAGCGAATGTCAGTGGCATCTTTCTATCGCCTATCATGTCACCCTTCTTGATGGGAAATGACAAGGCGTGCCTCTGGCGGCCTTGGGAATGATTGCTTCCTTCAACGTGTTTAAAATTTCTACCTCGTGGGTCGATGCCCACTTTACATAAATCGTGTTGCAAATGCAATCGAGAGCTCTACAATCCTAGATCCTTCGGTGTGTCTTTAATGAAAATCCCAACATAATCACATTCCTTGTTATAAAAAAGGAAATATTGGCAACCGAAACCCTTTTATCTTGTCATCCTTTCACCTCCACCATCCTTTTCCCAAGGTGTTTGAGATGGCAATGGGAGGCGATTGGAATGGCTCTGAGGTGGAGATGAAGCATCTTTGTCCATACATCACCATGGGAATCCTTCAGAGCTGGAACTTCGACTCCGTACCTCCAAAGTTCAACCTAGAATGAGGGGAGGTGAATTATTGATCTTTAGGAGCTTCTTGGATTGAGGCCTCATGAGTTCAATGTGAAACATATTTACCTTATGTTTTTGCACTAGCAGCAATAGAATTTTGGCATTTTACCGTGTCTACGTGCACCTTTTTTGTTTGTTTCAGCAGGATCCCCGATTCGAAGGGCTCATTTGGAAAATAGACTTAACACCCCATTTTATTGGACAAATACACAAATTAAAGACTATAGAGTCCTCCAAAATAATTATCCACACACCTGGGTGGAAGGGCCTCGTGAAGAGAAGCTCCAGGGAGTTTAACGAGCATCAATATGAGTAGAACCCGCCCATATCCCTGCATGTATGACTTGTCGGTAGCTTTGCATGCCCCGTCAAATAGTTCCGCCCCATGAAGTCAGATCAGAGATCAGAGATCCAGAGACACCAGAACTCGCAGAAACCTCACCTCCGGAAGGGATCTGGAGGGGGAACAAGCACAGGGGCATCGATCATCGAAACTACAAAGATCCTTGGAGGATTGGGCATCATCTCCATCTTCATCGCCATCTCCACCGCAACATCTTCATCGCCATCACCATTTCATCTTACTCCTTCATCCATCTTGTTGTAATCTCTAAATCTATTGTGGATTTACACAAGGATTCATCCATTAGGTTGTATCTTCATCCATACTATTATGATGATATTCGTTGCCTCTATGTGTAAGTAGTTTCCTTTGTTAATGGGGATTCATGGGGAGACCCTAGCAATATTATGTCGATCTTGAATAAATATGATCTATACTTTTCATTCATGATTGTATGTATTAGATAATTCTCTCGATGTTATGTGTTGTGCACCATGCAACATTTGCCTACGATACGGGAGAGGGAACTACTCTTGGCTAGAGGGTGTTGTTGAAGGTCGTAAGTGACATGTCGCACTAGATCATCACTTCCCTAGTAAAGGGGGATATGAGGGGACTCACTGAATCTATCCATAAGCACGGGGAACCCTTAATTATAATCGGATTGAAGTGGCCAACTATCAATCGCTATGGTGGTTATGAGGGATCACAATTGATGGTTGATTCATTGTCATCTTCTTATGGAGATCCACCCCATACATATACCTAGATTATATTAATCATAAGGGATTTCTATTTTCGTGCCCCTGCTTCGTTAGTTGTACTCAGTTTTCCCCAGCTCGTTAGTTTTTCCTCAGTTTTCCCCTCCCTCTAGTTTGAAACCCCTCGAAGACGCGGGTTGCCGTCAGGTCAGAGGCCTTACCGTTACCGTGAGGTCCGTTCCTCGCTGACCGTCTCGTGCTGACGGGTGGATCCATCTACCGCTGACGCGTGGGCCGTTTTATTTCCTGATTGTATACGCGGTGCTGCCAATGACAAATGGGGCCGCTCTATGGGGCTGCCGCAGCCAATGACCGAGTGGGTCGTCTATTTATTTATAGAAAATTATATATTGCCGCTCTGTGGGGCCTCCGCAGCCAATGACCGCTGTGGTCGTCTATTTTATTTAGAGAATATAATATAGAGCCGCTCCGTAGGGGTCGCCTCAGCCCATTTTCGCAGCTTAATCTAAAGTGACTCTTATGCTAAACATTGTGCATCCCGACGTTGACCTAGCGGTGGCGGCGAGCATAGCCGTTCGACCATGCCGATATCGGCATCGGCATCGGCATCGTTTGGAGGATGTGGTGCTCGAATAATAGTGGAAATGCGATATTATTTTTTACATGCATAATATATAGAAAATAGCTAGATCTCTAAATCGATGCATATGAAGCTACATATATATTCTTGGTCATAATCCCCTTAATTATCTAAAGGGGATGGATGCATGGCTTCACGTCGTCGTCGCTTTCATCGTCAGTATCTTCTTCGTCTGAGTAGTAGTACCTCCTGCACATTGTTCCGTCGAACACCTTCACTGTGAGCACATCATCGCCTTCATATTTGAAGTGTACGAACCAGCCGAAATCCACACCGTGCGCGATGGCGAATTTCTCCCAGCCCTTGTCGAGGTACATCCGGCCTTGTCCGTCAAATAGGACCTCCACGGTCCGGAGACGAGGACCGCGAGTCAGCTGCTCGCGGATACACCTTAGCTGGCTCCTTGCCGTCAAGATAGTCCGCAATTTTTTTGGGAGTTCCTGCAAAGAGATCGAGCGCCGATCGTTTGAAATTAGGGAACCCTTGAAATTAAAGGTTTTTTAGAACATGCCCATAATTAATCACATGCATCATATATGTGGGAACGCGTACGTACCTTCTTGACCAAAGGGTCTTCATAGACGACGATGAAGAACTCCTCTATGATCAATGGCAGTGTTGACGGTGGTGGTGGCAATGATGATGATCCACTTCCCCTTCCCCTTCCCCTTCCCCTTCCGGTCCGCGTCCGAGACGTGGAAGCCATGGCAATGGATAAAGTGTATGTGAACGAAAAGAAGAGAGAGGCAGAACCTATTGACACAAGGGATGGCCGTGTGGGTGTTTATAAGGGAGAGATGACCGTTGTAGGGTTTACACAATAAAATAAGGAGGAGATGACCGTTGTGGGGGTTTATACACAATAAATTAAGGAGGAGACGACCGTTGTGGGGGTATAGTTTATCATTTTACCGTGAAAAGTAATGCCTAAAAGGAAAGTAATGGCTACAAGAAATCGGTGATGGTTTATCGTTTTTTGCGTGAAAAGTAATGGGTACAAGAAATGGGTGATGGTGTATCATTTTTTGCGTGAAAAGTAATGGCTACACGAAATGGGTGATGGTGTATCATTTTTGTGCGTGAAAAGTAATGGCTACAACAAATCGGTGATGGTTTATCATTTTTGTGCGTGAAAAGTAATGGCTACAACAAAATCGGTGATGGTTTATCATTTTTTTGCGTGAAAAGTAATGGGTACACGAAATGGGTGATGGTGTATCATTTTTGTGCGTGAAAAGTAATGGCTACAAGAAATCGGTGATGGTTTATCGTTTTTTGCGTGAAAAGTAATGGGTACAAGAAATGGGTGATGGTGTATCATTTTTTGCGTGAAAAGTAATGGCTACACGAAATGGGTGATGGTGTATCATTTTTTGCGTGAATAGTAATGGCTACACGAAATGGGTGATGGTGTATCATTTTTGTGCGTGAAAAGTAATGGCTACAACAAATCGGTGATGGTTTATCATTTTTGTGCGTGAAAAGTAATGGCTACAACAAAATCGGTGATGGTTTATCATTTTTTGCGTGAAAAGTAATGGGTACACGAAATGGGTGATGGTGTATCATTTTTGTGCGTGAAAAGTAATGGCTACAACAAATCGGTGATGGTTTATCATTTTTTGCGTGAAAAGTAATGCCTAAAAAGAGTTTATAATTTAGCTCGTGAAAAATAATGCAGAAAACCAAACTTTGCGTGAAGCTAACCGACGACAGAGAGAGAGAGAGGGTGGTGGCCCCGACCGGAGAGAGAGATAGGGGTTATCCTGCCCGTTAGATCATACGATCAACGGTCGTCGGGCACGATCCGCGTGACATGGGCTAGACCAATCAGGGCAATGTTGGGCGTCGGTGAGAGTTTGTGAAGGGAGAGGGCAAAACTGAGTAGTATCAAGAAACCAAGGGCAAGTGAGTAGTAAACGAGACTAAGGGATTCAAATATGAGATTTAAAAAATGGAAAATGCGTGTTTTGTACAATGAAACCCATCTTGGCCTACCTCAAACTATTTGCAATACAAACCTACATGAGTGTGAAAATTATGGTCTCATTCAGACAAAGTATGTTTTGGGGAAAGCTGTTTTGGGTAGGGCTTATTATGGAAAACCATGCACCTTCATAGCTACTAGGTGATTTGAGAAGTGGCAATTTGTGGTGAAACTTGATTTATCTACGATTTATCTATGATTTGAGAAGTGGAAATTTGTGGTAAAGACTCCATGAGTAAGTGCCACTCCTTTTCGGAATTTTTTGCACATTAAATAACTCATTTAACTAGTTAATCCCATTTGTTGACTCTCTGTTGACCAGCCACTTGAGGGTAAAACTGAGTATATTGCACTAGCCGGTATTAGCACTCAAGGTGAAAACCGAGCATACAAAAAATGCTAGTATATGACTCGAGGGTATACATGAGTATATCTAAATTTCCGGGGTTAGACTCGAGGACGCGTGTTGCGGTGCAGAAGTGGAAGAAGTGCCATTGTTGACGCGTGTCGCGGTGCGGACGTGGAAGACGTGCCATTGTTGACTCGGGTCGCATTTAGGACGCGTAAGCCCCTCTCTCCCTCCCTCTCGCACACGGTACGTCTCATTATCGCTCACGCACGAAACCACCCCTCTCACGTCCCATCAACTTCTCCAAAAACCCCAACCGCCGTACGAGCCCTCCCCTGCCGGCGATGGAGAAGAAGAATGCGCCGGCGGCCATCGCCCCGAGCCCGTCGCCTCCGAGCCCGTCGCCGCCGAGCCCGTCGCCGCCGAGCCCGTCGCCTCCGAGGGCGGCGCATCCGAGGGCGGCGCATCCAAGCGCGGCGCCTCCGTGAACTGGGCCGGTCTCACGGCTGACGGACCACTTCACAAGATCGGCGAATGCTTATTGGCCAAAGAGGAGTACGTGGACAGCTACTCCGCTATGAGGCAAGTCCGTAGAAATTGGCGCTCGGGTTTACCCGATCCCGACGTGCACCCGCACGAATGGATCATGCTACACCACGCCCTTCCACGCGCCGCTGAGTTCACCTTCCTCCATCTCGGCACATCCCGCTACGTCACCATAGATCTATCTGCGGTTCGTGCAAGGTTCAAATTCCTCGGCTTTTCCCGTGGCGTCACCATAGATCTTATTTTCAATCTTAGTGCTGAATGTTATCTTTTCAATATATTTTAGATTCTACTTCCTCGGCTTTTCCCGTGGCGTCATCGTGCTTGCCCGGAAGAACCCACCGCACAAGATACGGCTGCTGAACCCACTCACAAAGAAATCGAACACGATGTTTGAGGCGCGAGATGCCATCTGTTTTTCCGAAATCGGTCGCCGTTATCAAATCCCCGACTATGGTCTTCGTTGCCACACATTACCCGCCGGAAATTGGTTGGGTCGATGAGAGCACTCCAACTAAGGATATAAATGAAGATGGGGATTGGGGAGAAGGAAGATTTTCGATCAAGAACCATGGTTTCCGTTGCATTACCCCGTTCAATGGTGAACCGTATGCGTATGCTGCGGACAATTTTGAGATCGGAAGAATAGTGTGCACCAATATACGAGTTGCAGCAGCGCGCGAGCACCTGTCAAGATGGAGACACTAATTTCATTTCCGGAACTTGGACGTCGAAGTTCTACCTTGTGGAGTCGGATGGTGATCTCGTCGCTTGTGTTGTTGGTCGGCGCGGCTTTGGCGGGCAAACCATTGGTGTACCGTGTGGACACTCGAGCCGCTCTCTCCATCCGGTCACTAACATTTGCGGTAATGCCTTCTTCGTGAATTATATCCGGTGTATCTCCGTCGACACCGGAGTGTACCCGACACTTCAACCTCGGCAGCATCTACTACACGGATTTGGGTTATATCGGAGCGTACTCTCATGATACAAATGCCTGGGATGAGTGGCCACTACGTGTGGATAGAATAGGATTCTACGGTTTGAGAAATGAACACAGGCCATACCGTTTGGAGGATGTATTGGCCTCACACTCGCAGACGGAAGGAGTTCAATGAATATTTCCTTGGGGAATTGCACGAATGGAGCGACGGAGAAATATATGAGGAGGAATGAAGAACAAATTCATTCATCCTAATCTTCTTGTTGTCCATACATTGCGTGCGTGATCTTGTATATTTTTGCAGCTTAGTTTGTCGTGAACATTAACAATGTTATTGGCTGCTTTTGGCTGCTCGTATGCAGTTTACCTATGTATTATACTTAGTTTTCTCGATTATGCTTGCTTGTGAATTTATCATATAATAACTTCTAGATTTGCTACTAGATTTGCTGCCATATTGGGCAAAAAACGAGGGCCAAAAGGCATAAATAACCCCGAGAGATTTGCTACTAGATTTGCTGCCATATTGAAGAAAGACAGAAATAGAAGCTTCTCTAGATTTGATACTAATTTGGTGAAAAAGACAGAGAGAGAAAGAGGGGAAAAGGTGCTCTTAAAAATGCCAATTTGGGCCGAGAGAGACAAAACCCAGCTCCTGCTCACGTGCAACCAAACGCTTCTCGTCCTGTCCCACGCGGTCCCTTTCTACCAGCCCCACGCGACGCGGCCCCACACGACGCGGCCCCACGGACGACGCGGCGCAACACGTCGGCCACGAACGTCCAAATAAACGGATTCCTTCCGTCCGAGCTCCTTCTGCGGGTCTTCAGACAAAGGCTAGGGTAAAACTGAGGAAAAACTAAGGGGCTGGGGAAAACTGAGCACAACTAAGGAACCGAGGGCACGAAAATAGAAATCCCTAATCATAATTAATAGATGCTAGTGGTAAAATCGACACTCCCTAAGAACTCTTTCGCCCTATTGCGGTTTCACCATTTTATATTAGCGAGTTCCTCTCTCTACTTGTTGTTTCATCTTTACTTATTACTTAGTTAGCAAACACAACCAAGACAACTAAACTCTTTTAACCATTTACACATTGCCTAGACTTTATAACATTGCTAAATACTCTCTTTAACAAATAGCGATATAAGGATAAGACTGTCTGAACTCTAGCTCTCTATGGTTCGATACTCTTACTTCGAAACTAGCATAAACGGACTGTGCACTTGTAATCATCGAGCTATTTTCTGGCACCGTTGCCGGGAAGCTAAGCGCTTTTGGTATTTACATTTAGTTGTCAATTTATATTTTAGTATCAACGTTGTTTATTAATTTTTAGGTACCCACCACGAAATACATCGGAAACCTCGCCTAGTTGGATGATATTAGGAATGCCGGCACTATGCCGAATGCTTTTATGCAAGTGCAAAAATGCATTAGTCCTGAAGGGTATGAAATACACCCCATGCTTTTAGAAGTATTGCACATGAAAAGGTTCACATGTGATGGTACAGAGATTCATACAAGAATTTAGATTTCTTTAAGGAAGCCTGTGAAACCTTGAAATTAAATGCTTACTCTAAGGATGTTGTTAATTACAAATTATTTTTCCGAACTCTTACTACTAAATCTTATGTTTGGCTTCAGAGTTGTCCTGCAGAGACAGTAGATACCTGGGAGGAGTTGGCCTTGATGTTCTTGACTTGGTTCTACCCTGATAGCAAATCCTATGGAGCGAGGCGCGTGATTACCAATTTCAAGAACCACCCAGATGAGAGCCTTTATGAAGGCTACAAGAGATTTAGAGTCACTAATTTCCCTCATCATGGTTTCCCACCGTGGTTTATTTTACATATATTATATGCATGGCTTTGTCCTAGTAATAGGAAAGAATTAGACGATGCTTCTGAGGGAGCCTTCTCAGAATATAGTTTACATAAAGCTTGGGATCTTCTAGAATCTATCCACCTAGAGAAAGAAACTTATGATGATTTTAAAGATAGTGAGATGGAAAATTCAGTTGATTACCAATGCATTAAAATATTCCTTAATGCTGGAAAAGTAGGCGAGCTATTAGGGAGCTATAAACTTGATCCTAACATGATATCAAATATGGTTAGGAAATACACTGATTTTTGCAGGTACCTCAAGAATGGCATACCTTTGAGCCAACAAGTGTTCGAGAATTTATGAAGATAGCTGTGAATCCTAAAACTTCGCCTGAATTTGAAGAGCTGATATCTCCAAATTGCATCACTATTCATATCATAATTTAATGTTATTCATTGATATATTTTATATTTAGAGATGATACTTATGTTATTTCATCTATTTTTGCATGTTTGATGATTATTGGAAAATTAACTGCTGGAGCCAGAATTCTGCTGGAAAAAGGATCGTCAAGATACCATATGTATGAAGAACAGGAATTCCCAGAAAATACATAGAAGTTCCTATTTTGTCAGCCGGAGGAAGCCAGAAGGGGAGCCTGAGGTGGGCCAGGAGGGGCCCACACCACCCTAGGCGCGGGCCACCCCTGGCCGCACCTAGGCATGTGTTGTGGTGGCCCTGGCCCACCTCTGACATCAATCCTTCGCGTATTTTATCCCCCGAGAACCCTAAATAGAGGGAGAGCGAACAGACAAATATTCCGCGCCGCTACGGGGCGGAAAACCACAGAGAAAGAAAAGCTCTCCGGCAGACAGAAATCTGCCAGGGAAATTCCTTCCCGGAGGGGGGAAATCGTCGCCATCGTCACTGTCATCGAGCTAGACTTCATCGGGATCATCATAATCATCATCTCCATCAGCAGCACCGTCATCTCCACCATCTCCACTCCGTCCCGCTGTAATATTTTGGGTTTGATACTTGTCTAGTTCATAGGGGAAACTTTCCCGGTGTTGATTACTCCTTGTAGTTGATGCTATTGAGTGAATCCATTGGATTAAGGTTTATGTCCAGATTGTTGTTCATCATTATATCACCTCTGATCATGATCCATATGATGTCTTGTGAGTAGTTCGTTTAGTTCTTGAGGACATGGGAGAAGTCATGATGTTTGTAGTGGAACTATGTTGAGTAATATTTGATGGTTTGATATTTAAGTTGTGGTGTTATTCTTCTAGTGGTGTCATGTGAACGTCGACTACATGATATTTCACGTTTATGGGCCTAGGGGAATGCATCGTGTATTTGGCTACTAATTATGGGGTTGCGGGAATGACAGAAACCTAAACCCCGTTAGGAAACCAGTGCATGAGGGAGTGTAGGATCTCAAAGTTTAAGGTTGTGGTTAGATTTACCTTAATTACTTTCTTGTAGTTGCGGATGCTTGCAAGGGGTATAATCACAAGTATGCATTAGTCCAAGTAGGGGGTAGTGCATTAGCATAGGTTCACCCACACAACACCTACCAAACCGATAAATATTATTCAGCTGCATGAAGGGAAAGCACTTGACAGAATTCATGTGTTTCCTCAGGAACGTTTAGTCATCATAAGTAAAACAACCGGCTTGTCCTTTGCTCTAAACAGGATTGGGTCACTCGCTGCAATTATTATTAGTGTCTTTTATTTACTCGTACTTTATTTATTTGCAAGACCAAATACCCCTAAAAACATGTTTTCTAGTGTTTACAGTGAATCCTTGATCAAAACTCCTTGTCAACACCTTCTGTTCCTTGTTGCATTCGACACTCTTATTTATTGAAAGTACTACGATACACCCCCTATACTTATGGTTTATCAAGAGCCAATGGAAGACACAATTCCAAACCTCCCTAAAGAAATGAGAGAATACAAGAAGGCAAAGAACTTAGAGAAAAACTTGGGTGCTATCAAGGTCATTATTGATATGATAAAAGATCTAACTGAACATGGATATGTTTATGAGGAATATATCGTCATGGACTATGCATCCCTAAGGGTGATTGAAGGTCAGAATCGAGGTAAGAATGATGAGAGACCAATTATTCCTTTTGAACTTGGAGAAAGTTCCTTTATTGGAATTTGTGATTTGAGTTCATATATATAAACATCCTTCCTTATCATGCTTATGAAAATATTAGTTATTATCTTGATGATCCCACGTTAGAGCCCACTGATACTATTATTAGGGTCTCCAATAGAACAAGCAAGAAATTTTGTGGCACTCTCCATAAGGCTCGGGTTTCTATTAGTGCTTTTGTCTATCCCATTGATTTCTATAACATTGAGCTACCATACAAACCTTTTAGTCCAATTGTACTAGGAACACCATTTTTTGTTCTAACCAAGACTAATATTGAGAGCAAGAAATAAGTGATTTCCTTGCAGGTACGAAAAAGTGATTTCCTTGCAGGTACGAAAACAAAAGCTAAGTTTTGACATCCCCAATTTCAAGATGAAGCATTATGAAAAGAAGGAGAAGCTTCATGAGAATAAAACAATTGCAGAGCTTGCTGCCATTTATTTCAACACCCCTGAAAGGGAGTTGGAGAGAAGCTTGATCAACAATGACACTATTCCTGACAACAAGGGGAAGGATGAATTGGATGACCTTATGGACTCTGCACCCAAGATCGAAGGCCATGTTAGCACGAAATATGAAGGGGTCGAAAGAAAGGAAGATGATGAGCCTCCCTCACCATAACTTAAAAACCTTGATCGAGGAAGACCCGAGGTATGTCCTATTGTCATTAGCAAAGATCTCCGTGACATAGAAAGTGAAAAATTGATAGATACCCTCTCTTATCATAAGGAAACCTTTCGTTACCCTCTTAGTGATATTAAGGGAATTGATCCAACCATAGTAACTCGTAAAATATCTATGGAAGATGATGTTGTACCTTTTGTTGACACTCAAAGGAGATTTGAGCCTAGGATGAAAGAAGTTGTTAGAAAAGAAGTTGTGCGTCTACTAGATTCCGGTATCATTTATTCTATTTCTGATAGTAAATGGGTAAGTCCTGCTCACTGCATACCTAAGCATGTTGGCCTAGCTATTATTAAAAATAAAAATGAGCTAATCCCCACAATAATAGTTTTGGGGTATAAAATGTGTACATACTATATTAAATTAAATAAAGACACCATTAAGGACCACAAGCCACTTCCTAACATGGAACAAATTTTAGAGAGGCTCTCTAACAATTCTTACTTTTGTTTTCGTGATGGTTATTCCGGTTACTCTCAAATTGCTATCTCTCCAGAAGACCAAGAGAAAACTACTTTCACCTGTCCCAAAGACACTTATGCTCATAAGTCGATGCCCTTTCGTTCATGCAATGTTGCAGCTACTTTTCAAAAGTGCATTCAGAATTCTTTTGATGAATATGTTGAAGAAATAATAGAAGTACTATTAGTTTTTTTTTGTTTATGGTACCACCTTTGATGAATGCCTTTATAATCTTAACAAAGTATTGCAATAATGTAAGAAAGCAAACCTGGTCCTCAGCTGGGAGCGCTGCAAGTTTATGGTAAGAGGGAGCATTGTGTTTTGACACAAGATTTCAATTAAAGGAATTGAGTTAGAAAAATCTAGAATCACCGCATTAGAAAGGTTGCCAGGAACTCAAAATAAAGAAGTTCAAAACTTTCTTGGCCATGCAAGATTCTATAGACGTTTGATGGCGTGTATTTCACACGTTCGTTGGGCAACCCCAAGAGGAAGGTATGATGCGCACAGCAGCAAGTTTTCCCTCAGAAAGAAACCAAGGTTTATCGAACCAGGAGGAGCCAAGAAGCACGTTGAAGGTTGATGGCGGCGGGATGTAGTGCGGCGCAACACCGGAGATTCCGGCGCCAACGTGGAACCTGCACAACACAACCAAAGTACTTTGCCCCAACGAAACAGTGAGGTTGTCAATCTCACCGGCTTGCTGTAACAAAGGATTAACCGTATTGTGTGGAAGATGATTGTTTGCAGAGAAAACGGTAAAAACAAGTATTGCAGTAGATTGTATTTCAGTAAAGAGAATTGGACCGGGGTCCACAGTTCACTAGAGGTGTCTCTCCCATAAGACGAACGAGCATGTTGGGTGAACAAATTACGGTTGGGCAATTGACAAATAAAGAGAGCATGACCATGCACATACATATCATGATGAGTATAGTGAGATTTAATTGGGCATTACGACAAAGTACATAGACCGCCATCCAACTGCATCTATGCCTAAAAAGTCCACCTTCGAGTTATCATCCGAACCCCTCCGGTATTAAGTTGCAAAGCAACGGACAATTGCATTAAGTATGGTGCGTAATGTAATCAACAACTACATCCTTAGACATAGCATCAATGTTTTATCCCTAGTGGCAACAGCACAACACAACCTTAGAACTTTCTGTCATCTGTCCCGGTGTCAATGCGGGCATGAACCCACTATCGAGCATAAGTACTCCCTCTTGGAGTTAAAAACATCTACTTGGCCGGAGCATCTACTAGTAACGGAGAGCATGCAAGATCATAAACAACACATAAGCATAACTTTGATAATCAACATAACAAGTATTCTCTATTCATCGGATCCCAACAAACGCAACATATAGAATTACATATAGATGATCTTGATCATGATAGGCAGCTCACAAGATCCGACAATGATAGCACAATGGGGAGAAGACAACCATCTAGCTACTGCTATGGACCCATAGTCCAGGGGTAGACTACTCACTCATCACTCCGGAGGCGACCATGGCGGTGTAGAGTCCTCCGGGAGATGATTCCCCTCTCCGGCGGGGTGCCGGAGGCGATCTCCGAGGATCCCCCGAGATGGGATCGGCGGCGACGGCGTCTCGGTAATGTTTTCCGTATCGTGGCTCTCGGTGCCGGGGGTTTCGTCACGGAGGCTTTAAGTAGGCGGAAGGGCAAGTCGAGAGGCGGCACGGGGGGCCCACACCATAGGCCGGCGCGGCCGGGGGTGGGGCCGCGCCGCCCTAGGGTTTGGCCACCCCGTGGCCCCTCTTCGTCTCGTCTTCGGACTTACGGAAGCTTCGTGAGAAAATAGGCCTCCGGGATTTTATTTCGTCCAATTCCGAGAATATTTCTTTACTAGGATTTCTGAAACCAAAAACAGCAGAAAACGACAAGCGGCACTTCGGCATCTTGTTAATAGGTTAGTTCCGGAAAATGCACGAATATGACATAAAGTGTGCATAAAACATGTAGATAACATCAATAATGTGGCATGGAACACAAGAAATTATCGATACGTTGGAGACGTATCAGCATCCCCAAGCTTAGTTCCGCTCGCCCCGAGCGAGGTAAAACGATAACAAAGATAATTTACGGAGTGACATGCCATCATAAACTTGATCATACTATTTGTAAAGCATATGTAGAGAATGCAGCGATCAAAACAATGGTGATGACATGAGTAAACAAGTGAATCATAAAGCAAAGACTTTTCATGAATAGTACTTCAAGACAAGCATCAATAAGTCTTGCATAAGAGTTAACTCATAAAGCAATAATTCAAAGTAAAGGTATTGAAGCAACACAAAGGAAGATGAAGTTTCAGCGGTTGCTTTCAACTTATAACATGTATATCTCATGGATATTGTCAACATAGAGTAATATAATAAGTGCAATAAGCAAGTATGTAGGAATCAATGCACGAGTTCACACAAGTGTTTGCTTCTTGAGGTGGAGAGAAATAGGTGAACTGACTCAACATTGAAAGTAAAAGAATGGTCCTCATAGAGGAAAAGCATCGATTGCTATATTTGTGCTAGAGCTTTGATTTTGAAAACATGAAACAATTTTGTCAACGGTAGTAATAAAGCACATGCATCATGTAAATTATATCTTATAAGTTGCAAGCCTCATGCATAGTGTACTAATAGTGCTCGCACCTTGTCCTAATTAGCTTGGACTACCTGGATTATCACCGCAATACATATGCTTTAACCAAGTTTCACAAAGGGGTACCTCTATGCCGCTCTGTACAAAGGTCTAAGGAGAAAGCTCGCATTTGGATTTCTCGCTTTTGATTATTCTCAACTTAGACATCCATACCGGGACAACATAGACAACGAGATAATGGACTCCTCTTTTAATGCTTTAAGCATTTGACAACAATTAATTCTTTTCTCATTAGAGATTTGAGGATATTTGTCCAAAACTGAAACTTCCACCATGAATCATGGCTTTAGTTAGCGGCCCAATGTTCTTCTCTCACAATATGCATGCTCAAACCATTCAACTCAGTGTAGATCGCCCTTACTTCGGACAAGACGAACATGCATAGCAACTCACATGAAATTCAACAATGAGTTGATGGCGTTCCCCGATAAACATGGTTATCGCACAACAAGCAACTTAATAAGAGATAAAGTGCATAATTACATATTCAATACCACAATAGTTTTTAAGCTATTTGTCCCATGAGCTATATATTGCAAAGGTGAATGATGGAATTTTAAAGGTAGCACTCAAGCAATTTACTTTGGAATGGCGGGAAAATACCATGTAGTATAGGTAGGTATGGTGGACACAAATGGCATAGTGGTTGGCTCAAGTATTTTGGATGCATGAGAAGTATTCCCTCTCGATACAAGGTTTAGGCTAGCAAGGCTTATTTGAAACAAACACAAGGATGAACCGGTGCAGCAAAACTCACATAAAAAACATATTGAAAGCATTATAAGACTCTACACCGTCTTCCTTGTTGTTCAAACTCGAAACTAGAAATTATCTAGACCTTAGAGAAACCAAATATGCAAACCAAATTTTAGCATGCTCTATGTATTTCTTCATTAATGGGTGCAAAGCATATGATGCAAGAGCTTAAACATGAGCACAACAATTGACAAGTATCACATTACCCAAAACATTTATAGCAATTACTACATGTATCATTTTCCAATTCCAACCATATAACAATTTAACGAAGGAGAAACTTCGCCATGAATACTATGAGTAGAAACCAAGGACATATTTGTCCATATGCTACAGCGGAGCGTGTATCTCTCCCATAAAGTGAATGCTAGGATCCATTTTATTCAAACAAAACAAAAACAAAAACAAACGAGACGCTCCAAGAAAAAGCACATAAGATGTGGCCGAATAAAAATATAGTTTCGGGGAGGAACCCGATAATTTGTTGATGAAGAAGGGGATGCCTTGGGCATCCCCAAGCTTAGACGCTTGAGTCTTCTTGATATATGCAGGGGTGAACCACCGGGTGCATCCCCAAGCTTAGAGCTTTCACTCTCCTTGATCATGTTGCATCATACTCCTCTCTTGATCCTTGAAAACTTCCTCCACACCAAACTCGAAACAACTCATTAGAGGGTTAGTGCACAATATAAATTGACATATTCAGAGGTGACACAATCATTCTTAACACTTCTGGACATTGCATAATGCTACTGGACATTAGTGGATCAAAGAAATTCATCCAACATAGCGAAAGAGGCAATGCGAAATAAAAGGCAGAATCTGTCAAAACAGAACAGTTCGTATTGACGAATTTTAAAATGGCACCAGACTTACTCAAATGAAAATGCTCAAATTGAATAAAAGTTGCGTACATATCTGAGGATCATGCACGTAAATTGGCATAATTTTCTGAGCTTCCTGCAGGGCAGTGGGCTCAGATTCGTGACAGCAAAGAAATCTGGAACTGCGCAGTAATCCAAATCTAGTACTTACTTTTCTATCAACGGCTTAACTTGGCACAACAAAACTCAAAACTAAGATAAGGAGAGGTTGCTACAGTAGTAAACAACTTCCAAGACACAAAATAAAAACAAAGTACTGTAGGTAAAAACATGGGTTGTCTCCCATAAGCGCTTTTCTTTAACGCCTTTCAGCTAGGCGCAGAAAGTGTAACTCAAGTAACATCGAGAGATGAAGCATCAACATCATAATTTGTTCTAATGATAGAATCATAAGGTACCTTCATTCTCTTTCTAGGGAAGTGTTCCATACCTTTCTTGAGAGGAAATTGATATTTTATATCACCTTCCCTCATATCAATAATAGCACCAACAGTTCGAAGAAAAGGTCTTCCCAATATAATTGGACAAGATGTATTGCATTCAATATCCAAGACAACAAAATCAACGGGAACAAGATTATTGTTAAAGGTAATGCGAACATTATCAACTTTACCCAAAGGTTTCTTTGTAGAATGATCAGCAAGATTAACATCCAAATAATAATTTTTCAGCGGTGGCAAGTCAAGGATATTATAAATTTTCTTCGGCATAACAGAAATACTTGCACCAAGATCACATAAAGCATTACAATCAAAATCTTTAACCTTCATCTTAATGATGGGCTCCCAACCATCTTCTAGCTTTTTAGGAATAGAGGCTTCGCGCTCTAGTTTCTCTTCTCTAGCTTTTATGAGAGCATTTGTAATATGATGCGTGAAAGCCAAATTTATAGCACTAGCATTAGGACTTTTAGCAAGTTTTTGCAAGAACTTTATAACTTCAGAGATGTGGCAATCATCAAAATTCAAACCATTATAATCTAAAGCATTGGGATCATCATCCCCAATGTTGGAAAAAATTTCAGCAGACTTTATCACAGGCAGTTTCAGCAGTTTTAGCAGTTTCAGGCAGTTTTTCGCGCTTTGCATTAGAAGTGGAAGCATTGCCAACACCAATTCTTTTATTAGTATGAGTAGGAGGTGCAGCAACATGTGTAGCATTAGCACTACTAGTGGTGGTAATAGTCCAAACTTTAGCTATATTCTTCTCTTTAGCTAGTTTTTTATTTTCTTCTCTATCCCACCTAGCACGCAGTTCAGCCATTAATCTTATATTCTCATTAATTCTAACTTGGATGGCATTTGCTGTAGTAGCAATTTTATTTTCAATATCCCTATTAGGCATAACTTTTGATTTCAAAAGATCAACATCGAGAGGCAAGACTATCAACTCTAGAAACAAGAATATCAATTTTATTGAGCTTTTCCTCAACAGATTTGTTAAAGGCAGTTTGTGTACTAATAAATTCTTTAAGCATGGCTTCAAGTCCAGGGGGTGAATTCCTATTATTGTTGTAAGAATTTCCATAAGAATTACCATAACCGTTGCCATTATTATAAGGATATGGCCTATAGTTATTACTAGAATTGTTCCGATAAGTATTGTTGTTGAAATTATTATTTTTAATGAAGTTTACATCAACATGTTCTTCTTGTGCAACCAATGAAGCTAATGGAACATTATTAGGATCAACATTAGTCCTATCATTCGCAAGCATAGACATAATAGCATCAACCTTATCATTCAAGGAAGAGGATTCCTCAACAGAATTTACCTTCTTACCTTGTGGAGCTCTTTCCGTGTGCCATTCAGAGTAGTTGATCATCATATTATCAAGAAGCTTTTTTGCTTCACCAAGAGTGATGGACATAAAGGTACCTCCAGCAGCTGAATCCAATAAATTCCGCGAAGAAAAATTTAGTCCTGCATAGAAGGTTTGGATGATCATCCAAGTAGTCGATCCATGGGTTGGGCAATTTTTAACCAGAGATTTCATTCTTTCCCAAGCTTGAGCAACATGTTCAGTATCTAATTGTTTAAAATTCATTATGCTACTCCTCAAAGATATAATTTTAGCAGGGGGATAATATCTACCAATAAAAGCATCCTTGCATTTAGTCCATGAATCAATACTATTCTTAGGCAGAGATAGCAACCAATCTTTAGCTCTTCCTCTTAATGAGAAAGGGAACAATTTTAGTTTAATAATATCACCATCTACATCTTTATATTTTTGCATTTCGCATAGTTCAACAAAATTATTAAGATGGGCAGCAGCATCATCAGAACTAATTCCAGAAAATTGATTATTCATAACAAGATTCAGTAGAGCAGGTTTAATTTCAAAGAATTCTGCTGTAGTAGCAGGTGGAGCAATAGGTGTGCATAAGAAATCATTATTATTTGTGCTAGTGAAGTCACACAGCTTAGTATTTTCAGGGTTGGCCATTTTAGCAATAGTAAATAAAGCAAACTAGATAAAGTAAATGCAAGTAAACTAATTTTTTTGTGTTTTCGATATAGCAAACAAGATAGCAAATAAAGTAAAACTAGCAACTAATTTTTTTGTATTTTGATTTAGTGCAGCAAACAAAGTAGTAAATAAAATAAAGCAAGACAAAAACAAAGTAAAGAGATTGAGAAGTGGAGACTCCCCTTGCAGCGTGTCTTGATCTCCCCGACAACGGCGCCGGAAAAAGAGCTTGATGGCGTGTATTTCACACGTTCGTTGGGCAACCCCAAGAGGAAGGTATGATGCGCACAGCAGCAAGTTTTCCCTCGAAAGAAACCAAGGTTTATCGAACCAGGAGGAGCCAAGAAGCACGTTGAAGGTTGATGGCGGCGGGATGTAGTGCGGCGCAACACCGGAGATTCCGGCGCCAACGTGGAACCCGCACAACACAACCAAAGTACTTTGCCCCAACGAAACAGTGAGGTTGTCAATCTCACCGGCTTGCTGTAACAAAGGATTAACCGTATTGTGTGGAAGATGATTGTTTGCAGAGAAAACGAGTAAAAACAAGTATTGCAGTAGATTGTATTTCGAGTAAAGAGAATTGGACCGGGGTCCACAGTTCACTAGAGGTGTCTCTCCCATAAGACGAACAGCATGTTGGGTGAACAAATTGCAGTTGGGCAATTGACAAATAAAGAGAGCATGACCATGCACATACATATCATGATGAGTATAGTGAGATTTAATTGGGCATTACGACAAAGTACATAGACCGCCATCCAACTGCATCTATGCCTAAAAAGTCCACCTTCAGGTTATCATCCGAACCCCCTCCGGTATTAAGTTGCAAAGCAACGGACAATTGCATTAAGTATGGTGCGTAATGTAATCAACAACTACATCCTTAGACATAGCATCAATGTTTTATCCCTAGTGGCAACAGCACAACACAACCTTAGAACTTTTCGTCATCGTCCCGGTGTCAATGCGGGCATGAACCCACTATCGAGCATAAGTACTCCCTCTTGGAGTTAAAAGCATCTACTTGGCCAGAGCATCTACTAGTAACGGAGAGCATGCAAGATCATAAACAACACATAAGCATAACTTTGATAATCAACATAACAAGTATTCTCTATTCATCGGATCCCAACAAACGCAACATATAGAATTACATATAGATGATCTTGATCATGATAGGCAGCTCACAAGATCCGACAATGATAGCACAACGGGGAGAAGACAACCATCTAGCTACTGCTATGGACCCATAGTCCAGGGGTAGACTACTCACTCATCACTCCGGAGGCGACCATGGCGGTGTAGAGTCCTCCGGGAGATGATTCCCCTCTCCGGCAGGGTGCCGGAGGCGATCTCCAGGATCCCCCGAGATGGGATCGGCGGCGACGGCGTCTCGGTAATGTTTTCCGTATCGTGGCTCTCGGTGCGGGGGTTTCGTCACGGAGGCTTTAAGTAGGCGGAAGGCCAAGCCGAGAGGCGGCACGGGCGGCCCACACCATAGGCCGGCGCGGCCGGGGGTGGGGCCGCGCCGCCCTAGGGTTTGGCCACCCCGTGGCCCCTCTTCGTCTCGTCTTCGGACTTCGGAAGCTTCGTGAGAAAATAGGCCTCTGGGCTTTTATTTCGTCCAATTCCGAGAATATTTCTTTACTAGGATTTCTGAAACCAAAAACAGCGAGAAAACAGCAATCGGCACTTCGGCATCTTGTTAATAGGTTAGTTCCAGAAAATGCACGAATATGACATAAAGTGTGCATAAAACATGTAGATAACATCAATAATGTGGCATGGAACACAAGAAATTATCGATACGTTGGAGACGTATCAACGTTTCATCAAAGATTTTACTATAATAGCTGCTCCACTAATTGATCTTCTGCAAAAATATATTTCATTTGCTTTCGATAACAAATGCACTTCAGATTTTTATCAACTCAAGAACCGCATAAGTCTTCGCACCTATCCTTCAAGCACCCAAATGGGATGAACCGTTTGAAATCATTAGCGATGCTACTGACTATGCCATTGGACCCGTGCTGGGACAACACAATGGTACAAGTTTAAATGATATGCAATATGCTATTCGTTCTCTTGATAAAGATCAGAAAAATTATGATATTACTGAAAAAGAATTTTTAGCAATTATTTTTGGCATGCAATAAATTTAGACCTTACATAATCAATTCTAAGATAATTGTACACACTAATCATCAAGCTTTGCGACATCTTTTAGCTAAGAAAGATGCAAAGCTAAGATTGATCGGATAGATTTTATTATTCCTAGAGTACAATTTAAAAGTTGTAGATAGGAGAGGTGTTGACGTGTGACGTGGCTTGATGTAGCGTAGATTTCACACCATTGGGAAACCCCAAGACGAAGGTATGATGAGCACAACACCAAGTTTTCCCTCAGTAAGAAACCAAGGTTTAATTGACCAGTAGGAGAAAGGCGTGACTTCTGAAGGTGTTGCTAGCTGACTTGTGGCAGGGCGCACTACCGACGTCAGCAACAACGTGGAACCTGCACACAACACAACCAAATTTTTTTGCCCCAACTTACAGTGAGGTTGTCAATCTCACCGGTTTTGCTGAACACAAAGGATTAAATGTATCGAGTGGAAGGAGATGTTTGCAGTAATTAAAGAGAACAGTGCTTACGGAAAGTAAACAGAATAGGATTGCATTGGATGAATTTATCAGTGTTAAGGAAATGACCGGGGTCCACAGTTCACTGGAGGTGTCTCTCCATAAAGATAAACAACATGTTGGGTGAACAAATTACAGCTGGACAATTCACAGAATACCGACCATACATGACAAGATGATTACTATGAGTTCGTTTTGGCATTACAACATAATACATAGATCGTAATCCAACCGCGTCTATAACTAATAATCCACCTTTTGGTTATCGTCTGAATCCCTTCCAGGTTTGCATGCAACAGATTATCGCATTAAGCAATATGTGTAAAGTAAGCAATAGAATTACCATTGGATAAAACATTGTTGTTTTCTCCCTAGTAGCAACATCACATCTACAATCTTAGAAGTTATTGTCACTCTTCCAGAAAACTAGAGGCATGAACCTACTATCGAGCATAAATACTCCTCTTGGAGTCACAAGCATCTACTTGTAGCAACGGAGAGCATTCAAGATCACAAATAACATATGACAAGAATATATAATCGATCTCAACATAGTATACAATATTCATCGGATCCCAGCAAACACAACACGTAGCATTACATAAGGATGATCTTGATCATGTAGGGCAGCTCACAAGATCTAAACATGAGGCACGAATTGGAGAAGACAACCATCTAGCTACTGCTATGGACCCATAGTCCAGGGATGAACTACTCAAGCATCACTTCGGAGGCGGGCATGGCGATGTAGATGCCTCCGGCGATGATTTCCCCCTCCGGCAGGGTGCCGGGAAGAGCTTCAGAAATCTCCCGAGCTAGGGTCTGCAATGGCGGCCGGGACGGAACTTTTCGTGGATGGAGGCTTGGGTGTATAGGTTTTTCCTGCTATCGTGAATAAATAGGCGGAAGGACGAGGTCGGTGGAGGCCAGGGGGCCCACACCACCCCTAGGCACGGGCCAAGGCCAGGCCGCGCCTAGGTGTGGTCTGGTCGCCCTGCTGCCTTTCTTCGACTCCCATCTGGACTCTGTCTTTGTTACGGAAATTATTGATTTCGGCTTTTGTTTCGTCCAATTCCAAGAATATTTCCTGTACAACTTTTCTGAAATACAAAACAACAGAAAACATGGAACTGGCACTGTGTCATCTTGTTAACAGGTTAGTGCCGGAAAATGTATAAAAGTGCAACGAAGTATGAGCAAATCATATATAAATTGGCGTAAAAAAAGTATGGAGCATCAAAAATTATAGATAAGTTTGAGACGTATGAAGCATCCCCAAGCTTAACTCCTGCTCGTCCTCGAGTTGGTAAGTGATAACAAAATAATTTTTGAGGTGACATGAAGCCAACACAATCTTGATCAAGCATTGTAAAGCATTGTGAGCTGGGATCAAAATACTCTAAACATTGGCATGATAGATATAACTCTAACATTTGTTTATGAGCATAGAGAAAACATAGCAAAGTGGTACTCAACATGTCCTTTATGAAGTAGCAAAACATAAATGCTAGGACACCTTTAAAGTTCAGAGGGTGACTAGATATAAGTAATTTAAGAACAAGCAATAGCATAATCATGAATAAATCAATAATAATTTTGGGACTATGCACATTGCACTAATAATGACAACTATGCTCTCTTAATTGGTGCATAAAGAAGAAGATGAAGACTCAACATAAAAGTAAAAGAAAGACTCTTTGCAGAGCAAGCAAGATAAACAAGTTTTATAAACCTTACAAAAAGTATGGTACTCATTAGCTCTGAGCTCTCATTGCCCATATCATAAGCATCTTGAAAGGTTAAAGTTAATGTGATGGAAAATATGAGCTATATGCTTGACAAATCACAAGTTTAAAATCCCATGCCCCTTGAATACGAGTACCTAAATCTCATGCTACTCAACTTAGGTCCGAAATAAGTTCTTGCCATTATAAATATACATGTATCATCGAGAACCGCCAACGGGGTACCTCTTGCCCCATGACATAGGAGCATTCCCATACCAAATAACAAGAAAACAGACAATGAGCATCTCAGCAATTTTTTATTTACTATGGGTATAGATTTTTATTGAAAATGCTTCATAGAATGCTCACTATGGTTTGCTGTAAATTTCCACCATGAATGATGCATGGCTTAGATTAGCGGCCCAGGCGTTTCTCTAACTCATATACAAACTCCATGGACTTACAAGTTTCCATTTTATTTCGCACCGCTAGGCATCCATAAGAAAAAGAACATGACATCAACTAAATATGAATAAGTGCAATGTTGAAAGTGTTCCCCATGAAAGCATGGTTGTGCTAGCTCCCAACTTGAAATTTGCAAATATATAAATTCATAAGATAGTCACAATGATCAAGTTTATTAAGTGCAAGAAATTAAATGTTCCATCAAGTTCGTGAGAGCTTTACTAACTAATTTTCTCATGATAGAATTTAATTTGGAAGATAAATAAAAACATGATGAATATACTTGGAATAGCAATAATGCTAGTAGGTAGATATGGTGGAAACAATTGGCAAACTTTGGTTATTGGTGGTTGGATGCACGAGTAGTGTTCATACTCAGTACGGGCGAAGGCTAGCAAAAGACTGGGAGCGACCAACTAAGAGAGGAATAATGGCCATAATCATGCATAGCGACAAAACATTATCAATCAAAGCATAAAGTGATATTATAAGTAAAAAACTAAATGATCATAGAGGCTTTAGTTGACTGGTTATAGTCATAACATGGTATAAACATTTGCCAAGTCAACCCAATAAAGCATCAAAGGAGAATACCACAATATTATGCTTTTATGATGGAAACAACACATGATTCTTTCAATGACACATTATGCACTCTCAGCTATTTGAGACAAGTCATGCTACAACAATAAATACTAAGCATATGGAAAGAATAACATCCAACATGACATGCCAAAGTCTATTCCATAGTCTAGACAAGCTTCCTTTTGCATCACTGTAGACATGAAACATTTACTCGTCTCCAACACCAATCAACTTATTTGAAATAGCTCTCAGAGATGAAAAACAATATGGACCAGAGAGCTAATCATACATCAATAAATAATACTAACGAGCTCTGAACAAAATTCAAGTGAAAGAACAAGAGCTAAACACAGTACTAGCAAACTAGAACACTCGCAAAACAATAAGAACGAAAACTAGAGCGTTCTATGCAATTAAAATGGAGTGTGTCTCTCTCCAAAAAAAATATGCCGGGATCCAACCATATGCTAAAGAAAAACAACTAAACTAAACTAAAAACAAAAATAAAGACGCTCCAAGAACAACACATAGCGTATGAAGCAATAAAAATATAGCGCATAGAAAGATGATCTGTTGCTTTGTTGATGAAGAGGGGATGTCTTGGGCATCCCCAAGCTTTGACACTTGTACCTCTTGGATATTTCTTGGGGTGCAGGGGAATCCACAAGCTTGAGCTTTTGTCCATACTTCATCTCATCACATCATTCTTCTCTCCCTACACTTCAAAACATCCTTCATACCAAACTTCACACAATTCTTTGTTAGCAACATTAGTTCAATCAAAATAAACAAATCCACTTGGGTTCAGTTCATCAAACATCTATTAAAGCATTTGATACTGTAGCAACCTCTTCAAAAAGCTCTTTGATCAAAATAACTCAAAAAGAAAGTGATTAAGAGGCAAATGCAAATAGCGGCAGAAATCTGTCAAAACAGAATAGCAGGTAAAGATTGATTTTTTCGAAAATCTTCTGTTGTTCAGCTAGAAAAGTGTTCAACCAATGAAAGTTATATGCAAAAAAATTGGCAGCTCAAAATTACGTCCTGGCTATTTATACTAATATTTATGGTGATAGCACATAATCTGTTTTCAGGACAACAACTTCCCCAAATCTTACATTCTTTCTATTAGAGGCTATTCTTAGCACAAAAACGAAATAAAAATAATAAGAAGAGGTTCTTACAGCGGTAATAACTTCCAAGACTCAATAAAAAGAAAAATTACAGAAATAAAACATGGGTTATCTCTCAAGAGTGCTTTTCTTTAACGCCTTTCAGCTAGGCGCAGAAAAAGAGCTAGAATCAAGTATTATCAAGTGAGGAAGCATCAACATCATAAAATGGCAGGGGCCTTGCACCTACCCATCCTACCTTTACGCTTATTCTTAGGAAAAGAATGAGAAGTACCTGGTGGGGAGGTGAAAGTCATGGTGCCCTTCCCCAAATCTATCTTTGCTCCCAGGAGTTTTAGCAGAGATCGTCCAAGCGTGATTTGTCCCTTTCCTACACATTCAATGTCAAGATAATCAGTAGATACCATCCTTCCTAGGATTCTTGTATGCACTCATTCAGCAATTCCAATTGGTATTATAATAGCATTATTGGTAAGATATATGTCTTCTCCACCCTCAAAAAGTCCCCAAAGATTTAAAGACTCGTAAACATCTTTAGGCATAAGACAAAACTCAAAAAAATATCGCACCGAGCGTAAAAAATTTCACCACCTATATCAGCTTTTACTGAAGGGAGCCAACTTGAGGGTACAAAATTTATTGGAACATGATCATACTTCTCCCGAAGCATACTATAACATTCTTTCAAGATAGTTGTACTTGTCTCAGGAATATTTTATCTAGCAAAAATGCTCATAATGGATGAATCAAAATTACTAGGTGAGCTATATGTTGCAATCAACTTTTTTATGGCATTAAAAGCTTGATCTCCATCACAATGAAGGAAATCTCCTCCTGTTATAGTGTCCAAAGCATATCTATAACGCAGAATAAGAACAAAATAAAAGCTACTAAGAAGCAAGCCTAGAGTCATTTTAGGTTCAGTTTTATTAGAAGAATTATTAATTCTAGAAGAAGCTTCCTTAAAACTCTCCTCCCTCCCTTGTTTGAAAGTAAATATCATTTCCTCAGGCGACATAGTAACAGGAATAGACATATAAACAACTAAAAATAGGAACTAATTTTTTTAATGTTTTTGATATAAAGAGGCAAACAAGACAAAATAAAATAAACTAAGCAAAACTATAACAAAGTAAGGAGATTGGAGATGAGTGTCTCCCCTTGCAGAAATCCTCTTTCTCCCCGGCAATGGTGCCAGAAAAAGTCTTGCTGCCGTGTGACGTGGCTTGATGTAGCGTAGATTTCATACCGTTGGGAAACCCCAAGAGGAAGGTATGATGAGCACAGCATCAAGTTTTCCCTCAGTAAGAAACCAAGGTTTAACCGACCAGTAGGAGAAAAGCGTGACTTCTGAAGGTGTTGCTAGCTGACTTGTGGCAGGACGCACTACCGACGTCAGCAACAACGTGGAACCTGCACACAACACAGCCAAAATACTTTGCCGCAACTTACCGTGAGGTTGTCAATCTCACCGGTTTTGCTGAACACAAAAGATTAAATGTATTGAGTGGAAGGAGATGTTTGCAGTAATTAAAGAGAATAGTGCTTGCGAAAAGTAAACAAAACATGATTGGAGTGGATGAATTTATCAGTGTAAAGGAAAGGACCGGGGTCCACAGTTCACTAGAGGTGTCTCTCCATAAAGATAAATAACATGCCGGGTGAACAAATTATAGCTGGGCAATTGACATAATACTGACCATACATGACAAGATGATTACTATGAGATTCGTTTGGGCATTACAACATAATACATATACCGTAATCCAACTGCGTCTATGACTAATAATCCAACTTCCGATTATCGTCCGAACCCCTTCCAGTATTAAGTTGCAAGCAACAGATTATCGCATTAAGCAATGTGTGTAAAGTAAACAATAGAATTACCCTTGGATAATTTTTTTTATTTTTCTCCCTAGTAGCAACATCACATCTACAATCTTAGAAGTTATTGTTACTCTTCTAGAAAACTAGAGGTATGGACCTACTATCGAGCATAAATACCCCCTCTTGGAGTCACAATGTTGTGGGTATACTTCATGGGTGTACCATCGACAGTGCCTAGATCCGGCAAGCCCAGGTGGCCCATATACGGTGATGGTGGCGTATGGCCCATCGGGTGGCCAAGTTGCTGTAGATCAAGATGGATGAAGTCCAGCCCAGGAACAAGGAGCCGGATCCACCAACTGACACTGGAAGTCGGATCCAGCCTGGCCTATTAGGGGTAGCTGGATAGAGTACGGCGTATAAGGAAAGGCGGATCCTTGACGTGAACGGCAATGTAATATTCCGTAGTTAGGTGACTTGTATTTCGGCTAGGACTCTCCGTGTAAACCCTAGATCATGGCGCCTTTATAAGCCGGATCCTGGGAGCCCTAGAGGCACAACCACAACTCATTGTAACAACGCGAAAGAGCCCAGATAATTCCTGACAAGCAGTAGTAGGCCTTGTCATCGTGCAGGTGTTCTGAAGCTGGGTAAATCGCGTACCACCATCCCGAGGACTCTCCGCCTGATGGCCCCTACTTCTTCTCCCCCTAGTGAGGAACCCTCCTCTGAGGTACCGTCGAATAGGCAACGACAGTTGGCGCCCACCGTGGGGCCAACGGCGTCTGGAGGCCGGAACCGGGAGGGTTCTGCCATGGGAAGCTACGACGACTCCATCGCCGTCGGGCGTGTCCTGTACGTCAGGAATTTTCCGATCGTCCCTCAGGACAAGTGCTGGATTCCGGCTAAGACCGACCCCATCAAGCTCTCCATCGTCCCAATCGGCGGCGTTCACATCTTCATCAGCGAAACCGTCGATTCCGACGGAAACGCCCTGGTAAGTCACGCTGACACGACCGCCGCTGAGCAGGAAGTAGTCGCGAAGATCTGGTCTGAGACGCAGGAACTTCCTAAGGAAGATTCTGCCTTAGATCTGGAAATTTCAAAACCCACCCAATCCGCCCGTGAGCAGGAAATTACGGTGGAAGACCAATGCAGATCCGCCTGGGTCTCCCAGGTGTTAGAGAAGCAAAGGTGCCACTTCGTGCACTTCCTCGCACATACCGTAGGAACCACCCCACCTCAGGATGGAGCTAGACCCATGCAGGTTGAAGCTACCGGAGACAGTGATACTCCAGATCAGCAAGAGGCTGCCTGAGACAACAACGCTCCGGATCAGAAAGAGGATGCCGGAGACAAAGAAGAATCAATCCTTGGTAACCTAAGCCCAATCTATGACGATGCTTCCTCCATGGACACAGAAGAATACAACTGCCTTACGAAGGAGTTGGTGGATGAGGAGAAAGCTGAGGCAGAATCCGCCCCGCCAAAGGAGGTCCTCGTGACCTTAACTGGGTTGGAGCAAGGAACTAACGTAGAAGTGACTCCGACCGATGCCAAAATTCCAGGCCCGTCCAATTCGGAGACTCCGCAACGGATGCGTTATCGCATCGTGCCGAATCCTGGAGAAGGACGTGTCCTCGAACACGGGGAAGATATCTCCATAGAAGAGCTCGCCAGGCAAGCAAGCCAAGGTGCTATTGCAAACTGAGAAATCCTGACCCGGCCAATAACTTTGGAAGAGGCCGCAGATCCGGAAGCTCTAGAAGCTAAAAGGAAGGAACTGCTGGCTGCCGTTGAAAGATTTGCCAACACCGCAATAGTAATGCTGGAGGAAAGGCAAGATGCAAAGGAAGTGATGGCTCAGGTCAAAGAAAAAGAGCGCATGGCTGTAGAATATTTAGAGAAGGCCAAAGCACTCCCAGAATGGTGGGAAACCCTCATAGGTGACGCCACCTGGGAAGCTGATAGGATCCGTCGGGAAGCCATTCGCCCCGCAAGATCAACTTTGCGAGCCCCACCGATCTTGCCGCTCACAACTCCGAAGGACAATATGAAGAAGGCAGCGGAGATTTTGGCCAAGAACGATGAGGAAATCGACATCAACCACCTTTGCACACTCGTAGCCTCAGCAATGAAGCAACAGAGTAAGGCAGATACTTCGCGCAGGTTGGAATCCAACCCGGAACTATGTGTATCCACTGCGCAGAAGGACGCCTCAGGAAGGGAGCGTCGTGACGACGAATTGTGCACCGGATCCACAGAGCGCAGAAGAAGAACCAGAGAACATCCAAATCCGATCCCTATACCCTCGAAAACACCTCCAACGGACACATATAAGGGAAAGGACCCAATGTACACTGGCAGTATACCTGGGCATGTGTCGGGCCGGGCCGGGCCTCGGGCCGGCCCGAGGTAGGCCCGATGCAAAAAAATTCGGCCCAAGCCCGGCCCGGCCCGACCAAAAACCCACCAAGCCCGCCGGGCCGTCGGGCCGCGGGCCGGGCCGTAGTGTTAAACTCAGTTTTTGGGCTACCCAGGCCCGGCCCGGCCCGGGTGTCGGGCCAACATTTCTCGGCCCAGGCCCGAGTTTTTCGGGCCGGGTCGGGCCGGGCCGCTCGGGCCGGGCTGCCCATGCCCAGGTATAATTGGCAGGGACAAGTACAAGAACCCGTCACCTCTGCCCCGGACCCCGCATCCTCCTCCGCCACCTCGACGACGTAGTCCAACCGGAAACACCAGACCCCATGGGCCTGGTGCAATTAACATCCGCGACAACTTGGCCCCTCAGAGGAATCGGAACAAGGAGCTGTCAACACCCGGATTTTTAAGTCCAGATGCCTGTTATGCCATACATCGCAATCCCAGGAATATTGTTGTTGCGAGACATAACAGTTGAATATCATAAGTCATCATTCATTACATACCATAGTCGTCTTACAAATAGGGATCACATGATCCAATATTACACAAATAGTTGATCTATTGATCAACATACACAAAGTTCATAGTTTCATAGCGGAAGCGTAAATAGAAGGGACTCTCTAGTCCACAGGCCAACGTCTGACGTCAGAAGATTCCCTAGTTGTCGTGGACATCCTGGTTGCCGTCATCTTGATAGTTCTGCTCCTCTTCATAGTCTGGCCATTTGAATAGCCAGGGACACAGCCGTGAGTACTTTAAAGTACTCGCAAACTAATACTAATGTAAGTGCTAACAATTCTAGTAAGGGGGTGCTAAGCTCTAGTTTATTTTGCATAAAGCCAATTTTAGTTCACAAACATTTTTGTAAACAACTCTTCCTGTGCTAACTAACTCAAGTGGGAACATTAGTGTCATTCCCACAATTCAGTTGTGATTCAAAGTCAATGTCACCTTTCAAGTTCAAATTAACAAGTCACCCTTCACCATTCATAGTTTTTGAAAAGTTCTGATGACGGAACAGTATGGCCTTTCCAACTGTCCATAACCGAGGACGCGGCTATTCGAATAGGTTTAACTCTGCGAGAGGTTGTACACTTGTGCCACAACAATTGCAATAGCTCGTCGGGGGTAACGGCCACGATTTATCGTACGCGATACGCGAACTACCAATCATAACCTTTCATTTACATACCCTAGTATAGGCACCTCTCCCCATGAGCTTGGCCTCCCAGTGAAGACTGACGGTCAGCCTGGGAACTGCACAGGGCTTGGGCCGGACATTCACCTCATTTCGCATCATATCATATCATATCGTTTCTGTTGTGGTAGAGGCAGCTTTCGGCATAACCCCGATGACGCTTGTTTAGAGGGAACCCATACTAAGACACACAAACTTCCGGTTAAGCCCTACCCAGATTCAGGTATTGTGGGGGTACTTGTAAAATTGGAATGGTATCGCATCCGAACCCAACCATCAGTGTTTTTGTAAAATTCACCAAGTCATTCACCAGTCATATCCACCTTCAAAATCTTTCAATAGAATGACTCATCATTCCAAGGTTTTCAAAGTCATTTCAATTCCCAAGTTCCCAAATGTAGTAGTCACTTCCAAATTTAGCACTAGCATCTATGTATGAGGGGTGCTAAGTATTTTGCTTTGCTTCTAGGCTAACTTTGATACTCTTGTACTAATCCAGTACTAACCAAGTGAATCATGAATCGAAAAGTACTTTGATAAAATAAAAGTAAATAAAGCTTGTAAAGTAAAACTGGGAAATAGGATCATAAGCATAAAGTAAATAGGGGAATGCCTTGCTCATAGAGAGCTTTGCAGTTTGCAAGAGTATTATCTTGCAACCAAAATGGTTTGCATCAATCTAGCTTGCATTAGTATTGGCTTGCCTTGGTTGAAGTGAGGGTCCAAGTTCTCTTCTCCTTTCTCTTTGTAGAAGTCCTCCTCTTCCTGATGGTCTCCGGCACTAGCGTCTAAAATACGAATACGGGGTATACAATCATCATACCAAACTTACATACTAACTAAGCACACCCAATTTTTACACAACTTAAACTAGCATCACACACTACTATTAAGTGGGTGGATGTGTTCCTCTTATTTAAGAAAAATAATTTCCTCTCATACTAACTTAGGTGTTACTTTCAATTACTTAGAGAAATAATTTCCTCTCATTATCTTATTAAGATTTAATTTCTCTTATGAGTAATATATGACCTAGGTTGACCAAAGTCAACCTCTTCATACTCATCATTGTGAGAAAATGATTTAAATGAGGTTCCATACCTCATACAATTTAATACTAACAGGGTAGTGATTTAATGTCACCAAATACTCAACATGAGATTATATAGACCATGGTCACCACCTCATGTTGAAAATACTTGAGACCAAGATTTAAATGAGAGGAGAACCTCTCATATGCTTTAGCACATAGTTGTAACTAGGTTAACAACTACCATTGAGGTGATTTAACATTATCAACAATTCATTGGCTATTCTAACATTACTTGTACTCACACCAATTATTCTATTCACACCAATACTATAATTAGGGTGCATTGGTTGTGTTGCTTGAGGAAGATAATTTCCTCTCCTTACATATGTAAATGATAGTTTCCATATGGTTCTGGAGAAATACTTTTCTCTCATTGAAATTTCTTAAGATTTAATTTCTCAAACAATCATACATGAAATCATGTGGACCCAAGTCAACCATTCATCATCATCATTTGAGAAATAGATTTAAATGAGGTGGAATACCTCATATCATTTAATAACACTACAAATGATTTAAATCTCTAAGTAATTCATATAAGTGAGTTTGGCCAGGGGTACAAACATCACATGAATTCATTGGAGACAATATTTAAATGAAGTATAAGACTTCATATGAATTACTTAATAGTTTTGGACAATATCACTAGTTAAAACTAGCCATATTATCCACTACTTAAACTAGGGCATGATCATGCAAAGTGACCACACCATTTTCTTGCATAAACAATTAGTGTAAGTCAAATGTGAGCTATTGGAGTTGGAATTGACTCAATATCTATTTTGGTTGATTTTTAAGAATTATTCTAAGGCAGAAAAGTCCCTGTCTTGTTTATTTTTCTACATTAATTCTACAAATAATTTTGAGATGGGACCAGTGGCATTTGATAGATAATTTCACTAGCTTTCCAAATATATAAAATTCATCGATTTTGGTTCAGTAGATTTGAAACTATTCAATTTTTACAACAGGTTCGGTATTTAAATTTATACCCAATTTATCTAACCAGATTTGAAAAATGGGCCGGCGGGAAAATAAACGGGCCCAAGGATTTGAAAATGCCAGGGGGCAGAGTTGGGCCAGCCCAGCGGTGCGTCCAACGCGCAGCGGGCCAGCCGACGGGGGACCCACCCGTCGGTGGGCGATGCTTACCGAAACGGTACAGAGGAATGTGGGCGGTTGGATTAGATGCAGATCGTGCGGTCGAGGCGCGTCGTCTCCGTCGACGAGAGAGGAAGTGCTGGCGGCTACGGCGAGAGGGTCGGCGGCGAGCTGGAGCTCCGGCGAGGATCAGCGACGGTGCCGGACGACGTTGTCGAGGACGAGGAAGCAGATGGCGCAGGTGGCGGCTCGAATGGTGGCCTGAATCGACGGCGGCGATCTCAGGTCCGCCGCGGGCTCCGGCGTTCGATTGGGCGGCTCCGGTGGCTAATCAAAGAGGAAAAGAGGTCGAGGAGGATCAGGGAAAGGAGGGGAGGAACTTTGCTGTGGAAGAGATAGCGCGGGGGCGGCTCTATTTATAGTTGCGGGGGTGTGCTGCGGGGCAGTGGTGGTGGCGACATGCGCGCGGCGTTGCCGACGATGGAGAGGGGTAGGAGGGAGCAGAGCGAGGTAGGTGGCGTCCAGGCGGTGCTAGGGAGCTAGGGTACGAGGTGGGGGACGGTCTGGTTGGCGCGCGCGACGTCGAGCTCTGGCGGCACGGGCGCGGGATTCCGGCGACGATGTCGACGGCGGCGGTGCTTGCGCGAGGCACGGCGCGTGTCTGGTGGGTTGGCGCGGCGACGGTGATGCTCAACGTGCTGAGAGGGGGGCCAGGGGCTGCGCAGAGTGATGGGGGCGGCGCGTGCCTGTGCTGCCCGTGGTGCGCGGCGGTGCGACGCCCACGGCATGCACCTGTCACCCTGGGCGCGCGCGTTTCCGGCGGGGGCGTGTCGATCTCCGGCAGGGGTTGGTCTAGGATGCAGTAGGGAGTCGAGGTGGCACTCGTGGACATGGTGGCCGGGGGCTGGAGTGAAGGGAAGGAGAAGGAGAGGGACATGGCCGGCATGGGTGGGCATGGTCATGTCCATGGCCTCCTTAGGGTTTCTCCTAGGGTTGCTGTGGTGGTGTGAGGCGGAGAGGGGACAAGGGGACCAGAATGGTGTAGGTTGGGGTAGATTAGGGATGGTAGAATCACTATTCCAAATAGTGTGTAATAGTGCCATATTTGGATTTTGCAAATATTCTCCAAATTTGATTTAATTCCCATGGTTGAACAATTTGAAATGTGTGTACTTAGATAAGTTGTATTTGACCAGAGTTGAATAGAGGTGGTGGTGAAAATGTAGAATTCAATAATTGGCAAAAATGGTTAAGTGGGAGATTGTTGAATAAGTTAAAAAGTTGAAACTTTGGATGAGCATAGCTCATGATCAAGAATGATCTTGGCATGGGTATCTTTACAGAAGTTGTTCACCTTGATGTCCTCTTGGATGACATGCAAAGAGTTGAAAGGGTTTAGTTTGAAACTATTGAGATATGAGGGCTCAAAGTGGTGACCAGATTATAATGGGCAGATTTGACCATTATTCTATGTGAGCAAGTTTTGAGTTTGAATTTGATTTGAATTGTGTTTCTTTGATTCCAAAAGTTGTAATAAGTGTGTAGTAACATTATTCAACTAATGGTGAAGATCAAAATGGTCTAGGGTCAAAATTTATAAAAATGGCATAGACCATATGTGAGGGTTTTGGTGAATTTCTAACTATTTATTATTTTATTTCTCTTGGCCTCACTTTGACAAGGGTGAGGTTTATTTGGTGTTAGATTGAGTTGGATGAAAGGTTCCAACCATTTTGAGACCAAGGTTGGGGCCTAGGGCAAGGTTTGATAAATTGGTACTATGTGTATGTGAGGGAAAAATGGAATTATCCCACTATTGGATTTCTCTCCATTTGATTTGACTTTTCTTGATTCTAAAGTGATTCTTATTAGTTTAGAAACATTTTCAAACTATTGAAACTATTTCAAAAGGTCTTGTTCAAAGATTTGCAAAAGTGGCCATAACACATAAGGGGTGATGTGTCAAATTTCATTAAACTTGTAAATTGTTCCCATTGCTTTACTTGAGCATGGGTTAGGGTCAATTTAGTGTTATATTGGGTTGAGAGATGGTTTCACATCATTTGGGTAAGGTTTAAAGTCATAGGGCAAGAATTGAGTATTATGGCTATGTGCCACATATGCCTCTATGCATATGTTGCATTTGATTTTTAGTTTGACTAGGCTTGACCCAATTGATGTTGTTGAGTGTTGAAATGGTATATAGGAGTGATCCAACCATTCACTACAAGTCTTAGGGTCAAGATCCTCAATTTCTCAAATTTGATATTTTGCTCTCATATGCCTCTATGGCATTATTACTTTCTTTTCAAAATCTTTTGTTTCACTTTGGATTGTGTTTGAGAAGTACTAGATAAGGTTTGTGAAGGTTTTCCAATCCTCTAAATAAAGTAGAAAGGCCTAGGGTAAAGTTTTACAAAAATAGCCATAGGCACATATACCTCTATGTATATGTTTGATTTTATTTTCTTTCTCACTTGAATTGGTTGATAATTACTTAGTTTGGTGTGTTGATGTATTTCAAATCGTATACCAAGGTCAACACTCAAAGTTGGAGCATTTGCAAAAAGTAGCCATAGGCTTGCATATGCCTTTATTATTTAATATCATTTCTTTTTATTTTGTTTTAAATAAATGGTGATAATGAAGATGAGGTTTAGGTCTTGGTGGGGTTTTCCATGGTTCATCACTATTTAGAGAAGAAATAATGGTAGAGTTCAAAACTTATATATTAGAGCTATAGGCCCACATATGTCTTTTTCTTTTATCTTGGTTTTTCAAAATAGATCCATATGATTTTTGAGAAGGTTAGGTTTTAGGGTTTTTCTTATTTGATTTCTTTCTCTTTTAATTTCATTTGGTTTGTGATCTTCACTTGATCACTTTAGGGTTTTAGGGTTTATCACATAAGCATAATAACACTCATCATGGCAAAAACACATGTAATAGGTAGGAGCACTAAGCATAGCACCCTATATAAGAAAAGTTTTTGTTGGTTCTCATTTTTGGAAAAAGGAAATTTATTTTCTCTTTGTTTTGAAATTTGGGGTGTTACAAACCCTTCCCCCTTAAACAAATCTCGTCCCGAGATTTTTAAGAAGAGTTAGGTTCCTAAGAGAGATTGGGTGATAGGATTTAGCAGGGAACATACTTGGCAGGTTCTGAGGTGCTTCTTGCGCTTCGGTGGCCGTCAGGTTGTAGTAGCGACCGTTGCGGTTGTTCGGGTAGTTTGGAGCATACCTTCTTCTAGTGGCGGCATGGCGCTGCTGCTGTGTAGGTGCAGCGGTGTGGGCGGCAGTTTTGGCCAGCTTCTTGGGGCATTCATTGGAGTAATGACCCACAGTTCCACATTCATAGCAGGTTACCGTTGACTTGTCTTTTTGGGCAATGGGTACAGCATTGCTTCCAGTCCTTGGGGCATTGTTGGCGGCTTTCATTGGGCACTTACTAGAGTAATGACCAGTAACACCGCATTCATAGCAAGTCACCGTGGATTTGTCTCTGGGGGCATGGTTGGGTATTGGGATGAGCTGCTCCAGGGTTGCTATCCTTACGCGGAGACGAGCAATGAGATAGTCCTTCTTGGCGTGCTGATGGCGAAGTGCCTTGCGCTCCATTGCAAGGATGTTGATGGTGTCAGTCATCTTGGCGTGCTCAATGTGCATCTGGTTGGCCTGGGCACGGGAGTTGTTGCGGGTCAGGAGGGGCCATCTGAACATTGAGGTAGATGATGAGATAAGAGGGAACTTTATATGGTTGGTTTGAGTTAAAGTTCAAAAAGTTCAAAACTTGAAAACTTGAGTAGTGTTGAGGGGTAAAAACCAGCAACACTTTTTCATTCATACCAAACATCACACATTACAAATCTAACACACCGTTGGTTTGAAGAACCATTCATTCGCTCTACGATACAAGGGGATCCTGATACAACTCACACCTACTTAAGTGCTGGGGTGATACTACTCTTCCGGGTGGATTCTTCTTCTTCACGGGTGAGGTGCTTGGCGAGAGGCGAGGGCGTTGTCCAAATCCCTGCGGGTTTTGTACTGCCTGAAGTCCTGAGGTGCTTCATAGGGGTTCATCTTTGGTTGGGGTGGGGGCATGGTCATCGGTCTTCCCATGGAGTCATGTCTTGGGTAGTAGATGAAACGAGTGTTCTTGATCTTGTCCTCATTTTGTCCACACAGACGGGAAATTGCTTCTTGCATAGCTTTGACTAGTCCTTCCTTCCAAGTGTTTCCCGTTACAGAAAACCATATGGTTTCCCATACCGGGGCATCAAGCTTCCTTCGTAGATCAGTAGAAACGTCCCACTGAGGTGATTCTCCTAACTGAGCTTTGAGGGGTATTCCGAAGAATTCGGGATACGGATGTCCTAGATATTCCACTAGTTGCTTCAACTCCTTTTCGAACTTTAGGTCGCCTTCGGGACCAAGCTGATAGGACTCCCATTGGTACTTCATCTGTGAGCAATTAGGATAAGTAAGTTAAAGAAGTAGTCAAGTGTGCAAAATTTTATGTAGGCTTGCAAAGAAAGTAGAGTATAGATTTCTCATTTTTTTTGCAAAAGATCTCAAGGGTAAGAGTAAGAACAAGTTTTCACAAATATTTACTTCATTGGTTTTTGAAACTAAGTTTTTCAGACGTCCATTCTAACTAGGGTCTCCTAAGGTCAAACAATGGCTCTGATACCAACTTGTCAACACCCGGATTTTTAAGTCCAGATGCCTGTTATGCCATACATCGCAATCCCGGGAATATTGTTGTTGCGAGACATAACGAGTTGAATATCATAAGTCATCATTCATTACATACCATAGTCGTCTTACAAATAGGGATCACATGATCCAATATTACACAAATAGTTGATCTATTGATCAACATACACAAAGTTCATAGTTTCATAGCGGAAGCGTAAATAGAAGGGACTCTCTAGTCCACAGGCCAACGTCTGACGTCAGAAGATTCCCTAGTTGTCGTGGACATCCTGGTTGCCGTCATCTTGATAGTTCTCGCTCCTCTTCATAGTCTGGCCATTTGAATAGCCAGGGACACAGCCGTGAGTACTTTAAAGTACTCGCAAACTAATACTGATGTAAGTGCTAACAATTCTAGTAAGGGTTGCTAAGCTCTAGTTTATTTTGCATAAAGCCAATTTTAGTTCACAAACATTTTTGTAAACAACTCTTCACGTGCTAACTAACTCAAGTGGGAACATTAGTGTCATTCCCACAACTCAATTGTGTTTCAAGTCAATGTCACCTTTCAAGTTCAAATTAACAAGTCACCCTTCACCATTCATAGTTTTTGAAAAGTTCTGATGACGGAACAGTATGGCCTTTCCAACTGTCCATAACCGAGGACGCGGCTATTCGAATAGGTTTAACTCTGCAGAGGTTGTACACTTGTGCCACAACAATTGCAATAGCTCGTCGGGGGTAAGCGGCCCCGATTTATCGTACGCGATACGCGAACTACCAATCATAACCTTTCATTTACATACCCTAGTATAGGCACCTCTCCCCATGAGCTTGGCCTCCCGGTGAAGACGGACGGTCAGCACGGGAACTGCACGAGGGCTTGGGCCGGACATTCACCTCATTTCGCATCATATCATATCATATCGTTTCGTTGTGGTAGAGGCAGCTTTCGGCATAACCCCGATGACGCTTGTTTAGAGGGAACCCATACTAAGACACACAAACTTCCGGTTAAGCCCTACCCAGATTCAGGTATTGTGGGGGTACTTGTAAAATTGGAATGGTATCGCATCCGAACCCAACCATCAGTGTTTTTGTAAAATTCACCAAGTCATTCACCAGTCATATCCACCTTCAAAATCTTTCAATAGAATGACTCATCATTCCAAGGTTTTCAAAGTCATTTCAATTCCCAAGTTCCCAAATGTAGTAGTCACTTCCAAATTTAGCACTAGCATCTATGTATGAGGGGTGCTAAGTATTTTGCTTTGCTTCTAGGCTAACTTTGATACTCTTGTACTAATCCAGTACTAACCAAGTGAATCATGAATCGAAAAGTACTTTGATAAAATAAAAGTAAATAAAGCTTGTAAAGTAAAACTGGGAAATAGGATCATAAGCATAAAGTAAATAGGGGAATGCCTTGCTCATAGAGAGCTTTGCACTTTGCAAGAGTATTATCTTGCAACCAAAATGGTTTGCATCAATCTAGCTTGCATTAGTATTGGCTTGCCTTGGTTGAAGTGAGGGTCCAAGTTCTCTTCTCCTTTCTCTTTGTAGAAGTCCTCCTCTTCCGGATGGTCTCCTTGGTACTAGCGTCTAAAATACGAATACGGGGTATACAATCATCATACCAAACTTACATACTAACTAAGCACACCCAATTTTTACACAACTTAAACTAGCATCACACACTACTATTAAGTGGGTGGATGTGTTCCTCTTATTTAAGAAAAATAATTTCCTCTCATACTAACTTAGGTGTTACTTTCAATTACTTAGAGAAATAATTTCCTCTCATTATCTTATTAAGATTTAATTTCTCTTATGAGTAATATATGACCTAGGTTGACCAAAGTCAACCTCTTCATACTCATCATTGTGAGAAAATGATTTAAATGAGGTTCCATACCTCATACAATTTAATACTAACAGGGTAGTGATTTAATGTCACCAAATACTCAACATGAGATTATATAGACCATGGTCACCACCTCATGTTGAAAATACTTGAGACCAAGATTTAAATGAGAGGAGAACCTCTCATATGCTTTAGCACATAGTTGTAACTAGGTTAACAACTACCATTGAGGTGATTTAACATTATCAACAATTCATTGGCTATTCTAACATTACTTGTACTCACACCAATTATTCTATTCACACCAATACTATAATTAGGGTGCATTGGTTGTGTTGCTTGAGGAAGATAATTTCCTCTCCTTACATATGTAAATGATAGTTTCCATATGGTTCTGGAGAAATACTTTTCTCTCATTGAAATTTCTTAAGATTTAATTTCTCAAACAATCATACATGAAATCATGTGGACCCAAGTCAACCATTCATCATCATCATTTGAGAAATAGATTTAAATGAGGTGGAATACCTCATATCATTTAATAACACTACAAATGATTTAAATCTCTAAGTAATTCATATAAGTGAGTTTGGCCAGGGGTACAAACATCACATGAATTCATTGGAGACAATATTTAAATGAAGTATAAGACTTCATATGAATTACTTAATAGTTTTGGACAATATCACTAGTTAAAACTAGCCATATTATCCACTACTTAAACTAGGGCATGATCATGCAAAGTGACCACACCATTTTCTTGCATAAACAATTAGTGTAAGTCAAATGTGAGCTATTGGAGTTGGAATTGACTCAATATCTATTTTGGTTGATTTTTAAGAATTATTCTAAGGCAGAAAAGTCCCTGTCTTGTTTATTTTTCTACATTAATTCTACAAATAATTTTGAGATGGGACCAGTGGCATTTGATAGATAATTTCACTAGCTTTCCAAATATATAAAATTCATCGATTTTGGTTCAGTAGATTTGAAACTATTCAATTTTTACAACAGGTTCAGTATTTAAATTTATACCCAATTTATCTAACCAGATTTGAAAAATGGGCCGGCGGGAAAATAAACGGGCCCAAGGATTTGAAAATGCCAGGGGGCAGAGTTGGGCCAGCCCAGCAGTGCGTCCAACGCGCAGCGGGCCAGCTGACAGGGGGACCCACCCGTCAGTGGGCGATGCTTACCGAAACGGTACAGAGGAATGTGGGCGGTTGGATTAGATGCAGATCGTGCGGTCGAGGCGCGTCGTCTCCGTCGACGAGAGAGGAAGTGCTGGCGGCTACGGCAGAGGGTCGGCGGCGAGCTGGAGCTCCGGCGAGGATCAGCGACGGTGCCGGACGACGTTGTCGAGGACGAGGAAGCAGATGGCGCAGGTGGCGGCTCGAATGGTGGCCTGAATCGACGGCGGCGATCTCAGGTCCGCCGCGGGCTCCGGCGTTCGATTGGGCGGCTCCGGTGGCTAATCAAAGAGGAAAAGAGGTCGAGGAGGATCAGGGAAAGGAGGGGAGGAACTTTGCTGTGGAAGAGATAGCGCGGGGGCGGCTCTATTTATAGTTGCGGGGGTGTGCTGCGGGGCAGTGGTGGTGGCGACATGCGCGCGGCGTTGCCGACGATGGAGAGGGGTAGGAGGGAGCAGAGCGAGGTAGGTGGCGTCCGGGCGGTGCTAGGGAGCTAGGGTACGAGGTGGGGGACGGTCCGGTTGGCGCGCGCGACGGTCGAGCTACGGCGGCACGGGCGCGGGATTCCGGCGACGATGTCGACGGCGGCGGTGCTTGCGCGAGGCACGGCGCGTGTCCGGTGGGTTGGCGCGGCGACGGTGATGCTCAACGTGCCGAGAGGGGGGCCGGGGGCTGCGCGAGTGATGGGGCGGCGCGTGCCTCGTGCTGCCCGTGGTGCGCGCTGGTGCGACGCCCACGGCATGCACCTGTCACCCTGGGCGCGACGCGTTTCCGGCGGGGGCGTGTCGATCTCCGGCAGGGGTTGGTCTAGGATGCAGTAGGGAGTCGAGGTGGCACTCGTGGACATGGTGGCCAGAGCTGGGGGTGAAGGGAAGGAGAAGGAGAGGGACATGGCCGGCATGGGTGGGCATGGTCATGTCCATGGCCTCCTTAGGGTTTCTCCTAGGGTTGCTGTGGTGGTGTGAGGCAGAGAGGGGACAAGGGGACCAGAATGGTGTAGGTTGGGGTAGATTAGGGATGGTAGAATCACTATTCCAAATAGTGTGTAATAGTGCCATATTTGGATTTTGCAAATATTCTCCAAATTTGATTTAATTCCCATGGTTGAACAATTTGAAATGTGTGTACTTAGATAAGTTGTATTTGACCAGAGTTGAATAGAGGTGGTGGTGAAAATGTAGAATTCAATAATTGGCAAAAATGGTTAAGTGGGAGATTGTTGAATAAGTTAAAAAGTTGAAACTTTGGATGAGCATAGCTCATGATCAAGAATGATCTTGGCATGGGTATCTTTACAGAAGTTGTTCACCTTGATGTCCTCTTGGATGACATGCAAAGAGTTGAAAGGGTTTAGTTTGAAACTATTGAGATATGAGGGCTCAAAGTGGTGACCAGATTATAATGGGCAGATTTGACCATTATTCTATGTGAGCAAGTTTTTGAGTTTGAATTTGATTTGAATTGTGTTTCTTTGATTCCAAAAGTTGTAATAAGTGTGTAGTAACATTATTCAACTAATGGTGAAGATCAAAATGGTCTAGGGTCAAAATTTATAAAAATGGCATAGACCATATGTGAGGGTTTTGGTGAATTTCTAACTATTTATTCTTTTATTTCTCTTGGCCTCACTTTGACAAGGGTGAGGTTTATTTGGTGTTAGATTGAGTTAGGATGAAAGGTTCCAACCATTTTGAGACCAAGGTTGAGGCCTAGGTCAAGGTTTGATAAATTGGCACTATGTGTATGTGAGGGAAAAATGGAATTATCCCACTATTGGATTTCTCTCCATTTGATTTGACTTTTCTTGATTCTAAAGTGATTCTTATTAGTTTAGAAACATTTTCAAACTATTGAAACTATTTCAAAAGGTCTTGTTCAAAGATTTGCAAAAGTGGCCATAACACATAAGGGGTGATGTGTCAAATTTCATTAAACTTGTAAATTGTTCCCATTGCTTTACTTGAGCATGGGTTAGGGTCAATTTAGTGTTATATTGGGTTGAGAGATGGTTTCACATCATTTGGGTAAGGTTTAAAGTCATAGGGCAAGAATTGAGTATTATGGCTATGTGCCACATATGCCTCTATGCATATGTTGCATTTGATTTTTAGTTTGACTAGGCTTGACCCAATTGATGTTGTTGAGTGTTGAAATGGTATATAGGAGTGATCCAACCATTCACTACAAGTCTTAGGGTCAAGATCCTCAATTTCTCAAATTTGATATTTTGCTCTCATATGCCTCTATGACATTATTACTTTCTTTTCAAAAATCTTTTGTTTCACTTTGGATTGTGTTTGAGAAGTACTAGATAAGGTTTGTGAAGGTTTTCCAATCCTCTAAATAAAGTAGAAAGGCCTAGGGTAAAGTTTTACAAAAATAGCCATAGGCACATATACCTCTATGTATATGTTTGATTTTATTTTCTTTCTCACTTGAATTGGTTGATAATTACTTAGTTTGGTGTGTTGATGTATTTCAAATCGTATACCAAGGTCAACACTCAAAGTTGGAGCATTTGCAAAAAGTAGCCATAGGCTTGCATATGCCTTTATTATTTAATATCATTTCTTTTTATTTTGTTTTAAATAGATGGTGATAATGAAGATGAGGTTTAGGTCTTGGTGGGGTTTTCCATGGTTCATCACTATTTAGAGAAGAAATAATGGTAGAGTTCAAAACTTATATATTAGAGCTATAGGCCCACATATGTCTTTTTCTTTTATCTTGGTTTTTCAAAATAGATCCATATGATTTTTGAGAAGGTTAGGTTTTAGGGTTTTTCTTATTTGATTTCTTTCTCTTTTAATTTCATTTGGTTTGTGATCTTCACTTGATCACTTTAGGGTTTTAGGGTTTATCACATAAGCATAATAACACTCATCATGGCAAAAACACATGTAATAGGTAGGAGCACTAAGCATAGCACCCTATATAAGAAAAGTTTTTGTTGGTTCTCATTTTTGGAAAAAGGAAATTTATTTTCTCTTTGTTTTGAAATTTGGGGTGTTACAGGAGCGCACGTCGGAGCCGCGTCGGAGCCGGAACAAAGAACGCGAGCCTGAGCCACGCAAAAGCCGGAATGAGGGAGGTGACCGCCATAATGGAGAAGGTGTTGACGTCAGAAACCCCCTGGCGGGCAGAGACGGGCAGCACAGTAGAGCCGGGAACAACTAGGGCTGCGGCTGGCCCCAGTCCCTCAGAGCGACGGCCCGCAAAGCCTCCTGGTCACACGTCCGATGCTATCGCAAGGGCGTGCCACCTGACCTATACCTGGTCGGGAAGGTGTGGATGATGCCTCGCTTAGTTTCCTGCATGGCATACACGTAAACATTAAATACGAGCCTCGATCGGCTCTCAGGTTATCCTGTGAATCGGCTCAAAGAGCCGATCCACCCATGATTCGTACAAGGTGTCCGAATATATGGTGGTCCTGCTTGATCAAGATAAATCTAATAAGATCTACGACGATTTAGGGTTTTCACCGCATAATCGGATCATCCTACTCACGATTGGGCCTCGCGCTCGCGCACGGTGACCGTAAGCCGATCCTAGACAGGGCCTAAAAACCAACACGAGGTTGATCCCCGGAACATCCTTTCTAGGGCTAGCAAACGTCACCCTACACGCCGCTGGATCCTCCAACCCTTTGTAAGGCCTAACTATTGCGGATGTTAAACTAATCCTTGATGAACAAGGAGCAACCGTAACGGATCAGATCTACTAAACTATGATCAAGCGGGGTGCCGCCCCTACACCTAAGATAGGTGTAAGGGCGGCTAGATGTGCAAGGGTTGCATAACGAAAGCATGTAATTCGAAGAACAATGCTAACCCTAACACATCTAAGATAACTACGTTGCTCGCCATCAAAAAGGCTTCGGCACGAGCAACGCATGAACAACGTGGGCAGGCTTGTCTTTGCCTAGATCGCAAGATGCGATCTAGGCAGCATGGTGCTACCGGAGAAACCCTCGAGACGAAGGAGTTGGCGATGCGCCGAGATTTGTTTGTGTTGAACGTTGGTTGTTGTTTATTCCATAAACCCTAGATACATATTTATAGTCCAAGGGACTTTCTAACGTGGGTGTGCACCTAACCGTGCACGGGTAAAACTCTAACTCTTAACCGACACGTAATCTAATATGTTACAGATACAAGGGCAAACTAGCCCAAACTTTGCATGTAAGGCCGATTCACGTATTTCTTCTATATATATATTCTTCGAGTCCATCTTGATCGCGGCCCACCTCTGACTCGGTCAAATTCTGGTGATAACACATGCCCCCCTGGTTTTGGAAATGACATTTCCAAAATCATTATGCTCTTCTTTCGTCGGGTCATGTCGTGGCGGAGCGAACTGCCGCAGAATCTTCCATCATTACGCCTCGCCTCCTGGGCTTCTCTCGTACGAATTGACAATTTCGGCATCACGTCCTCGAGAACCGTCATGGCATTAAATCTCCACTACACTCTCTTTATTTATCTGTGCCAAACGGTTCACCACTCCATCCCCTTGCTCTGCTCTGTTCACCAAACCAAAAAACCCTCTTCCCCTGCAGCCATGTCTTCCTCTTCCTCCTCCGCTTCAGGCCTCTCTCTCCAATCGTCGCCGAAGAACAAGGAAGAGGACGATCCCCGCTCCGGGGCGAACCCCATCTCCTCTGACAAGGAGAAGAAAGAAGGAGAAGCGGAGAGGACCAAGGCCTCCCCCTCCGCCAGGCTTCCGCCGAAGAAGCGCTCCCGCATGTGGGCGGACGGCGAGGACGACGATGACGACGAGGAAGGAGAAGATGAGGAGGAGGAAGATGATTCCTCCTCCTCCGCTGGGTATCCTCCAACGAAGCGCTTCCGCAGCTGGGCGGATAGCGAGGATGATGATGATGACGAGGAGGAGGAGGAAGCTCCGGCCGACGGGCCGGGGCAGCGACGGCGAGGAGCTTCCGGGAGCAGCGCCGACGACCTCGGCGACGGCGATGATGAGGACAGCGACGACTAGTAGAGTAGGACCAGCGGTAGCAGTGCACTAGGCACCGGATCCCTCTTTTGAGAGCCATCGGCTCTTCTTGTAAAGCCGCTCCTTTGAATTAATGAGAATTGTTCTTTCAATTTCTCCTTCCATTAATCCAATTTCCATCCTTCCGCTTGCCACACCAAGACCGATAGCAACGAATCGGATTTTTTTTTTCTTGACCGTGGTATTTTGCAGTCCCACAGCCGATGACTGTTCATCGGCTAATTTGAGAAACCAGTCTCCTTCCTTTTCTTGCAGTACCAGCACGGTCCAAACCTCGTACAAGACGACGGCTTTTCCTTCCCAGCTCCTTCCTGAGAAGATCATGATGCAGTGTCAGCCAATGCAACTCCAATCGGCTCTCAAAAATAGAGCACCTCCCAAGTTAGTGGCTCTCCGAGCCTTAGTCAAGGCGAGAAAGGTAGCGAAATAGCCAATCATGTCGCCATTGACCTCACGTCACAATGCGAGCCAGCCGATTCCAACAAAATCGGCTCCCCGGAGCGAGAGAACCTTCAGGGTGAGCTGCCCCCCGAGCTTCTTCAGTCTACTCCTTGCGCCTTGTTGATTAGATCGGCTCCTTTCCTTCGGTGGATCTGAGGCAACCCACCCTTGGCCTGATCTGCGCATCCACGCTGCTCTCGGCATTGTTCTTGAAGAGAAGATCCGAGCCATTGAACCATTGAACCACTCCATTGAGGAGTTCTCCCATCATAGTCTCTCTTCGTGGTCCACTTCCTGCTCCATTGATCCCCTGACAGTTATACCTCTTGAGTCGATGGCCATGCATCGGCTTTTATATCCTTAAGTCGATGTCTGCTGCATCGGCTGTGCTCAAAAATTTTCGAATTTTTGAATTTTTTACGGCCGACTTATGCATCGGCCCCCATACTTCAATACCCATCACCAAAGGATGAGACACTTCTACTGCATATCCTCGTGTTTTATCCACCTGGGTGCCCCCCCGAGCCGATTCTGTCAAGAGAATTGATGGTATCGGCTCGTTGGATAACATGTTGAACCCGTGCAGAATGGATGGTGAGGATAATTTTGGCCGATTGCTTGGAATCGGCCTCCACGTTGCTTGCTCGGTGAAGGTTTTGTGAGGTCCCTTCATAAATTTTTTGGGGCCGATCACAAGGATCAGCCTCGCCACGTTTGCTCATTGACGTGCTCTTGCTACTCGTTCGGGCCGGTAGATAAAACCAGCCCAATCTCTGACTTTATCATGTTGGTGCGCTTGCTTGTCGTCCACCTTGAGTGCATCGTATAATCGTGGAGCACTAAGCTTCGTCGGAAGAACGAGCACCATGTTTGTGCCGGCCGATGTTTCATCATCGGCTTTCCTTTGCTTGGGGCGCCACTCCATTTTCCGTGGACGACCCTCTTCATCCGGGGTTCGCTGAACCTTCGCGGCCGAGATCAGGCCTTGCCTTCCTCAATGTATGCAAGTATAACCTTTCGGCTTCCTCCGGGCCGCGCAATCGCTGAACCACTGCGCTTACGGGAACGGCTGAGTCCATCGGGGCACCACCTTGGCCGGTGGTACTGTCTTCTTCTTCTCCCTCGTCTTCTGAATCTTCGAGATCTTTCAACCGAGGGGACTCAGCTCGTTTGCTTTGTGGCGGGAGAGGCCCTAGGCGCTTGAATACGGACACGTTGGCTGCCTCCTTTTTCTTCTGGTTGCATTCTGGGCAATTGCCGATTGTGGGCAATCGGCTCATTCCTGAATCCCAGCAGTGTCTGAAGAAGGGACAGTCCCAGTGCCTATCCTCGTCGACTCGCTCCCCCAACTTTTCCTTGGCACGGCGCTCGTGCTCCTCCTCATCACGATCATGCCGACGACGTCTCCTGTCGTCCCTAGCCAGACGATCTTCTTCATCATCGCCGTTGTATCGCCGGCGTTGGTCATGCTTGACTCACATACTTGTTGAGGAGGTGATCGGAGAGAGGTCGTTGATACCTTATGTTTTTCACCTCTCCCTGCGTGACGTAGCGCTTGCCGTCTTGGCGGAGCCGATCGCGTGGAGCGGCTTCCTCTGTATCTTTGCTATGAGAGCAGCTGCCCTCATCTCCGTCCTTACCGAGTGGTGTCCGGGTCCTACCATGTTGATATTGCACGAGAAATCCGGCTGGCACCCTCCATGGTAAGTATACTCCACCATGTTTACGGCGGGGAAGGGGTGTGTGTCGACCTTCATGGCGTATTGGTTGAAAATCAACCGTCCGTTTTCTATCGCCATTTGGATCTGCTGCCGCCACACCTGCCGGTCGTTGGTGGTGTGGGTGAACGTGTTATGCCACTTGCGGTATGGCTTTCCGTTCAGCTCTTGCACCGTGGGGATCTTGTGGCCTTCGGGTACCTTTATATGCTTCTCCGTGAGTAAGAGATCAAAAATCTGCTCGGTCTTGGTCACGTCGAAGTCGAACCCTTTTGGAGGGCCTTGTGGCTTCACCCATTTGCGGGTCACGGGGCACTGTCGCTCGAGTCCATTCAGCCACTTGCTACCTCTCGATCTCCCGCAGCACCTTCATCCTCGTCCGCACTCAACCGGGGTCACCGCACGCTTGAATTTGTCCTGGTAAACATCCGGGTGGCGCTGCTCATATGCGGCAGCCTACGCACCATGTGCGCCAATGAAGGGTAGTACGCTTGGGAGGCCACGTCCTTAATCGATGATGAGAGACCCACCACCGCCAACTCGACTGCTTCTTTTTCACTTACATGAGCCGAAAAGCATCGGTTCCTAATGGTCTGAAGCGGCTGGACGTATTCGACCTTGTCTCCCCGCGCTTCGTCGTACTTGTGCTAGATCGGCAATACCAACATCGGAAGCCTCCGAGTGATACTTGCTCATGGAGCTGCTCTTCCAAGCTGCTTCCAAGTCCGGATGGAGTTCGGTGGCAGCGATGTGTACCACCGAAGCCGATCCTGTGAGGGCTGTGCGAAGAACCTCACACGCAACTCGTACGATGCTGAGATCGTGCCCAGCTGTGCCAAATATCGGCTCACATGCTCGATGGAGCTGGAACCATCCGATCCACTAAACTTTGTGAAGTCCGGGAGCCGATATTTGGGTGGTAGCGGGATCAGTTCGTAGTCGTTGGGGTACGGCTTGGTGTAGCCGAACGTCTTCCTTTCGGCATCATGCCGGACCGATCTTTCGGGATTGCACAAATCTGATCCGCGGTGATGGCTGAAGGTGTCGAACCACTGAAGATTCGCCGGGGTGGCATACTTAACCAGCCATGCTTGCTTTTCCGGTTCTAAGCCAAGCTGCGGGAGCTGGGCTGCGGAGGTTTGTCGGAGTGGCGTACTTAGCTAGCCACGTTTGCTTCTCGGGATCGGCTCCCGACGTTCCTCCTGCCGTTCCGAGAGGCCCCTGCTGTTGCGGCCTGGTTCGAGAGTGCCCGGGTGTTGCGGTGCGAGTACGTATGCGCACGCGTATCCGTGCGGGATCTCCTTGGGTGCCTCGGGTAGGAATTGGTAGTCACTAGGATCACCACCAATCTTGTAGACGACGTATGCCGATGAGTTCGGCGGTTCGGTGCTGCCCATGCGAGCGGGCTGGGGCTGGAGTGGCATCTCTCCTTTGAAAGTCCCCGGAGCTGGTCCCGACGGAGAATACCGGTGGCTCATGATTTCCTGGACCACGCGCGGAGCGACACGCTCCAAAGTGTTCACCGAGGCTCTCGAGTGGCGGTGCGGCGAATGAGCCACCATGTAGTTGATTTCCTGCCGCGGCGACCTGGTGCGTTCTTCGACGGGGCGGACAGGTCCACTCCATCGAGTGCGCCTTCAGGTGTGAAACCCTTCCACCGACGCCATGGGAGCGGGTTCGGTGGAAAGAGCCGATGAGTTCGGCTTCGAGGGTTGCCTTGATCTCGTCATGTTTCTTCTTGAGCTCATCGAGCGGATCCTCGTACTTGACCGGAGTGCCTTCCGCCATCTCGGATGTAGATGGCGATGTTGTGGATGTCGAAGGT
>NC_061511.1:102996370-103110538 GCF_022539505.1 Lolium rigidum
GAAACGAAGTGAGGCGATGAGGCGGCGACACGCCGCGGCGGCGCGGCCCACCTCCCGGCCGCGCGGCCCTGTTGTGTGGGCCCCTCGCGTCGCCTCTTGACCTGCCCTTCCGCCTACATATAGTCTTCGTCGCGAAACCCCCGCACCGAGAGCCACGATACGGAAAACCTTCCGGAGATGCCGCCGCCGCCAATCCCATCTCGGGGATTCAGGAGATCGCCTCCGGCACCCTGCCGGAGAGGGGAATCATCTCCCGGAGGACTCTTCACCGCCATGGTCGCCTCCGGAGTGATGAGTGAGTAGTTCACCCCTGGACTATGGGTCCATAGTAGTAGCTAGATGGTCGTCTTCTCCTCATGTGCTTCATTGTCGGATCTTGTGAGCTGCCTAACATGATCAAGATCATCTATCTGTAATGCTATATGTTGTGTTTGTTGGGATCCGATGGATAGAGAATATTATGTTATGTTGATTATCAATCTATTACCTATGTGTTGTTTATGATCTTGCATGCTCTCCGTTATTAGTAGAGGCTCTGGCCAAGTTTTTACTCTTAACTCCAAGAGGGAGTATTTATGCTCGATAGTGGGTTCATGCCTCCATTAAATCTGGGACAGGATGTAAAAGTTCTAAGGTTGTGGATGTGCGTTGCCACTAGGGATAAAACATTGATGCTATGTCCGAGGATGTAGTTATTGATTACATTACGCACCATACTTAATGCAATTGTCTCGTTGTTTGCAACTTAATACTGGAAGGGGTTCGGATGATAACCTCGAAGGTGGACTTTTTAGGCATAGATGCATGTCTGGATAGCGGTCTATGTACTTTGTCGTAATGCCCAATTAAATCTCACTATACTCATCATATCATGTATGTGCATGGTCATGCCCTCTCTATTTGTCAATTGCCCAACTGTAATTTGTTCACCCAACATGCTATTTATCTTATGGGAGAGACACCTCTAGTGAACTGTGGACCCCGGTCCATTCTTTTACATCGAATACAATCTACTCGCAATACTTGTTCTACCGTTTTCTGCAAACAATCATCATCCACACTATACATCTAATCCTTTGTTACAGCAAGCCGGTGAGATTGACAACCTCACCGTTTCGTTGGGGCAAAGTACTTTGGTTGTGTTGTGCAGGTTCCACGTTGGCGCCGGAATCCCTGGTGTTGCGCCGCACTACATCCCGCCGCCATCAACCTTCGACGTGCTTCTTGGCTCCTCCTGGTTCGATAAACCTTGGTTTCTGAGGGAAAACTTGCTACTGTACGCATCACACCTTCCTCTTGGGGTTCCCAATGGACGTGTCGACTGCACGCATCAAGCTCTTTTTCTGGCGCCGTTGCCGGGGAGATCAAGACACGCTGCAAGGGGAGTCTCCACAATCCAATCTCTTTACTTTGTTTTTGTCTTACTTTATTTTATTTACTTTGTTTGCTGCATTATATCAAAACACAAAAAAAATTAGTTGTTAGCTTTGCTTTATTTACTGTCTTGCACTCTATATCAAAAACACAAAAAAAATTAGTTACTTGCATTTACTTTATCTAGTTTGCTTTATTTACTACTGCTAAAATGGGTACTGTTGAGAATACTAAGTTGTGTGACTTCACTAGCACAAATAATAATGATTTCTTATGCACACCTATTGCTCCACTCGCTACTACAGCAGAATTCTTTGAAATTAAACCTCGCTTTATCGAATCTTGTTATGCGAGAGCAATTTTCTCGGTGTTAGTTCGATGATGCTGCTGCCCATCTCAATAATTTTGTTGAATTGTGTGAAATGCAAAAGTATAAAGATGTAGATGGTGACATTATAAAATTAAAATTGTTTCCTTTCTCTTTAAGAGCAAGAGCTAAAGATTGGTTGCTATCTCTGCCTAAGAATAGTATTGATTCATGGACTAAATGCAAGGATGCTTTTATTGGTAGATATTATCCCCCTGCTAAAATTATATCTTTGAGGAGTAGTATAATGAATTTTAAACAATTGGATAATGAGCATGTTGCACAAGCTTGGGAAAGAATGAAATCTTTGGTTAAAAATTGCCCAACCCATGGATCGACTACTTGGATGATCATCCAAACCTTTTATGCAGGATCTGAACTTTTCTTCGCGGAACCTATTGGATTCAGCTGCTGGAGGTACCTTTATGTCCATCACTCTTGGTGAAGCAACAAAACTTCTTGATAATATGATGATTAATTACTCTGAATGGCACACGGAAAGAGCTCCACAAGGTAAGAAGGTAAATTCTGTTGAAGAAACCTCCTCCTTGAGTGATAAGATTGATGCTATTATGTCTATACTTGTGAATGATAGGACTAATGTTGATCCTAATAATGTTCCGTTAGCTTCATTGGTTGCTCAAGAAGAACATGTTGATGTAAACTTCATTAAAAATAATAATTTCAACAACAATGCTTATCGGAACAATTCTAGTAATAATTATAGGCCATATCCTTATAATAATGGTAACGGTTATGGTAATTCTTATGGGAATTCTTACAACAATAATAGGAACACACCCCCTGGACTTGAAGCTATGCTTAAAGAATTTATTAGTACACAAACTGCTTTTAACAAATCTGTTGAGGAAAAGCTCAATAAAATTGATATTCTCGCTTCTAAGGTTGATAGTCTTGCCTCTGATGTTGATCTTTTGAAATCGAAAGTTATGCCTAATAAGGATATTGAAAATAAAATTGTTACTACAGCAAATGCCATCCAAGTTAGAATTAATGAGAATATGATATTGATGGCTGAATTGCATGTTAGGTGGGAAAGAGAAGAAAATGAAAAACTAGCTAAAGAGAATAATGTAGCTAAAGTTTGGACTATTACCACCACTAGCAATGCTAATGCTCCACATGTTGCTGCACCTCCTACTAATAATGGTAAAATAATTGGTGTTGGCAATGTTTCCACTTCTAATGCAAAGCCCGCAAAACTGCCGAAACCGCTAAAACCGTCGAAACCGCTCGTGATAAAACTACTGAAATTTTTTCCAACATTGGGGATGATGATCCCATTGCTTTAGATTATAATGTTTTGGATTTTGATGATTGTCACATCTCTGAAGTTATAAAGTTCTTACAAAAACTTGCTAAGAGTCCTAATGCTAGTGCTATAAACTTGGCTTTCACAAAACATATTACAAATGCTCTCATAAAAGCTAGAGAAGAGAAACTAGAACGTGAAGCTTCTATTCCTAGGAAGCTAGAGGATGGTTGGGAGCCCATCATTAAGATGAAGGTAAATGACTTTGATTGTAATGCTTTATGTGATCTTGGTGCAAGTATTTCCGTTATGCCTAAGAAAATTTATGATATGCTTGACTTGCCACCATTGAAAAATTGTTGTTTGGATGTTAATCTTGTTGATAATGCTACAAAGAAACCTTTGGGGAGAGTTGATAATGTTCGCATTACCGTTAACAATAACCTTGTCCCCGTTGATTTTGTTGTCTTGGATATTGAATGCAATGCATCTTGTCCCATTATATTGGGAAGACCTTTTCTTCGAACCGTTGGAGCTATCATTGATATGAAGGAAGGTAATATTAAATATCAATTTCCTCTCAAGAAAGGTATGGAACACTTCCCTAGAAAGAGAATGAAGTTACCTTTTGATTCTATTATTAGTACAAGTTATGATGTTGATACTTCGTCTCTTGATAATACTTGATATACACTTTCTGCGCCTAGCTGAAAGGCGTTAAAGAAAAGCGCTTATGGGAGACAACCCATGTTTTTACTACAGTATTTTTATTTTATATTTGAGTCTTGGAAGTTATTTACTACTGTAGCAACCTCTCCTTATATTAGTTTTGTGCATTGTTGTGCCAAGTAAAGTCGTTGATAGTAAGGTTCATACTAGATTTGGATTACTGCGCAGAAACAGATTTCTTTGCTGTCACGAATTTCGACCTGCCTCTTTGTAGGTAGCTCAGAAAAATATGCCAATTTACGTGAGTGATCCTCAGATATGTACGCAACTTTCATTCAATTTGAGAATTTTCATTTGAGCAAGTCTGGTGCCTCAATAAAATCCGTCTTTACGGACTGTTCTGTTTTGACAGATTCTGCCTTTTATTTCGCATTGCCTCTTTTGCTATGATGGATGAATTTCTTTGTTCCATTAATGTCCAAGTAGCTTTGTGAAATGTCCAGAAGTGTTAAGAATGATTGTGTCACCTCTGAACATGTGAATTTTTATTATGCACTAACCCTCTAATGAGTTGTTTCGAGTTTGGTGTGGAGGAAGTTTTCAAAGATCAAGAGAGGGAGATGATACAATATGATCAAGGAGAGTGAAAGCTCTAAGCTTGGGGATGCCCCGGTGGTTCACCCCTGCATACTTTAAGAAGACTCAAGCGTCTAAGCTTGGGGATGCCCAAGGCATCCCCTTCTTCATCGACAACATTATCAGGTTCCTCCCCGAAACTATATTTTTATTCCATCACATCTTATGTGCTTTGCTTGGAGCGTCTGTTTGTTTTTGTTTTTGTTTTGTTTGAATAAAATGGATCCTAGCATTCATTGTGTGGGAGAGAGACACGCTCCGCTGTTGCATATGGACAAATATGTCCTTAGGCTTTACTCGTAATATTCATGGCGAAGGTTGAATCTTCTTCGTTAAATTGTTATATGGTTGGAATCGGGAAATGCTACATGTAGTAATTCTAAAATGTCTTGAATAATTTGATACTTGGCAATTGTTGTGCTCATGTTTAAGCTCTTGCATCATATACTTTGCACCCATTAATGAAGAAATACAAAGAGCTTGCTAAAATTTGGTTTGCATATTTGGTCTCTCTAAAGTCTAGATAATTTCTAGTATTGAGTTTTGAACAACAAGGAAGACGGTGTAGAGTCTTATAATGTTTACAATGTGTCTTTTATGTGAGTTTTTCTGCACCGGTTCATCCTTGTGTTTGTTTCAAATAACTTTGCTAAACCTTGTATCGAGAGGGAATACTTCTCATGCATCAAAAATCCTTGAGCCAACCACTATGCCATTTGTGTCCACCATACCTACCTACTACGTGGTATTTCTCCGCCATTCCAAAGTAAATTGCTTGAGTGCTACCTTTAAAATTTCTATCCTTTACCTTTGCAATATATAGCTCATGGGACAAATAGTTTAAAAACTATTGTGGTATTGAATATGTACTTATGCACTTTATCTCTTATTAAGTTGCTTGTTGTGCGATAACCATGTTCCTGGGGACGCCATCAACTACTCTTTGTTGAATATCATGTGAGTTTCTATGCATGTCCGTCTTGTCTCGAAGTAAGGGAGATTTACCACTCATTTAATGGTTAGAGCATGCATAATGTTAGAGAAGAACATTGGGCCGCTAACTAAAGCCATGAATCATGGTGGAAGTTTCAGTTTTGGACATATATCCTCAATCTCATATGAGAACATTAATTGTTGCTACATGCTTATGCATTAAAGAGGAGTCCATTATCTGTTGTCTATGTTGTCCCGGTATGGATGTCTAAGTTGAGAATAATCAAAAGCAAGAAATCCAATGCGAACTTTCTCCTTAGACCTTTGTACAGGCGGCATAGAGGTACCCCTTTGTGACACTTGGTTAAAACATGTGTATTGCGATGATAATCCCGGTAATCCGAGCTAATTAGGACAAGGTGCGGGCACTATTAGTATACTATGCATGAGGCTTGCAACTTGTAAGATATAATTTACATGATACATATGCTTTATTACTACCGTTGACAAAATTGTTTCTTGTTTTCAAAACCAAAGCTCTAGCACAAATATAGCAATCAATGCTTCCCTCTACGAAGGGCCCTTTCTTTTACTTTTATGTTGAGTCAGTTCACCTATCTCTCTCCACCTCAAGAAGCAAACACTTGTGTGAACTGTGCATTGATTCCTACATACTTGCATATTGCACTTGTTATATTACTCTACATTGACAATATCCATGAGATATACATGTTATAAGTTGAAAGCAACCGCTGAAACTTAATCTTCCTTTGTGTTGCTTCAATACCTTTACTTTGATTTATTACTTTATGAGTTAACTCTTATGCAAGACTTATTGATGCTTGTCTTGAAAGTACTATTCATGAAAAGTCTTTGCTTTATGATTCATTTGTTTACTCATGTCATTACCATTGTTTTGATCGCTGCATTCATTACATATGCTTACAATAGTATGATCAAGTTTATGATGGCATGTCACTCCAGAAATTATCTTTGTTATTGTTTACCTGCTCGGGACGAGCAGGAACTAAGCTTTGGGATGCTGATACGTCTCCGACGTATCGATAATTTCTTATGTTCCATGCCACATTATTGATGATATCTACATGCTTTATGCGTACTTTATGTCGTATTTATGCATTTTCCGGTACTAACCTATTAACGAGATGCTGAAGAGCCAGTTGTTGTTTTCTGCTGTTTTTGGTTTCAGAAATCCTAGTAAGGAAATATTCTCGGAATTGGACGAAATCAACGCCCAGGGGCCTATTTTTCCACGAAGCTTCCAGAAGACCGAAAGGGAAACGAAGTGAGGCAACGAGGCGGCGACACGCCAGGGCGGCGCGGCCCACCTCCTGGCCGCGCGGCCCTGTTGTGTGGGCCCCTCGCGTCGCCTCTTGACCTGCCCTTCCGCTTACATATAGTCTTCGTCGCGAAACCCCCAGTACCGAGAGCCACGATACGGAAAACCTTCCAGAGACGCCGCCGCCACCAATCCCATCTCGGGGGATTCAGGAGATCGCCTCCAGCACCCTGCCGGAGAGGGGAATCATCTCCCGGGGGACTCTTCACCGCCATGGTCGCCTCCGGAGTGATGAGTGAGTAGTTCACCCCTGGACTATGGGTCCATAGCAGTAGCTAGATGGTCGTCTTCTCCTCATGTGCTTCATTGTCGGATCTTGTGAGCTGCCTAACATGATCAAGATCATCTATCTGTAATGCTATATGTTGTGTTTGTTGGGATCCGATGGATAGAGAATATTATGTTATGTTGATTATTAATCTATTACCTATGTGTTGTTTATGATCTTGCATGCTCTCCGTTATTAGTAGAGGCTCTGGCCAAGTTTTTACTCTTAACTCCAAGAGGGAGTATTTATGCTCGATAGTGGGTTCATGCCTCCATTAAATCCGGAACGATGACGATGAAAGTTCTAAGGTTGTGGATGTGATGTTGCCACTAGGGATAAAACATTGATGCTATGTCCGAGGATGTAGTTATTGATTACATTACGCACCATACTTAATGCAATTGTCCGTTGTTTGCAACTTAATACTGGAAGGGGTTCGGATGATAACCTGAAGGTGGACTTTTTAGGCATAGATGCATGCTGGATAGCGGTCTATGTACTTTGTCGTAATGCCCAATTAAATCTCACTATGCTCATCATATCATGTATGTGCATGGTCATGCCCTCTCTATTTGTCAATTGCCCAACCGTAATTTGTTCACCCAACATGCTATTTATCTTATGGGAGAGACACCTCTAGTGAACTCGTGGACCCCGGTCCATTCTTTTACATCGAATACAATCTACCGCAATACTTGGTTCTACTCGTTTTCTCGCAAACAATCATCATCCACACTATACATCTAATCCTTTGTTACAGCAAGCCGGTGAGATTCACAACCTCACTCGTTTCGTTGGGGCAAAGTACTTTGGTTGTGTTGTGCAGGTTCCACGTTGGCGCCGGAATCCCTGGTGTTGCGCCGCACTACATCCCGCCGCCATCAACCTTCGACGTGCTTCTTGGCTTCTCCTGGTTCGATAAACCTTAGTTTCTTTCTGAGGGAAAACTTGCTACTGTACGCATCACACCTTCCTCTTGGGGTTCCCAACGGACGTGTCGACTGCACGCATCACGCTGCAGCAACCATTAACGTGGTGAAAAAGCCAGAAGATGAGAAGAACCCTTTCCTTGCCTAAGCAATCTATTAGCGTTTAATTTTTTCCCTTCATATAAACAGGGCCTTCCTTTTTTCGCCCTCTAGTCTCATGCTTACCTTATTAATGAGAACTTCAGTTTTGATCCCTTGATAAGCATGCAGTAATTTGGAGCACTTAATCCGCATCATCATAACCTTTGCTTACACCCCTCGGTGAACAATGGTGCAATGAAGTACGCGTCAAACGATTGTGTTCCGAAAAAGCCTCTACGAGCGCTAAAGGATGCAAAAAATAAGGACGATGACCTCTCCCTCTGCTATAGATGCCTCTACGAGCGCCGAAAGTAGCAAGAGCTTGGAAATACACATAATACAACCCACGTTCGATATTTCACTTATGGAAATATCAAAGAACAACGGGCTCATCGGCAGAATCATTGCACCTGAAATATTCGGGAGTGACTGTCAAAACATACATCGGTTGAAAGCAAAGTTGCACATACAACAGGTTTAGCAAGACCCGCAACACAAGTAAAATCACTCAAACGTTTGCTGACCAACGAATACGAAAAAACTCTTAAACGGACAATTCAGATTTGCTCCCTCAAAAATTGCCAACAGCACCAACACGGTAAAAGTACATATACATGTATCTACCGAATAAAAAAATTAGGCTGAACAGTCCTAACACTTGGATGAAGTAGCCAAAATAATCTATTTACAAAACAACCCTAATGCATGAAATCACCCTTGCGGAGTTTCTTTTTCCTCAGGTACCTTCGAATACTCCTCAAGCTTGTCGACAATTATATTGGCAGGAAGCAACACCTTCGGATATAAAGTCTCGAAGTCACCAACCGCGTTGGCAATAGCAAGAAGATTCGTTGAGGGGTAACGTGCAAGCACAAGGGCAAGTGTAAACCTGGCCCCTGCGAAAACGTGAGCTCGCACCAAGTCTCGAATCTTCTTGGCATTCCCAAACTCAGACATCAAAGTCAGAAGCGTAGGGGGAATCACGTTTAAAGGAAACATCATCTTCCAAACTACCCTCATGGCTTTGTAGCATTTGTCGAAGAAATGTTGGACTTGCTGAACCCGATAATGAAATTGTGCGACAGCCGAAGCCTTCGAGTGTTCCCACCAGAAAATCTCTTCGGCTGATGAAAGCTGGGTTAAAGCGTGCACACGCTCGTGAATTCGTTTTTTCTCTTCCGCACGGTTCAGGGCTATGACTGGCAAACGAATCAAACAGAGGATCAGACAAGGCGTTGTTGACAAAAAGCGCAAGGCTCAAGAAACTTACAGTTCAAACTCTCGGTAGCTTTATGCAGCTCAGTAAGAGCGTACCGCTCCACTTCGGCTGCAATCTCGCTCTTCTTATTGACAATAGCAGCTAAGGCATAAGTGCTGCGTAGATCTTTTTCCATCTGAGTGATCCGATCCTTCATACGCTGGATTCGATCACCTTCAGGAAGAGCACCCGAAGAGTCGTCGACAAATGAAGGCACTGGGAAAACCTGCAGGAAACAGCGTCAAAAAGGATGACAGATCGGGTCAATTCGAGCATCCGAAGTAACTCCCATCGGGAGAAGTGCAAGTAGAAATATCATAACAAAGGTGTACTAGCAACATTTCTAGCACGGAATTTATTACAAACACAAGTTTTGCAATGGGACAATGTTTCACATCAACTCGAAGATAAGTTTGTTACAAAAATCAAGGGGCTTGGGTCTGAGTCGATAAACTGGTACCAGCCGACGTCTTCCTCGACGACACTAGTTCAAGGAGCTGACGAGCACAATTAAGGGCAGACGTTGTAAAGGCGCTTAAATCAACAAACTGCCCATCTTGTTCTTTCGGCAGCTCCTTAGTCATTTCTTCGATGTTAGCCTTAAAGCCATGACCCATCATAAGTTGGAAGGCAAGGAGGGCGCCATAGGTACGCGAGGTGCGTTTGAATACCTCGATAACCTTCTTGGTGTCAACCGCGAAGGCATCGATCAACTGCCCCAGAGTTTTGTCCTGCTTGATCTTGGGCAAAATCATCAAGTGCATCCGCGCCAGGGCATCTTTTCCCTTTTCAAGAAGCTCCCGCGTAAGCTGGTGGGAGGCGAGAGCCATCGACACACCATTTGCCGGAGAGTTGTTTGGAACTTTGTCCAAGGCAGCAGCAGGAATGTTGGCGGCTTCTACAAGAAAATGAATTGGAAAATGTCATTGATAAATGAACAAATCCATAAGAGTAATAATCGACAGAGGTGTACAAAAGAGCTTACCAAGTAGAGCCAAAGAAGACTGACGAAGGAGCTCATCCTTTTCAGCTGCCCGAGCTTCCTCCTCTTTTAGCCTCTCCTTCAGTTTGCCCAGCTCCTCTTTCAGGGAGTCGACCTCCTGGCGAGCCGTGGCAGCCTTTTTAATGGCGTCGTCAAACTTCGAAGAGGAAGATTTAACTTCCTCCTGCAGTCGAACTTTGTCCGCTTCCAGAGAAGTAAATTGAGAGGCAAAGGCCTCCAAAGAAGATATAACACCTCGCAGATCCTTAAGGAAAAAAGGATGTTTTACAAAGAATCGTTAAACAAGGCACATTTCAAGAAATTCACGTTGTATTCAAAAAGGACTTACAGAAGGAGGAGTCGTGGTGGCGGCAGGAACATCTTTCCCCTTGGAAAGGGAAGAAGCAGTCGATGCCTGGGCCACGGGAGCTGCCTTAGGAGCCGAAGCTTCGGAAGCAGCAACGGCCGGCGGAACAGCATCAGATCTGGCTTTCTTAGACGGAGGCTCAACGAAACCTTCGTCACTACACAAAGGAAATGGTCGACAGAAGTTATGAAAAGAATGCAATAAACAAGGGGACAAAACATACCAGAAAGGAAGAAGGTACTTACATATCAAGGAGATCGTCTTCGTCGGCAAAGCCGCCGGTTGATCTCTTCACGGGTGAAGCCCTGGTCTCCTCCACAGCTGCATTAACAAAGGCATCACGATCAGCGTCATCATTACGCACTGATCCCTCTATGTCGCAAGCGTCGTCGGCTGAAGGAGGAAGATCGGTGTGAATAGATTTGGAATCTATCTGATCATCGTGTTCGCTCTCTGGGCCTGCGCGCTCGATAGTGTGAAAATCAACAGGTACTGAGGAGCCTCTTCCCTCAGAAGTATCATTTGGCGAATCATGCAAGTTTCCAGAGACTATGGGGGGTCTGTCGAAAAGAAGAACAAATAAGAATAATAGTAATCATACTGGCTAAATGGAAATAGCATAGTGAAAATATCAAAAGGAAAGTTACCTCTGGTGGCGGATGATCAGCATCGAGAGGAGTGTAAGAAGATATCAATGGGATCGAGTCTTCCTGGCTAAAGGAAGTAAGGCGACGGACTTCATCAAGCAACTTCTTTTCCGACAGTTCGGCAGCATTAATCCTGGTTTCATCCTTTGGACCTCAATACAACCACATCGGGCGAACTCTGGCCATGACTGGTTGGACTCGACGTTTTAGGAACACCGCTGCCACCTCTGTGCCGACCATAGTTTGGCTGTCGGCCTCTTTGATTCGAAAAAATTTGGCAAATAATTCATCGGCTGCTACTCTTTCGTCGGGTGAGAGAATATTCTTCCAGGAATTCTTGGGCTTGGCTTCAAGGACATCGGTAAAGCAAGGAAGCTAGGATTCGGGTGACAAGGAATCCCTGACGTAAAACCATTTCAGTCTCCACCCTTGCACAGATTCTCTCATTGGGAAATTGAAGTAATTAACCTCCGAACGAGCTACAAACCCCACCCCTCCGGTGACAAAGGATCCATTACTACTGCTGTATCTCTTCACATAGAAGATCTTTTTCCACAGCCCAAAATGAGGTTTGATGCCCGTAAATGCCTCGCAAAGGGTGATGAACACAGCAACGTGGAGGATTGAGTTGGGAGTGAGTTGCCATAATTGGATCTCGTAAGTTCGCAAGAGATGGAGGAGGAATTCATGAGCAGGGAGTGAAAGACCCCGATATAGGAACGATAAGAACATCACGGTAAAGCCAGCAGGGGGATTAGGCCGAGAAATCGCACCTGGAAAGATCACATTCCCCTCGTCGGAAGAGATTAATCCCAGGCTTCGGGATCTTTTCTCGTCACGCTTGGTGACGGTTGACGCTATCCAATCTCCGGGCTTGGCTACCGAACTTGGCGGCGCTGGCGGCGCCGGAGCTGGAGGAGGAGCGTTCGGGTTCTCCCCTTCGGAAGATTCGAGGAAGATTTGGCGGCGGCGCCTCCGCTAGTAGAACTGGTGGCGGCAGTAAGGCCCTTCTTCTTCACCATTGCGAGATCTGGGGAAGATTGGAAAAGCAGTGGTGGTGGCGCAGCAGTAGCGAAGGGAGGAAGAAGGAGAAGAACGAGAAGATGCTACGGAAAATGTGGGAGAAGATTAGGGATTTTTCGCCCTTTGGAGATTTTAAGGAGAACTTGAGAGCTGTGTGGGCACGTGTCGTTGCTACCGGTTCATTCAGTGGATCTTTCCTATTAAAGATTGTAGAAATCGAGGAGACGCCTTGGTGACTGTGCGAAAAGGGCCAGACAAAGAAACAATAGGCCCAGCAGGTTACGTCCTGTTGATGTCTACGGGTGCTTCTATTCTTGTAGACAGTGTTGGGCCTCCAAGAGCAGAGGTTTGTAGAATAGCAGCAAGTTTCCCTTAAGTGGAACACCCAAGGTTTATCGAACTCAGGGAGGAAGAGGTCAAAGATATCCCTCTCATGCAACCCTGCAACCACAAAGCAAGAAGTCTCTTGTGTCCCCAACACACCTAATAGGTGCACTAGTTCGGCGAAGAGATAGAGAAATACAGGTGGTATGAATAAGTATGAGAAGTAGTAACGGCACCAGAAAAGTGCTTACTGGCGTGTGGTTGATGGTGGTAATATTGCAGGAAGTACAGATGCAGTAAAACAGTAAACAAGCAGCGGTAGCGATATTTAGGAACAAGGCCTAGGGATCATACTTTCACTAGTGGACACTCTCAACATTGATCACATAACAGAATAAATAGATAGATGCTAGACTCTACACTCTCTTGTTGGATGATGAACACCACTAACTGTGTAGGATTACACGAACCCTCAATGCCGGAGTTAACAAGCTCCACAATATTCAATGTTCATGTTTAAATAACCTTAGAGTGCACGACAGAACTACTCCCTCCTCATGGGAGACAGCAGCGTTGATGAAGATGGCGGTGGTGTCGATGGAGGAGCCTTCCGGGGGCACTTCCCCGTCCCGGCGGCGTGCCGGAACAGAGACTCCTGTCCCCCAGATCTTGGCTTCGCGATGGCGGCGGCTCTGGAAGGTTTTCTCTGGTTTCGTCGAACGTGATAGGGTTTTCGCGACGGAGACCTTAAGTAGGCGGAAGGGCGGAGTCGGAGGCCTGACAGGGCGACGACACTGGGGCCCAAAGGGCCCTCCTCTGGCGGCTCTCGGGTGTTCTGGAAGCTTCGTGGAAAAATAGGATGCTGGGCGTTGATTTCGTCCGATTCCGAGAATATTTCCTTACTAGGATTTCTGGAACCAAAAAGAGCAGAAAACAAGCAATCGGCCCTTCGGCATCTCGTCAATAGGTTAGTTCCGGAAAACGCATAATAATGACATAAAGTATGCATAAAACATGTAGATATCATCAATAATGTGGCATGGAACATAAGAAATTATCGATACGTCGGAGACGTATCAGCATCCCCAAGCTTAGTTCCTGCTCGTCCCGAGCAGGTAAACGATAACAAAGATAATTTCTGGAGTGACATGCCATCATAACCTTGATCATACTATTGTAAGCATATGTAATGAATGCAGCGATCAAAACAATGGTAATGACATGAGTAAACAAATGAATCATAAAGCAAAGACTTTTCATGAATAGTACTTTCAAGACAAGCATCAATAAGTCTTGCATAAGAGTTAACTCATAAAGCAATAAATCAAAGTAAAGGTATTGAAGCAACACAAAGGAAGATTAAGTTTCAGCGGTTTCTTTCAACTTATAACATGTATATCTCATGGATATTGTCAATGTAAAGTAATATAACAAGTGCAATATGCAAGTATGTAGGAATCAATGCACAGTTCACACAAGTGTTTGCTTCTTGAGGTGGAGAGAGATAGGTGAACTGACTCAACATAAAGGTAAAAGAAAGGCCCTTCGCAGAGGGAAGCATTGATTGCTATATTTGTGCTAGAGCTTTGGTTTTGAAAACAAGAAACAATTTTGTCAACGGTAGTAATAAAGCATATGTGTTATGTAAATTATATCTTACAAGTTGCAAGCCTCATGCATAGTATACTAATAGTGCCCGCACCTTGTCCTAATTAGCTTGGACTACCGGGATCATCGCAATACACATGTTTTAAGCAAGTGTTACAAAGGGGTACCTCTATGCCGCCTGTACAAAGGTCTAAGGAGAAAGCTCGCATTTTGGATTTCTCGCTTTTGATTATTCTCAACTTAGACATCCATACCGGGACAACATAGACAACAGATAATGGACTCCTCTTTAATGCATAAGCATGTAGCAACAATTAGTGTTCTCATATGAGATTGAGGATATATGTCCAAAACTGAAACTTCCACCATGATTCATGGCTTTAGTTAGCGGCCCAATGTTCTTCTCTAACAATATGCATGCTCTAACCATTAAAGTGGTAGATCTCCCTTACTTCATACAAGACGGACATGCATAGCAACTCACATGATATTCAACAAAGAGTAGTTGATGGCGTCCCCAGAAAACATGGTTATCGCACAACAAGCAACTTAATAAGAGATAAAGTTCATAAGTACATATTCAATACCACAATAGTTTTTTAGCTATTTGTCCCATGAGCTATATATTGCAAAGGTAAAGAATGGAAATTTTAAAGGTAGCACTCAAGCAATTTACTTTGGAATGGCGGAGAAATACCATGTAGTAGGTAGGTATGGTGGACACAAATGGCATAGTGGTTGGCTCAAGGATCTTGGATGCATGAGAAGTATTCCCTCTCGATACAAGGTTTAGGCTAGCAAGGTTATTTGAAACAAACACAAGGATGAACCGGTGCAGCAAAACTCACATAAAAGACATATTGTAAACATTATAAGACTCTACACCGTCTTCCTTGTTGTTCAAAACTCAATACTAGAAATTATCTAGACTTTAGAGAGACCAAATATGCAAACCAAATTTAGCAAGCTCTAGGTGTTTCTTCATTAATGGGTGCAAAGTATATGATGCAAGAGCTTAAACATGAGCACAACAATTGCCAAGTATCAAATTATTCAAGACATTTTAGAATTACTACATGTAGCATTTCCCAATTCCAACCATATAACAATTTAACGAAGAAGATTCAACCTTCGCCATGAATACTATGAGTAAAGCCTAAGGACATATTTGTCCATATGCAACAGCGGAGCGTGTCTCTCTCCCACACAATGAATGCTAGGATCCATTTTATTCAGACAAAAACAAAAACAAAAACAAACCGACGCTCCAAGCAAAGCACATAAGATGTGATGGAATAAAAATATAGTTTCGAGGGAGGAACCTGATAATGTTGTCGATGAAGAAGGGGATGCCTTGGGAATCCCCAAGCTTAGACGCTTGAGTCTTCTTAGAATATGCAGGGGTGAACCACCGGGGCATCCTCAAGCTTAGAGTTTTCACTCTCCTTGATCATGTTGCATCATTTCCCTCTCTTGATCCTTGAAAACTTCCTCCACACCAAACTCGAAACAACTCATTAGAGGGTTAGTGCACGATAAAAATTAACATATTCAGAGGTGACATAATCATTCTTAACACTTCTGGACATTGCATAAAGCTACTCGGACATTAATGGAACAAAGAAATTCATCCACCATAGCAAAAGAGGCAATGCGAAATAAAAGGCAGAATCTGTCAAAACAGAACAGTCCGTAAAGATGGATTTTATCGAGGCACCAGACTTGATAAAATGAAAATGCCCAAATTGAATGAAAGTTGCGTACATATCTGAGGATCACGCACGTAAATTGGCATATTTTTCTGAGCTACCGACAGAGAGGCAGATCGAAATTCGTGACAGCAAAGAAATCTGTTACTGTGCAGTAATCCAAATCTAGTATGAACCTTACTATCAACGACTTTACTTGGCACAACTAGGCACAAAACTAAGATAAGGAGAGGTTGCTACAGTAGTAACAACTTCCAAGACACAAATATAAAATAGAGGTACTGTAGCAAAATAAACACATGGGTTATCTCCCAAGAAGTTCTTTCTTTATAGCCATTAAGATGGGCTCGAGCAGTTTTAATGATGCACTCGCAAGAAATAGTATTTGAAGCAAAAGAGAGCATCAAGAGGCAAATTCAAAACACATTTAAGCCTAACATGCTTCCTATGAAAAGGAATCTTGTAAATAAACAAATTCATGAAGCATGATGCAACAAGCATAGAAAGATAAAACAAGTGTAACTTCAAAAATTTCAGCATATAGAGAGGTGTTTTAGTAACATGAAAATTTCTACAACCATATTTTACTCTCTCATAATAACTTTCAGTAGCATCATGAGCAAACTCAACAATATAACTATCAAATGAAATATTCTTATCATGAGTCTCATGCATAAAATTATTACTACTCCCAACATAACCATAGTTATTCTTATTAATTGTAGTAGGAGCAAATTCAACAAAGTAGCTATCATTATTATTTTCATCATCAAATATAGGAGGCATATTGTAATCATAATCAAATTTATCCTCCATAACAGGTGGTACTAAAAGACTATTATCATTATAATCATCATAAATAGGAGGCAAAGTATCATCAAAGTAAATTTTCTCCTCAATGCTTGGGGGACTAAAAAGAGCATGCTCATTAGAACCAGCTTCCCCAAGCTTAGAACTTTCTATATCGTTAGCAACAATGGTATTCAAAGTGTTCATACTAATATGTTCCATGGGTTTTTTAATTTTCGCATCAAACCATCCATGTCTTAAATCAGGAAATAGAATAAGAAGCTCATTGTTGTCCATTATGCCAAACTAGTGTAAACAAGAAACAAAAAGATGCAATTGCAAGATCTAAAGGAAATAGCTTCGAGCACACACACAACGGCGCCAGAAAAGTACTTTACCTGGGACCGGAGTATGAGTGCCTTTTACCTTTCCTCCCCGGCAACGGCGCCGTGAAAATAGCTTGATGTCTACGGGTGCTTCTATTCTTGTAGACAGTGTTGGGCCTCCAAGAGCAGAGGTTTGTAGAACAGCAGCAAGTTTCCCTTAAGTGGATCACCCAAGGTTTATCGAACTCGGGGAGGAAGAGGTCAAAGATATCCCTCTCATGCAACCCTGCAACCACAAAGCAAGAAGTCTCTTGTGTCCCCAACACACCTAATAGGTGCACTAGTTCGGCGAAGAGATAGTGAAATACATGTGGTATGAATAAGTATGAGCAGTAGTAACGACACCAGAAAAGTGCTTGCTGGCGTGTGGTTGATGGTGGTAATATTGCAGGAAGAACGGATGCAAGTAAAACAAGAAACAAGCAGCGGTAGCGATATTTAGGAACAAGGCCTAGGGATCATACTTTCACTAGTGGACACTCTCAACATTGATCACATAACAGAATAAATAGATAGATGCTAGACTCTACACTCTCTTGTTGGATGATGAACACCACTAATCGTGTAGGATTACACGAACCCTCAATGCCGGAGTTAACAAGCTCCACAATATTCAATGTTCATGTTTAAATAACCTTAGAGTGCACGACGAGATCAACATAACCAAACCAAGTACTAACATAGCATGCACACTCGTCACCTTCACACTACGAAAGGAGGCATAGATCACATCAATACCATCATAGCAATAGTTAACTTCATAATCTACAAGAGATCACAACCATAGCCTACGCCAAGTACTACACGATGCACACACCTGTCACCATTACACCGTGCGGGAGGAATAAACTACTTTAATAACATCACTAGAGTAGCACACGGATAAATTGTGATACAAAACACATTGCAATCATAAAGAGATATAAATAAGCACTTCACTATGCCATTCATAACAGTGAATAAGTATTCTGTGAAATATAGCCTAAGAGACCCACACGGTGCACACACTATCACCTTTACACACGTGGGACAAGGAGTCTCCGAAGATCAAATAAGTAAAACCCACTTGACTAGCATAATGACATCTAGATTACAAGCATCATCATATGAATCTCAATCATGTAAGGCAGCTCATGAGATTATTGTATTGAAGTACATAGGAGAGAGATGAACCACATAGCTACCGGTACAGCCCCGAGCCTCGATGGAGAACTACTCCCTCCTCATGGGAGACAGCAGCTTTGATGAAGATGGCGGTGGTGTCAATGGAGGAGCCTTCCGGGGGCACTTCCCCGTCCCGGCGGCGTGCCGGAACAGAGACTCCTGTCCCACAGATCTTGGCTTCGCGATGGCGGCGGCTCTGGAAGGTTTTCTCTGGTTTCGTCGAACGTGATAGGGTTTTCGCGACAGAGACCTTAAGTAGGCGGAAGGGCGGAGTCGGAGGCCTGACAGGGCGACGACACACTAGGGGGGCGCGGCCAAGGCCTGGGCCGCGCCACCCTGTCGTCTGGGGCCCATAGGGCCCTCCTCTGGCGGCTCTCGGGTGTTCTGGAAGCTTCGTGGAAAAATAGGATGATGGGCGTTGATTTCGTCCGATTCCGAGAATATTTCCTTACTAGGATTTCTAGAACCAAAAACAGCAGAAAACAGACAAGCGGCCCTTCGGCATCTCGTCAATAGGTTAGTTCCGGAAAACGCATAATAATGACATAAAGTATGCATAAAACATGTCGATATCATCAATAATGTGGCATGGAACATAAGAAATTATCGATACGTCGGAGACGTATCACCTGTCAGTCAAAATCAAGATATTAGCAAAGCGTCATCAATGACGTCATGAGGAACTGTCAAAGGCAGTCGAAGGGATAAGAAGGTATCGGATGATGAACTTGAGTCTATGCACAGATTGCAAACCATCTGCACTTAGACTTGGGGGCTACTCCCATCGGGAGCGCTGGACGCGCACCCGACAGAATGAGGACTCGAAGAAAAAAGGCCTTGAAGGAGGGGATAATTGTTCGACTCGAGTCTGCACCCGGTTGCAAGCACCCGTGCCCAGACTCGGGGGCTACTCCCATCGGGAGCGCTGGACGCGCACCCGACAGAAACTTTTTTGCACTCCAGGATCATGCCCGGGGACTTGATTCTGTGTAGGGTAACATTGTTTTGTCATCGGCAGTTAACCAGAAAAAGTTGGGCATGTTACTCATTATCTCTTGCATGAGGAAAATATATCGGATGAATTTCGAAGACTTACGAAAAAACTTCGGCAGAGCAAAATGTTCGAGTGGTACAACTTGAGTCTACGCACGGATTCCAAGCATCCGTACCTAGACTCGGGGGCTACTCCCATCGGGAGCGCTGGCGCGCACCCGATAGAAGAAGATGATGCGAATGGAAGGAAAACAAGAACGATCGAGGAGAAGGACATCAGAAGAAGACATGCTTCAGTCTCTACCCGAACTATGTTCGGCTAGACACTCGGGGGCTACTGACGTGGGCACTACCCTTCAGGTAACCGATGTTGCTCCACCCTATACGGTCTAGCTGGAGGCCCATGAAGGCACTCGATGGCAAGATGGGCCACTAGGGCGGTGCAACAGAAGATTCCTTGAAGAACAAGACACGGAAGGAGCCGAACAAGGAAGCTTTAGAGATAGATCTACTGTAAACCTAGTCGTACTCGATTAGGTCTCTTGAGACCTGGATTCCTATATGAAGGCCAGGAGAGGGGCTGACGAGGACACGACCAAACTTAGCGATCTTAGCAAACAAAAGCTTAGAGCTAGGTTACCCTAGTACTTAGCCATCTCGACGAGATCTCAGCCGAACTATTCGGCACCCCATTGTAACACATTATCATCATAATCAAGAACAGACAGGCAGGACGTAAGGGTTTTACCTCATCGAGGGCCCCGAACCTGGGTAAATCGCTCTCCCCGCTTGTCTGTGAACCGATGTCTCGTGTCAGCTTGCAGGATTCCATCAACCCTAAGCCCCTATCGGATGGCATTGCCGAGGAGCACCCTCGACAATTAGCATTTCACCTGATGGCTGAACCTAAAATGACAGGCATGTCTACCACGACTACTGCACGCAAGAGAAGGACCTGCAGCGAGCCCGTATGTGCTTAGTACATGTATCATATCTTATCTTGTGCTTATTTCTGCTACATGCTGTTATTTGATCTCTATAATGCATAATACATGTTTGAATAGTTAATTGTTGTAACTATGTTTGCAATATTACCAGAATGCAATTGTAATGAAGCAGTCATGATTAGAAGATAGTCGCCAAAAAAGGATCTGTAGCGACCCTGTGCAACATTATGATGTAAGTCTGTGCTTAGTACAAGTTCCATACATTTTCTTATTTATGCAACTTGTTATTATCTTATATCTACATTGCATAATAAATGTTTGAATAGTTCACTGTTGTAACTATGTTTGCAATATTACTAGAATGCAGTTGTAATGAAGAAGTCCTTAGTAGAAGATAGAGGGCAAAAAAGGTTCCGGGGTGAGCCTATGCAACGATATAATGTAAGTTCGTGCTTAGTACTTGTGACTATATCATATCGACAATGCTTAATACATGTTTGTATAGTTCATTATTGTTTAACTCTTTTTGCATTATAATCAGAATACAGTTAACATGAAGCAATCATCATCAGAAGAGAGGCCCACAAAAAGTTCTGATCTTTCTTCTGATGCATCCTCTCATAGCCGTCAACCTAGACCATTCCTTTCATCAAACAATAAATATCTCAAGGTCAGTGCTTGTATGAAAGACATGATATTGCTGCTTTAAGATCTGTAGCTGATATGTTGACAAAGAGTACACAAGATTCAATCAAGGCGATTGCCAAATGTCAACGTGTTATTGATGATGCTAATAGAAGTCCTCCATGATTATATGTAATTTTTTTTATTTGGGCACATTAATTGCCTTGTAATTTTCCTAGTTATTTTATTTGTGTATGTAATTGTGTGTATCATTGATATCAGATTTTAGGCTTATGAAATTTAATGGTCCTTCTCATAAGCCTAACTTGGGTGGCAAAGAATGCAAGTTGACTTGTCAAACAACCAGGGCCCTACAACTTAGTGGGCCGGCCCACATACAGTAGTGTGGGACCCACTTTCATTTTGGGCCGGCCCACTTACTTATTGGGCCAGCCCAATTGCTTTAAGTGGACCGCACTCACTAGCCAGGCCGGCCCGTTAACAGGAAAATGGGACCCATCTACTTATTGGGGCAACACCATGGGTCCCACAGGCTACTTGGGCCAGCCCGTTAGCACGATCATGGGCCCCACTTTTGTTATTGGGCCAGCCCACGTGCTACTTTATAACTGGGCCGGCCCGGTTACATGAAAGTGGGCCCCACCTGCTTATTGGGCCGGCCCAGTATCTTGTTGGGCCAGCCCACTTGCTATATGGTGGACCCCACTTGTTTAATGGGCCGGCCCAATAATAGGAAAGTGGGACCCACCTGTGTTTTTTGGGCTAGCCCACTAGCTTGTTGGGCCAGCCCACTTGATCTATGGTGGACCCCACTTATTAAATTGCCCGGCCCGATAGCAGAAAAGCGGGACCCACATGCTAATTGGGTCGGCCCAATACCTTCTTGGGCCGGCCCACTTGCTTCGTGGTGGTCCCCACATGTTAAATGGGCCGGCCCGATAACAGGAAAGTGTGCTCCACATGTCTAGTGGGCCGGCCATTTTGCCTTTTGACCGGTCAAACGAGTGCATTCGGCCCGACCCACATGCTTAGTGGTCCAGCCCATTTAAATTTTGACCAGTCAACCTTAGAGGTTAGGCCCGGCCCACGTAACTAATGGACCAGCCCAGCTATATAGTTGACCGGTCAAACTAAGTCACTTGCCCGGCCCACAAACTAAATGGGCCGGCCCGCTTAAGGCGTGGCAGGCCTCGTGTGGGCCTACCATCTACCACGGGGTTTCTGCCGGTTAACGCCGTTAGCTGCCAGTTAACAGCGTCTGCCACGTGTCAGTTCATGACATCAGCAGTCAACGGGCTCCCGAAAACACATCTGCAACGGTCTGATTTTCCGTGGAGGAAGGGCGCCCGAACGCGACGGACCGACAAAACGCGGTAGGACTTTGCCTGACGCAGTTTCAACCACAGAACCCATATCGTCGGGTTAGGCCCATAGGCGATGAAAAATGGCCCTTAGTGGACGATTTTGGGACGTTGTCTATTAGAACTTTTCTTGTAGTGGCAAAAGTCTTCTTTCTGTCTGTTTTCATAGGAAATAATATCGGGGAGAAATACCAGGGAAGTTTTTCACCAAATAAAGGGACCTGGAGCTTTGGACCAGACGAGAGGGTCCACATGGCTCAAAAGAGCACAGGTGGCGCGCCACCTAGGCCCTTTTGGCCCTCGAACATCTTCTCGCCTCCCCCCTTCGCGTGGTCCCTTATATACCCTAAAACCTACTGACGAGGGTGCTCCTCGGCAATGCCCACCTTTTGGGGCTTAGGGTTGACGGAATCCTGCAGGATGACACGAGACATCGGATACCAAACAGACAGGGAGAGAGATTTTCCCAGGTTCGGGGCCCTCGATGAGGTAAAACCTTACTTCCTGCTTGTTTGATCTTGATTATCAAAATTATTGGGTTTACAATGGGGTAGCCAAAGGCTAAGACTAAGATCTTGTCGAGAGGCTAAGATTTCTAATGACCTAGCTCTAGATTTGCGGTGAATCTGGCTGTGGTGATTGTGTGTCCCTCGGAAGACCATCTCCTGGCCCTTATATTGTAGGCCAGGTCTCGAGAGTTTTGTTCGGATTCGACTAGTTTACAAAGAGTTCTATGTCTAAACTTTCCTTGTCCTTCATCTTCTTGTCTTGTTAATCAAGAATCTTTCTTCAGAACCGACGTATCGGCCCACCTTGGTCGGTGGATGATCTTCATGGCCCCCTGGTTGGGACGTAAGAGGTAGCATAAAATTGGTTACCCGAAGGGTAATTCCCACATCAGTAGCCCAAGTGAATGGCCGAAGTCATGCCAATTGATAGTACATAAGGGATTTGAGTAACGTGCCCTGTTTCACTCGATAAATCGATGCCGGTTAACTGCCGATGGAAAAACAAAATTACTCTACTCAGAATCAAGTCCCCGGGAATGATCCCGGATCTCTGAAAATCTTTGAGTCCACACCTTTTTGTCTTTAATAACTTTCTATCGGGTGCGCGTCCAGCGCTCCCGATGGGAGTAGCCCCCGAGTCTAGGGACGGGTGCTTGCAATCGTGCGTAGACTTTGAGTCAACCAGCTCAAGGTTATAGATTTCTTCGGATGCTTCATGAGGATCCGATACTGTTGGTGACATCATCAGTGACGTGGCCACTGCGGCGGCCCGATTGATAGGACGTGACCTGATGGGCCCACCCTACTTCTGCACGATTAGTTAGGAAATGACTAGTCCTTGCGCATTGACCGAGGCACCTCCTCGATTTCCATGCGTGGTGGGAGAAAATGTCCTTTGTTATGATGGACGCAATGACACGTGGTGACCTAATCATAGATCTCTTGGTAACTCCCCTTTTATAAAGGAAAAAAAAAGATTTTACTCCCCATGTTCTTCTCTTTCACCGCTTCTCTTCCCTCTTCATTATTCCTCCTCGTAGTTACCGCTCCGCTGCTGCCATTCTTCAATCCACTTTCGCATTCCCAAACGCATCCTGAGATAGTGAAGAAGAAGAGCTCCGCCATCGCCGCCGGTGCTACTTCGAGCAGCGCCGCTGCCAAGGTTACATCTGATGCATTGAAGACGGGCGCGCCGGAGGTTTCCGCGGTGGCGCCTGCACCCAGTGACTGGCCTGGTTCAACAATGACAAAGCGTGACGATAAGAAGGGTCATAGCCTTGGTTTGATTTCCCCTGACGAGGGGAACGTCATACTTCCAGGTTTGGCCTCGCGCCCCAATCCTCCTGCCGGTTTTTCTGTGATGTTCATATCATTCCTGTAACGAGGTTTATCTCTGCCTGCCCATAAATTCCTCCGGTGTCTTATGCATGTGTACGAGATCCAATTATGGAAATTAACTCCCAATTCCATCCTACATCTTGCTATTTTCATCACCCTTTGTGAGGCCTTTCTGGGCATTGATCCTCACTGGGGTTTGTGGAAGAAGATCTTCTTTGTCAAATGCTACAAGATCAGTAGCGGTTCCTTTGTCACCAGCGGAGTTCGGTTTGTTGTCCGCAAGGAGGCGAATTATTTCAACTTCCCAATGAGAGAGTCAGTTCAGGGGTGGAGACTGAAGTGGTTCTACCTCAAAGACTTATCGATAGCTAAAATGCATCTGCCGAAGTTTGTCGATGTTCTTGAAGCTGTGCCAAAGAAAACTTGGAAGAATACACTAATACCCGAAGAAAAGCCTACAGTCGATAAATTGTTTGACAAAATTCTTTGGATTAAGGAATCTGACGGCCAAACTATGATGGGTACTAAAATTGTGGTTGTTTTCCTGAAACGCCGCATCTAACCAATTATGTCTAGAGCCCACCGGATGTGGTTATATTCGGGTCCTATGGATGAAACTAGAGTCAATGTTGCAGAGTCTTCTGAGAAGGAACTACTGGACGAAGTTAGACGTTTGACTCATTTTAGTCAAGAGGACTCGATTTCACTCCTGGCCCTTAAAGAGCCTTATGACTTTGATCATCAACCAAATGAGGTGAATCCCTTCTCTTGGTCATACTAATATATGCATCTGACAAGCTTCTCCCTTCCTTTGGTAAATCCTCATCTGAACTGATAGGTTCCATCAACTGTCGAATACTTTCCGAATGCATCGCATGAAAACCTTGAAGAAGGTGATTCTACTACCAATATAGAATCATGTGCTGAAGAAAATGAAGTTCGAAGTTGAAGACAACGATCCTGCGAATCCCGAAGATTTTTCTGTAGATCATAGATCATTCATTGATGACTTAAGTGATACAGCGGAGTCGAATCATGACAATGATGCTGATCATACTCCCTTTGTTGATGCAGCTCCGGAGAAAGCCAACGCTCAACCGCCAAAGATACCTTCTGGCGGCTTCACGGACGAGGACGATCTGCTCGACTTGTAAGTTTCTTCCATTGTTCCCAAAATTGATTTGTATTCTTCTACTCGTTTTGAATGATTTATATGCCTATAGCGACGAAGGCTTTATGGAGGCCCCTTCGAAGAAGCCAAAGGCGAGCCCCAACAGGCCAACTCCCGCAACTTCTGAAGCTTCTGTTCTGCCACCAGCTAAGACTGCTCAACCTTCAACAACTTCTTCCCTTTCGAAAGGGAAAGAGATTCCTTTGGCAACTGCTGCTGCAGTTTCTCCCTCTTCCACCGTGATACCTGTAAGTGTTTCAAATTTCATTTTCCTTGATGATGATTCTGCTTCTATCAGCCCCCGAGTCTACTCGACTGCTTGCAGTTGGGTGTAGACTTCACAAGATATATTGCTATTAACAGGTGCTTAATTTTGACTTTGTCTTCTTTTTTCTTTTCACAGGGCATTCAAACGGCCATCACTATTTTGAAAGGTTTCGCCTCTCGATTCTCTTCGCTCGAAGCCGATAAGGTTCGACTTCAAGAGGAGGTAGAATCGACTTCTTCAGAGCTTGATAACGCAGTTAAAATGGCTGTCGTTGCCCATCAAAACGCAGATTCCTTGAAAAAAGAACTTGACCAACTAAAGAAGAAGCTGAAAGAGGAGGAGAAGGAGAGAGCTGAAGCCGAAGCCCAAAGGAAGGAAAAGGAGGGTCTTCTTCGCCAATCCATTTTGGCTTCGCTTGGTGATTTTTAAAGTCTCGTCCTTGAATCTTCTTTACTTAACTTCATTGTGTTTCAAATTTCACTACTTATCTTCTACAGAGGCTGCCGATATTCCTGCTGGATCCAAGGTCAAGCTCCCAGATAATTCTTCTGTCGATGCTCTGTCCATGGCGAGTCTGGCGACCTCATCCAAGCTCTTCTCCAGAAGAACAAGAGAGTTATGTCGAGACTTCATGCCATGATCTTTCCGAAGGCCAATCAAGAGAAGTCGCTGGAGTAGTTGACGGACACTTTTGTCGTCGACACTGAAGGCACCATCGAGGTATTCAAACGTACCTCGCGTACCAATGACGCTCGCCTTGCTTTCCAGCTTATGATGGGGCACGAATTTAAAGCCAATATGGAGCTGATGACGAAAGAGCTACCGAAGGATCAATATGCTCAAGCTATCGACCTAAGACTTTTCAAAGTATCAACACGCAAATGCGCACTACACCTTCTTGAATTGGTGTCGGCCAACAAATCTACTGCTGGAAAAGCTGGCCCAAGTTTATCGACACAGGCTCAGGCTCCCTGAACTTTCCTTTGTCAAGTTGTAATATTATCGTTTGGCTCAAACAATGCCTTTTTAAGGCTTTTTTTGGTTGTAATGAATCATGTGCTAGCAATGTTGCCAGCTTTTCCCTGTTCAATTGTGATGTTCCTAGCATTTGGATGGATGCTCCCGATGGGAGTGAATCAATTGATATTGTATATATTCCTTGGCACACTTGACGATGTATTTTTCAGGTGGCTCATGTACCTTCCTTTGCCGAAGGTTCTTTGGCTAATGATTCTGAAAATGATCAACTTCAACGCATGAAGGCCCGCATTCTCCAAATGGAAAAAAGATATGTGTGATATCCATGTTGTCCTTGTCCCGGAGTGAATTGCACTGAGTGAATTGCAAAAGGCAACAGAAATCTTGAACTCCAAGTGCTTGTCTCTTCCTTGGTTTCATTGATGCCGTCAACAATTTCTTTCTGATTTCATCTTTGCCAGTGCTTTGGTTAGTCATAGCTCTGAATTTATCGGAAGAGAACAAGCGAGTGCACGAACATGTAGATGCCTTAACCAATCTGGCGCATTTTGATGATGTCTTCTGGAAAAATCAGTCGAAGGCTGCTACTATCGCAAAGTTTCCAGATCGGGTGCAACAAGTGCACCGATTCTTTGACAAGTCTATACTGGCTTCAAGATGATATGGAAGATGATGTTTCCGCTGAATGAAGGTCCTCCAACATTGTTAACTTTGATGTCGAAGTTCAGTAATGCCAAGAAGGTTCGTAAGTTAGTTCACTGCCAACTTCTCGCAGGAGCCGAATCTGCTTTTGCCTTTGTGCTGTCAAAACATCCTTCCTTGGACTTGATGGCAATTGCAAATGCTGACGGTAACGTAAGCCGATTTTACCCTGCTGTGAAGGTCCCTGTTTTTATTGTAATTGACAGGCTGGAAGATAGCTCAAAAGTAGATGTCCCAGCAGAAATCCGTAAGAATAACTTTGATGATGTTTGTACTTCTATTGTAATGATAACTTTATGCATCCGATATTTGTTGCAGCCGAATATTCGGGTGCATTAGGTATAAGTTTATTCATGTGTATGATGTAACTTTACTCAATCTTAAATCTGTTGGAAATGTCATATTTGCCACTTTTGGCAAAATATTATTTCCTCATTGATGTGGGCATAACCCTTTGGGTAATCGACATTGCCATACCCGGTGCAAACTATGAAGCTGGACCAGCACAAGGACTCGACAAGCTGGACCTGCACGCGCCTCAACTTGGACTGCAAGGAAAGAAGACTCCAATACGAATCCTACTAGGACTCTTGTAAACCCTAGCTTGGCTGATATATAAAGCCAGGTAGGGGCACCCCTTAGGGACACGCATATTCAGAAACATAAATCATAGAGGCGACACGCCTAGACATCGCAATCCGCGGATTAGAACTAGACTAGATCTCACAACTCCGCCTATGGCGGCCCCCTGTACACATATTTTCATATACTGGATTGCTAGCAGGACGTAACGATCCTCCACCGCGGGGACGTGAACCTGGGTACGTCGTGTACCGCCTCGCTCCCGGAACTTCCATCGCCGCCTTTCTCTAAAACCAAGCCCCTTATGGTGGGTATTGCCGAGGAGTACCCTCGACAATTGGCGTCTTCTGTGGGAAACGCGGTGGCTGGATTCTGTCATCCGGGCGAGATCCATCAACCTCTACAATTTACGGCTCAAGATCGCCATCAGCCGACTAGTCTGCATCTGTGTCTTCGGTTTCGTCACGGCTGTCCAGAGAACAGCGGAGGATTCATCGGATCTAAACTCTGCTGACTCCCGCAACACCTGCTTGTGTCAAAGCTCAGATTAACATGTTCAGAAAAATCCATAGCGTTAGGATGGCGTGCATCTGCGTGCTGCCATGTGAGTAGAACCTTCGGAGCAGAAGAATCAGTTCTATACAAGCAAGTACTAGCGTGCAGCTTCCCGTACGAGAAAGCCAAGAAGAGGACAACTCACGAAGAGTCGTTCATGGGATTGAATAATTGCAGCATATGGAGCAAATCAGCTGGCATGCTACAGAGCAAAGGGGAAAAAAAGAAGTGGAGATCGATAGTTGCAGCCGACGGAATTATAAAGGGAGTACATGTTTGCCGATATCAACACTGGCCGAAACTTTACCCGATCGGACCAGCCAGCGCGCTTTTCGCGGTCGCAAATTCGCAGCCGATATGAAGACCAGTTCATCAACGACGAAATATCAAGTGCTATATTTTTAATTAATTATTACTTGAAAATTTTATTTGGCCAGATATTTTCGGCCCGTACTATTATTTGCACGCAGGTTTTTGGCCTTAATATACCTGCAGATTGAAACAAAGCTTCGACTGCTCTGCTCGGTCGGCCGCGACCGCCGTCACGCACTCGCCTTGTGCTCAGGCACTCGCCTATCATGGACCCGATATTGCGGACTCGATTTATTCGGATGCTCACCCGCCGCGGATCGACCATATCAACTGCGTCCTCTTCATCTGTCAAGTCAGCTAGGCGCTGGCATGGACTTTCTTTGATGGCGCAACTATTTCGACTGCGCCCGCCGCATGGACTATCTCGGGTGGCGCAATTATTTCGACTGCGCCTGCCGCATGGACTATCTTGGGTGGCGCAACTATTTCGACTGCGCCCGCCGCGTGGATTATCTTGGGTGGCGCAATTATTTCGACTGCGCCCGCCGCATGGATTATCTTGGATGGCCCAACTATTTCGACTGCGCCCGCCGCGTGGATATCTTGGGTGGCGCAACTATTTCGACTGCGCCCGCCACATGGATTATCTTTGGCCGCGCAATTATTTCGACTGCGCCTGCAGAACTAAGTGTTCCTCTTCCCTTCGCCACACCCGATGATCGGGGAGGCCATTACATCATTACCTCCGGTACTCTCGATTACTCGGTGGATTTATTTTCCCCGACTGAGTGGATTTATTTTCTTCATCATATATGATTACTCGATGGACTTATCTTCTTCAACCCTGGATATATCTTCTCCCGATGCACTCTCGGGTCAGTCGATTCATCATCTGGAATATTCAATGGATATCATATTATATAATATTGACCCGATGCTCTCCTATCGGGAGCGCTGGAATTACTCGGGGGCTCTCTTGGATTATCTTCGAACTATTGAGCGCTGGAATTCAAAGAAATATGAAGACTCTTTACACTATTACTCCCATCGGGAGCGCCGGTGTGCTGGAATTACTTGGGGACTCTTTGAAAATCGCCGGTGTGCTGGTTCGCTGGAATTCAAGCAAGATCTGAAGACTCTTTATACCTGAAGTTATCATCTAAAAGCCTCTGAAAATACGAGTGCTGCAATAGATGGTAATCAATGGGACTTATAAATATCCTTTTGCTAAAGCCTCAAGATTACGAGAGTGCTGCGGATAGCAAGGATATACAATTATTACTTGCAAAAAGACCCATACCGGTACTTTAAACTACAGAAGTACTAAAAAGGCGACGGAGTCGACGACAGACATAGTTCCTTTGATTCGTTCGGCGGTTGCCGCCAAAACATACAAAGCGACTATGCAAAAATTGCGATTACTACTGGGTCGTCGAACGAGCTAAACTGACTTGATCCCTCAGTTGCCTTCGACAAACAAAAGCTTTGACTGGGCTCATGGTCCCTTGAAGATTTGACTGGGCTCACGGTCCCTTAACTCCTCCAGGATATCACCCAAATCATCGGCTCCTCCTGGATATCATCTGAATTATCGACTCCTCTAGGATATCACCCAAATCATCGGCTCCTCTTGGATATCATCTGAATTATCGACTCCTCTGGGATATCACCTAAATTATCGGCTCCTCCTGGATATCACCCAAATCATCGGCTCCTCCTGGATATCACCCAAATCATCGGCTCCTCCTGGATATCACCCAAATCATCGGCTCCTCCTGGATATCGTCTTCCAAATCATCAATTCCTCTATCTATGATATCATCAGAGTCATCGGCATCATGTTCTCGGAACTCGAAGACATGTACAGTATTCGACTCAACATTTTTTACACCCTGTACATAACTATTGCTTATTTATTTACAGGCTCGGGGGTTACTCCCATCGGGAGCGCTGGTTGCGCACCCGAGAAAAAGATGGCAACCTCGCCAACAAAGAAGAATAAACTTGAAGACGTCGGCATCAACAATCAAGATCTTCGAGTAGTACAACTTGAGTCTATGTGCGGCTGCAAGCACCCGCCCATAGACTCGGGGGCTACTCCTATCGGGAGCGCTTCACGCACCCGACAGAAAGCAACTTCGACTCTACATCAAGCACAAGATTGAACAGATGATCAAGACATTCGGACGAAGACAACTTTAGTCCCTGCCCGAAGTTTCACTTCGGCCAGACACTCGGGGGCCTATGATGTGGGCATACCCCTTTGGGTACTCGACATTGCCATACCCGGTGCAAACTATGAAGCTGGACCAGCACAAGGACTCAACAAGATGGACCTGCACGCGCCTCAACTTGGACTACAAGGAAAGAAGACTCCAATACGAATCCTACTAGGACTCTTGTAAACCCTAGCTTGGCTGATATATAAAGCCATATAGGGGCAACCCTTAGGGACACGCATATTCAGAAACATAAATCATAGAGGCGACACGCCTAGACATCGCAACCCGCGGATTAGAACTAGACTAGATCCCACAACTCCGCCTATGGTGGCCCCCTGTACACATATTTTCATATACTGGATTGCTAGCAGGACGTAGAGATCCTCCACCGCGGGGACGTGAACCTGGGTACGTCGTGTACCGCCTCACTCCCGAAACTTCCATCGTCGCCTTTCTCTAAAACCCAAGCCCCTCATGGTGGGCATTGCCGAGGAGTACCCTCGACACTCATAGTTCATCTTCAGGTGCCGGTGGCACATATTTGTTGACTAAGAAGCAAATCTTGATGCTCTTAGCCTTTTTTAGGCATCGGTATTGTGATGCTTTTGTACGAAAGTTATCGGTGGCAAATTCTTTGAGTGACCAGCTCATGTTGCGGGTTCGATGAACCCGTAGTAATCGCAACTTTGCTTCAACCAATGATGTATGTTTTGGCGACAGCCCCCGAGTGACATAGGCATCCCCAATGGGCCTGCCGAAGAAGGTACCCGGGGTTTTACTGAAGGCCCACGACCCGAATATTATGAAGCCCGGAAGCCCAGTTAGGAGAGAGTTTTGAAAGATAGAATTGTATTAGGAATATCGACTTGTAATTACTACGGGACGGACTCGGATTGTCTCCCGAACTCTGTAACTTGTTTATCATGAAACCCTCGGCTCCGCCTCCTATATAAGGGGGAGTCGAGGGAAGAAGAGGGGATCGATTCATTGTCCTCTTCGGGTGAAGTTTCCTCGAGAGGGGACTTATCAGCTTTGGAGGTGCCGGAGTCTGCGACCTCATCCCTTTTCTGCTTGTTCGTCGGAGAAGCAGCAGACGGGAGAGAATGCGTAGACTCGGAGGCCTCAGACTCAACTTCTCTTTCAGAGGAAGCCGCGGATTTGTGAGAACCCGCAACTTCGCTCTCAGGGCGAGAAGTGCCCTGGTTCTCGTCGGTGACGACAGTTCGTTCTTCAACTTCCCCGCCTTCAGGAAGAGGAGGAAGAGAAGATAAAACTTGATGTTTCTACAAGGAGAAAACATATATCGACAGTAAGTTACACCAGGATAGCAGTCGACAAATGTTAAAAAATAGCAGTCAACAAAATAGCAGCAAGGACAATGATAATTTACCTTGGGGAGGGCGTTGGCGCCGCTATACGGCTCCACGCGACAGGAGGATGGAACGGCGTCTTTCTTGCTGAGCGATGAGATTTTTCGGACAAGCTTTTCCAAGTCTTTTACTGAAAGATCCTTGGAGAGGCGGTCGACATCTTTTTCGCCAGCATACATCCAGAGAGGATTCTTGCGAGCTTGCAGAGGCTGCACTCTAATCCTAAGGAAATACGCTGTAATTTGGATACCCGACTGTTCTTTGCCACGGGTATTTTGGAGCTCGCGGATACGGCTCATCAGCGCCTCTGTCGCCGTTTTCTCTTCGTAGGTGGCCTCTGTGTCCCAGGATCGGCGGCGAAGAATTTCGGCACTACCGTCAAAGGGGGTGATGTTATATTCCAATGAGTCGGGACATTCCTCGCGGACGTACAACCATTTTTTGCGCCACCCTTGGACGGAGTCAGGAAATTTGACGTCGAAATATTCGACATCAGGGTGAATGCAAATAACAACACCGCCTATGTTGTAGGCGATGTTGTGGGAGCCATTGCGGCGGAGGCAGAAGATGCGCTTCCACAGAGCCCAATTAGGTTGGACTCCGAGGAAGCACTCGCAAAGTGTGATAAAAATAGAAACGTGGAGGATGGAGTTGGGAGTCAGCTGATGAAGCTGCAACCCGTACACGAAAAGTAGTCCACGAAGAAAATCGTGGATGGAAGCAGAAAGGCCGCGAATAAGATGGTCAACAAAGCTAACCCGATATTCAATACGGGGCGTCGGGTAGCTCTCCTCGCTGGGGAAGCGCAGCGCATCCTTTTTCTTCGTCAGCCCAAGCTTCTTCATCAGGTTGATATCTTGGTTGGAGATCTTGGATCTCTCCCACTCCGATGCTCCTAGATCTTGCGCCGCCATCTTTGACTCGGGTGTGCTGTGCCTCGTGAGTCTTGCGCGCGGTGGCATCAACAATGGTGCTGGAGGCAGCAGGGCAGTGTGTGAGCGCTGGAGCTTTTGTGGTTGCAGCGGGGATTTTGGAGAGAGATGGAACAGAGGAGCGGCGCAGCGAAGGGGAGAACAGAGGAGGAAGAAGGCCTTTTTATAGCAAAACCTGCGAATCGACGCACCGTTGGATGCAGTGGTAATGGACTTGATGTTGAACACGTGCCTCAGAGGGTAAAAATGTATTTTTACTGTGATGGAACTGAACAGGCGCTACAGTGCGCGTGCCAGGAAAAGCGGAGGACGTGTGTCCCCCACTTGCGTAACGTGTCAACATGCCACAGATTTTGGGTCCACAATTCAGTGATAGGACAGAATTCGCGTGTTCTCGATACAGAGTTCGTGGCTATCGTCAGCATCGATGTCACTTTAACAAAGGAAAATTTCGACTGTGGTGCTATGAAGATTGATGATAGTGAAGAAGTGATGATAATTTCGCGAGCTTTTGATCAAATACAAGTTTTTGATCAAATGCTCGGGGGCTACTTTAGAATGAAGGAAATCTCGAGTATGGCAAGAAAGAAAAGGCGAGAGCCTATGATCAAATGCAAGCATTTGTCCATAGCCTCGGGGGCTACTCACATCGGGAGCGATGGTCGCGCACCCGAGAAAGATAGGAGAACTCGAAAAATATGACAATATAGCGACAAAAGGCGTTAAAATGGTGAGCCGACAACCAGGTCCAAGTACTTGGATGTAGCCTCGGGGGCTACTCCCATCGGGAACGCTGTTTGCGTGCCCTATGAATTTAGAAACAGCTTGATGAGTTTATTTCGAGTTATACAAATAACTCTTCATATACTCCCATCGGGAAGACAATATAAATATACAAGTCATCCGATTGACTCGAATAAATGTGTTATTCCATCAGCCGAAAAGGCACTCGACAATATTTTCAAAGCGCCTCAGTCGTGAATAATCTCTGAATGCCGCAAAACTTTGCGAAGGTAAGTCCCCGGATCCGTCCTGAGCGGCGTGGCACCGTCTCTGACGACGGCTTGCTACTTTTTTCCGTATCTACATATACGAAGAAAAATCCTAACGGACGTGTTAGGTACCCGATAAAACATGACTGGAACTCGGCATATGGTAAGACCTTAAGCGGCACAATGCGAGTTACGCCAGTATCCCGAGATCATGTCCAGGAACGTGATCTTGAAGTAGGTTTTTACGGATTGCCACTAGAGCAGTTAATTAGTACCTGATCCGTCGGATGAACTAGCCCCAATTACCGTTATCCCTGTACAATATATGATTGTTTTATTAAAGATATGTGTTAACTCGAAGAAGTTATATGATAATTGTAAAGTTGGAGATTTTCCCTGATTCTTCGATTCAAGCAAAATCTCGGGGGCTACTGACATAGGCATCCCCAATGGGCCTGCCGAAGAAGGTATTCGGGGTTTTACTGAAGGCCCACGACCCGAAGATTATGAAGCCCGGAAGCCCAGTTAGGAGAGAGTTTGGAAAGATAGAATTGTATTAGCAATATCGACTTGTAATTACTAAGGGACGGACTCAGATTGTCTCCCGAACTCTGTAACTTGTTTATCATGAAACCCTCGGCTCCATCTCCTATATAAGGGGGAGTCGAGGGACGAAGAGGGGATCGATTCATTGTCAACACAACCCTAGTTTTCATAAGCAGTCGAGTACTTTTCCGGCTGAAACCCTCGAGATCTACTTGCCCTCTACTTCCAACAAAACCCTAGTCTACAACTTGTAGGCATTGACTAGTTAATCCCTTGTCACCGAGCGAATCGAGGGAACTATGCCTATCGTCGGCTCCGTCGCTCTTTAGTACCTCCTTGTTCGATGTACCGGCATGGGCCTTTCATAAGTAGTTTTATCCTTGCCATCATCAACACTCGCATGTTCCCTGAGGCTTTAGCAAAGGATAATTGTATATTGTTGTAAGTCCCGTCGATTTCCATCCATTGGAGCGCTCGTATTTTTCCCGAGGCTTTAGATGATAATTTCGGGTTAAATCAATACAAGCGACCCTCGATCATTTTTATCGAGTCCACTTGTTTTCGGTATTATGCGAAATCATCTTGAGAAAATTGTTCGGGTGTCCCGAATCAATTCAATACTCGAGTGAACGAAAATTGAGTCTTTATTAATAAGTCTGACGATAAGATAAGCTAATACTGCTATGGCTAGGAAAGCCTTATTGAAAGTAAATTTCTATGAAAAAATAAAGATGCATGTCACCACTCGTCTCCTTGATGTAAGAGGAGGGTCCTTCTTGTCTTGATCCGCGCTTAGGGAGCTGGTAGCTCTGGAGGTGTCGATGATTTCTGGAGCGGTATTGACGGTTTTCTTAGGAGTACTTGTGATAATCCCCAGAGTGTTAGCGCCTTCGGTTGAGGCCTTATCATCAACTGCCAAAGGTGCAATAGCTGGAACTGCCATTGCAGAGTCATCTGGTTTCTTCTTCGACTTCTTAACGTTGTCATCCTCCTGGAGCTTGAAATCTTTGTCTCGAGAGGCTAATTGTTCAGAGGGAAAATCGATAGTTTCCTGCTTTACTCCAAACTTAGCAGCGATCTTCTGAAACTTGCGGTCGCCATTATCCGAGGGAGAGAAACTTCCATGGACTGTGATATTGGTCTCATTGTTGCCTGGCATTTTGAGCTTTAGATATGCATAGTGTGGCACAACCATGAATTTGGCATAAGCTAGTCTCCTGAGTATAGCGTGGTACTGTGATTCCCAATTCACTACCTCCAATTCGATCCTTTCTTTCCTGAAAAAGTCGGGTTTCCCGAAGACGACATTCAAGGAAATCTTGCAAAGAGGATATGCTGGCAAGGTAGGGACAATGCCATGGAAACATGTATAAGACTCCTCTAGCATTTTGGTTGTGATGCCCATGTTTTTGACTGTGCTGGCGAATATCAGATTTAATCCGCTTCCACCATCCATGAACACTTTTATCATACTAAATCCTCCGATTTGTGCTTCGACTACCAAGGCAGCATGACCTGGTTTTGGGATAGACATCGGATGGTCAGCCCTGCTAAACAAGATGCTCTGTGACAACCAGTCGACATATTCCGGAATATTCGCCATGGTACTTTTTGTGAGGTTGATTTCTTGCGTGAGCTTCTTCATCTCTCTTCTGGAAACACCAGTTTTATGGGTCATGCTCATCTATCCCAGCGGTGGGGGAAAGGCTTCATTAGCATTATGGGTTTGAACTTGCTGAACTTGGTGCTGACGCGGAGGTGGTGGCCGATTCAGCTGTTGCGGCTTCCCCTGCCTGTTTCGTAGAACTTTTGCATTTCAATGAACTGTCGACAGTCTCTGAGCAAATGAATCGACTTCTTAGTATTATCCTTGGGATCAGCATACGCATGTATGTAACAGGGAGCATTTAACTGTTCAGCAAAAGGTAAATCCGGGACCCTTGAAGGTCGCTCCCTGTAATTGCCGCGATTTCCTCCTTAATTATTGCGATTATTATCTCGACGATCATCACGTCTATCATCATATCGATCATTTTGCCGATCGGAATACCCAACAGCTACAATGTTCGTATCATCGTATCCACGGTCTTTCCTCTTCTACGGCGATCACATCGATGGCCCGAATCATGCCTCGACTGGTCATCATCTTCGTCGTCACTGCGCGGACGAGGTTTCCTTACATGATCTTCTCCATCAACCCAACTGTTGGCAATCTCCATCAGTTTGGTGATGGTTTTTGGCTTCTTTCGACCAAGTTCTTCGATGTACGATTCCCGTTGGATGCCATCACTGAAGGCATCGATTGCTCTATCGACGGAAACATCTTCGGTAGCATTTAAGAGCTTAGTAAAACACCTGATGTTATGTGTGCATTGATTCCTTCGGCTTCTGCTGGCAATGATATAGTTCTTCAATTCCGACCATCCTCTTGTACGTGGCTTGAAAGTTTTTGATGTAGGCGTCAACCAAGTCTTCCCAGGATCTGATAGATCCTTTTGGTAAGCCTCTCAGCCATGCTTGTGCTGAATCCTTCAGGTAAAGCTGCAGACACTGCATCCTTGCTATTTGATTTCCCTTGTGTAAGATCACAGTTTGTAAGTAGTCATCTATCCAGGACCTTGGCTCCTGCTGCCCGTCATATTTAGCAGCATCAGTGGGAGTAGGCTTGAATGTCTTCGGTGGCATCATCTCCCGAATCTTGTAACTTAAGCAATCGGATCCTCGCAGTTCGCCATCATATTCCTGAGTTTTCTCGGAATCGTCGCTATCATATCCTTCTCTTGCAGCACGTCGTTGTCGAGCTTTGTCGATTCTGCTTTATGTGATATCATCACGATCATATTTTGAACAACGCCTGGATCCACTGCCCTGGTGTGTAACTTTCTCCTTCCTAGGGACGAGCTTATCTCCAAGGATCGTGAGGCTTTCTAGAGCACCTCGATGGGCTTGCGCCATGGGCCCATCGGGTGTTGACTAGTGGTTGATCAAGTAGGCTGTGAGATTGGCGGTTGCTCCCTCGACAGTTTTTGTCCTGAGCATGTTTGCGGTGTCCATATTCATAAAGGAGTTGGACAAGTTTGAAGTTATCTCTCTTGCATCCTCTTCCGAAAGTCGAGGCATCCTTGGTCGATATCTTCATGAACCTTGATTGCTTCGAGACGCACTACCATGTGACGCTCTACGTTGCTCACTGGATTGATCGGCTGCGTGCCGGTGTCGCGCAAGACCTGCTTGCTCGTTTGACAATCGCACTCGATTCCTTTCCAACATTGTATGGTTGTTATCACCAGAATTTGACCGAGTCAGAGGTGGGCCGCGATCAAGATGGACTCGAAGAATATATATATATATATATAGAAGAGATACGTGAATCGGCCTTACATGCAAAGTTTGGGCTAGTTTGCCCTTGTATCTGTAACATATTAGATTGCGTGTCGGTTAGGAGTTAGAGTTTTACCCGTGCACGGTTAGGTGCACGCCTCAGTTAGAAAGTCCTTTGGACTATAAATATGTATCTAGGGTTTATGGAATAAACAACAACCAACGTTCAACACAAACAAATCTCGGCGCATCGCCAACTCCTTCGTCTCGAGGGTTTCTCCGGTAAGCACCATGCTGCCTAGATCGCATCTTGCGATCTAGGCAGCACAAGCCTGCCCACGTTGTTCATGCGTTGCTCGTCGCTGAAGCCTTTTTGATGGCGAGCAACGTAGTTATCTTAGATGTGTTAGGGTTAGCATTGTTCTTCGAATTACATGCTTTCGTTATGCGACCCTTGCACATCTAGCCGCCCTTACACCTATCTTAGGTGTAGGGGCGGCACCCCGCTTGATCATAGTTTAGTAGATCTGATCCGTTACGATGCTCCTTGTTTCATCAAGGATTAGTTTAACATCTGCAATAGTTAGGCCCTACAAAGGGTTGGAGGATCCAGCGGCGTGTAGGGTGACGTTTGCTAGCCCTAGAAAGGATGTTCCGGGATCAACCTCGTGTTGGTTTTTAGGCCCTGTCTAGGATCGGCTTACTGGTCACCGTGCGCGAGCGCGAGGCCCAATCGTGAGTAGGATGATCCGATTATGCGGTGAAAACCCTAAATCGTCGTAGATCTCATTAGCTTTATCTTGATCAAGCAGGACCACCATATATTCGGACACCTTGTTCGAATCATGGGTGGATCGGCTCTTTGAGCCGATTCACGAGATAACCCGAGAGCCGATCGAGGCTCGTATTTAATGTTTACGTGTATGCCATGCAGGAAACTAAGCGAGGCATCATCCACACCTTCCCGACCAGGTATAGGTCAGGTGGCACGCCCTTGCGATAGCATCGGACGTGCGACCGGGGAGGCTTTGCGGGCCGTCGCTCCGAGGGACCGGGGCCAGCCGCAGCCCTAGTTGTTCTCGGCTCTACCGTGTTGCCCGTCTCTGCCCGCCGGGGGGTTTCGACGTCAACACATTCCGGCACGCCGGTGGGACAACCTTCGACATCCACAACATCGCCATCTACATCCGAGATGGCGGAAGGCACTCCGGTCAAGTACGAGGATCCGCCTCGATGAGCTCAAGAAGAAACATGACGAGATCAAGGCAACCCTCGAGGCCGAACTCATCGGCTCTTTCCACCGAACCCGCTCCCATGGCGTCAGGTGGAAGGGTTTCACACCCGAAGGCGCACTCGATGGAGTGGACCTGTCCGCCCCGTCAGAAGAACGCACCAGGTCGCTGCGGCAGGAGATCAACTACATGGTGGCTCATTCGCTGCACCGCCACTCTGAGAGCCTGGTGAACACTTTGGAGCGTGTCGCTCGGCGCGTCGTCCCAGGAAATCATGAGCCACCGGTATTCTCCGTCGGGACCAGCTCGGGGACTTTCAAAGGAGAGATGCCACTCCAGCCCCAGCCGTTCGCATGGGCAGCACCGGAACTGCCGAACTCATCGGCATACGTCGTCTACAAGATTGGTGGTGATCCTAGTGACTACCAATTCCTACCTGAGGCACCCAAGGAGATCCCGCACGGATACGCGTGCGCGTACGTACCGCGATCGCAACACCCGGGCACTCTCGAACCAGGCCGCAACATCGGGGGCCTCCGGAACGGCAGGAGGAACGTCGGGAGCCGATCCCGAGAAGCAAACGTGGCTAGCTAAGTACGCCACTCCGACAAACCTCCGGAGCCCAGCTCCCGCAGCTTGGCTTAGAACCGGAAAAGCAAGCATGGCTAGTTAAGTATGCCACCCCGGCGAATCTTCGAGGTTCGACACCTTCAGCCATCACAGCGGATCAGATTTGTGCAATCCTGAAAGATCCGTTCGGCATGATGCCGAAAAGGAAGACGTTCGGCTACACCAAGCCGTACCCCAACGACTACGAACTGATCCCGCTACCACCCAAATATCGGCTCCCGGACTTCACAAAGTTTAGTGGATCAGATGGTTCCAGCTCCATCGAGCATGTGAGCCGATATTTGGCACAGCTGGGCACGATCTCAGCATCAGACGAGTTGCGTGTGAGGTTCTTCGCACGAGTCCCTCACAGGATCGGCTTCGGGTGGTACACATCGCTGCCACCGAACTCCATCCGGACTTGGAAGCAGTTGGAAGAGCAGTTCCATGAGCAGTATCACTCAGAGGCTTCCGATGTTGGTATTGCCGATCTAGCGCAAGTACGACAGAAGCGCGGGGAGACAGTGTCAGAATACGTCCAGCGCTTCAGGACCATTAGGAACCGATGCTTTTCGGCTCATGTAAGTGAAAAAGAAGCAATCGAGTTGGCGGTGGTGGGTCTCTCATCATCGATTAAGGACGTGGCCTCCCAAGCAGACTACCCTTCATTGGCGCACATGGTGCAGAAGCTGTCGGCATATGAGCAGCGCCACCCAGATGTTTACCAGGACAAATTCAAGCGTGCGGTGACCCTGGTTGAGGCAGACGAGGATGAAGGTGCTGCGGGAGATCGAGAGGTAGCAGTGGCTGAATGGACTCGAGCGACAGGCCCCGTGACCTGCAAATGGGTGAAGCCACAAGGCCCTCCAAAAGGGTTCGACTTCGACGTGACCAAGACTGAGCAGATTTTTGATCTCTTACTCACGGAGAAGCACATAAAGGTACCCGAAGGCCACAAGATCCCCACGGTGCAAGAGCTGAACGGAAAGCCATACCGCAAGTGGCATAACACGTTCACCCACACCACCAACGACGGCAGGGTGTGGCGGCAGCAGATCCAAATGGCGATAGAAAATGGACGGTTGATTTTCAACCAATACGCCATGAAGGTCGACACACACCCCTTCCCCGCCGTAAACATGGTGGAGTATACTTACCATGGAGGGTTCCAGCCGGATTTCTCGTGCAATATCAACATGGTAGGACCTGGACACCACTCTGGTAAAGACGGAGATGAGGGCAGCTGCTCTCATAGCAAAGATACAGAGGAAGCCGCTCCACGCGATCGGCTCCGCCAAGACGGCAAGCGCTATGTCACAGAGGGAGAGGTGAAAAACATAAGGTATCAACGACATCTCTCTGATCACCTCCTCAACAAGTACGTGAGTCAGTATGACCAACGCCGGCGATACAACGGCGATGATGAAGAAGATCGTCTGACTAGGGACGACAGGAAACGTCGTCGGCATGATCGTGATGAGGAGGAGCACGAGCGCCGTGCCAAGGAAAAGTTGGGGGAGCGAGTCGACGAGGATAGGCACTGGGACTGTCCCTTCTTCAGACACTGCTGGGATTCAGGAATGAGCCGATTGCCCACGATCGGCAATTGCCCAGAATGCAACCAGAAGAAAAAGGAGGCAGCTAACGTGTCCGTATTCAAGCGCCTAGGGCCTCTCCCGCCACAAAGCAAACGAGCTGAGTCCCCTCGGTTGAAAGATCTCGAAGATTCAGAAGACGAGGGAGAAGAAGAAGACAGGTACCACCGGCCAAGGTGGTGCCCTGATGGACTCAGCCGTTCCCAGAAGCGCAGGGTTCAGCGATTGCGCGGCCTGGAGGAAGCCGAAAGGTTATACTTGCATACATTGAGGAAGGCAAGGCCTGATCTGGCCGCAAAGGTTCAGCGAACCCTGGATGAAGAGGGTCGTCCACGGAAAATGGAGTGGCGCCCCAAGCAAAGGAAAGCCGATGATGATACATCGGCTGGCACAAACAAGGTCTTCATTCTTCCAACGGAGTTTAGCGCTCCAAGATTATATGAAGCACCTGTGGCACAATTGGACTGCGGCCCACGGCCGGTCATCTTTGAGAAGCCGAAAGAAAGAAGTTACAGGCATCTGAAGGCCCTATACTTGCGAGGTTACATCAATGGGCAGCCTGTCAACAAGATGTTGGTAGATACCGGGGCGGCAGTTAACATTATGCCATACTCCATGCTACGTCGGTTGGGACGCTCCAGCTCGGATCTGATCAAGACCAATGTGACACTGAGCGATTTCAACGGCCAAGCATCTGACGCACAAGGTGTTCTGAATGTGGATCTGACCGTAGGAAGGAAAACTGTCCCTACGACGTTCTTTATTGTCGACAGCAAGAGTACCTACGCTGTCCTACTAGGGAGAGATTGGATCCACGCCAACTGTTGCATTCCATCCACGATGCACCAATGCCTGATACAGTGGGATGGAGATGAAGTAGAAGTCGTCCATGCAGATGATTCAGTCGAGGTTTCAACAGCCGGCATGGACATTTGGGAGACATCAGGCCAAGAGCCGCTCTCAGGCATCAATTTGGACGACTGTGAGCGCATCGACGTGACAAAGAACGGGGTTAGGCTGGTTTTATCCACCGGCCTGACCGTGTAACAAAGCAAATGTCGATGGATGAACGTGGCGAGGCTGATCCTTGTGATCGGCCCCAAAAAATTATGAAGGGACCTCACAAAACCTTCACCGAGCAAGCAACGTGGAGGCCGATTCCAGCAATCGGCCAAAATTATCCTCACCATTCATTCTGCCTGGGTTCAACATGTAATCCAACAGAGCCGATACCATCAATTCTCTTGACAGAATCGGCTCGGGGGGCACCCAGGTGGATAAGACACGAGGATATGCAGTGGAAGCGTCTCATCCTTTGGTGGTGGGTATTGAAGTATGGGGGCCGATGCATAAGTCGGCCGTAAAAAATCAAAAAATCGAAAAAATTTGAGCACAGCCGATGCAGCAGTCATCGACTTAAGGATATAAAAGCCGATGCAGGGCCATCGACTCAAGAGGTATAATTGTCAGGGGATCAATGGAGCAAGAAGTGGACCACGAAGAGAAACTATGATGGGAGAACTCCTCAATGGAGTGGTTCAATGGTTCAATGGCTCGAATCTTCTCTTCAAGGACAATGCCGAGAGCAGCGTGGATGCGCAGATCAGGCCAAGGGTGGGTTGCCCCAGATCCACCGAAGGAAAGGAGCCGATCTAATCAACGAGGCGCAAGGGGTACACTGAAGAAGCTCGGGGGGCAGCTCACCCTGAAGGTTCTCTGCTCTGGGGAGCCGATTTTGTTGGAATCGGCTGGCTCTGCATTGTGACGTGAGGTCAATGGCGACATGATTGGCTATTTCGCTACCTTTCTCGCCTTGACCAAGGCTCGGAGGGCCACTAACTTGGGAGGTGCTATTTTTGAGAGCCAATTGGAGTTGCATTGGCTGACACTCGCATCATGATCTTCTCGGGGAGGAGCTGGGAAGGAAAAGCCGTCGTCTTGTACGAGGTTTGGACCGCGCTGGTGCTGCAAGAAAAGGAAGGAGACTGGTTTCTCAAATTAGCCGATGAACAGTCATCGGCTGCGGGACTGCAAAATACCATGGTCAAGTAAAACAATAATAATCCGATTCGTTGCTATCGGTCTTGGTGTGGCAAGCGGAAGGATGGAAATTGGATTAATGGAAGGAGAAATTGAAAGAACAATTCTCATTAATTCAAAGGAGCAGCTTTACAAGAAGAGCCGATGGCTCTCAAAAGAGGGATCTGGTGCCTAGTGCACTGCTATCGCTAGTCCTACTCTACTAGTCGTCCCCTGTCCTCATCATCGCCGTCGTCGAGGTCGTCGGCGCTGCTCCCAAGAAGCTCCTCGCCGCTGCTGCCCCAGCCGTCGGCTGGAGCTTCCTCCTCCTCCTCGTCATCATCATCATCCTCGATGTCCGCCCGAGCTGCGGAAGCGCTTCGTTGGAGGATACCCGGCGGAGGAGGAGGAATCATCTTCCTCCTCCTCATCTTCTTCTTCCTCGTCGTCATCGTCGTCCTCGCTGTCCGCCCACATGCGGGAGCGCTTCTTCGGCGGAAGCCTGGCGGAGGGGGAGGCCTTGGTCCTCTCCGCTTCTCCTTCTTTCTTCTCCTTGTCAGAGGAGATGGGGTTCGCCCCGGAGCGGGGATCGTCCTTTTCCTTGTTCTTCGGCGACGATTGGAGAGAGAGGCCTGAAGCGGAGGAGGAAGAGGAAGACATGGCTGCAGGGGAAGAGGGTTTTTGGTTTGGTGAACAGAGCAGAGCAAGGGGATGGAGTGGTGAACCGTTTGGCACAGATAAATAAAGAGAGTGTAGTGGAGATTTAATGCCATGACGGTTCTCTAGGACGTGATGCCGAAATTGCCAATTCATACAGAGAAGCCCAGGAGGCGAGGCGTAATGATGGAAGATTCTGCGGCAGTTCTGCTCTGCCACGACATGACCCGACGAAAGAGGAGCATAATGATTTTGGAAATGTCATTTCCAAAACCAGGGGGGCATGTGTTATCACCAGAATTTGACCGAGTCAGAGGTGGGCCGCGATCAAGATGGACTCGAAGAATATATATATATATAGAAGAGATACGTGAATCGGCCTTACATGCAAAGTTTGGGCTAGTTTGCCCTTGTATCTGTAACATATTAGATTGCGTGTCGGTTAGGAGTTAGAGTTTTACCCGTGCACGGTTAGGTGCACGCCTCAGTTAGAAAGTCCTTTGGACTATAAATATGTATCTAGGGTTTATGGAATAAACAACAACCAACGTTCAACACAAACAAATCTCGGCGCATCGCCAACTCCTTCGTCTCGAGGGTTTCTCCGGTAAGCACCATGCTGCCTAGATCGCATCTTGCGATCTAGGCAGCACAAGCCTGCCCACGTTGTTCATGCGTTGCTCGTGCGGAAGCCTTTTTGATGGCGAGCAACGTAGTTATCTTAGATGTGTTAGGGTTAGCATTGTTCTTCGAATTACATGCTTTCGTTATGCGACCCTTGCACATCTAGCCGCCCTTACACCTATCTTAGGTGTAGGGGCGGCACCCCGCTTGATCATAGTTTAGTAGATCTGATCCGTTACGATTGCTCCTTGTTTCATCAAGGATTAGTTTAACATCTGCAATAGTTAGGCCCTACAAAGGGTTGGAGGATCCAGCGGCGTGTAGGGTGACGTTTGCTAGCCCTAGAAAGGATGTTCCGGGGATCAACCTCGTGTTGGTTTTTAGGCCCTGTCTAGGATCGGCTTACGGTCACCGTGCGCGAGCGCGAGGCCCAATCGTGAGTAGGATGATCCGATTATGCGGTGAAAACCCTAAATCGTCGTAGATCTCATTAGCTTTATCTTGATCAAGCGGGACCACCATATATTCGGACACCTTGTTCGAATCATGGGTGGATCGGCTCTTTGAGCCGATTCACGAGATAACCCGAGAGCCGATCGAGGCTCGTATTTAATGTTTACGTGTATGCCATGCAGGAAACTAAGCGAGGCATCATCCACACCTTCCTGACCAGGTATAGGTCAGGTGGCACGCCCTTGCGATAGCATCGGACGTGCGACCAGGAGGCTTTGCGGGCCGTCGCTCTGAGGGACTGGGGCCAGCCGCAGCCCTAGTTGTTCCCGGCTCTACTGTGTTGCCCGTCTCTGCCCGCCAGGGAGTTTCTGACGTCAACAATGGTACGCATTAAGAGTCCCTGCCGAAGCTCCAGAAGGGATTCGAGTATTGTTGGTTATAGCAGCACGGGCAATTTCCCACTCTTCCTCAGTAATAGTATAGTCACTATTATCGTTACTAGAGTTGTTCTCAATGTTGCGATGCCTATTGGCACGTGGGGTGCGTTCTCCTTCATCTTCGTCTACCGGGTTGAGGATAGCGTAGATCTGATGATGAGCCAACTTCCAGATAGCTGTCCTGGTGATGTCGTTGATACTTTCTTCATCCGAAGAATAATTTGCACTGCAGACGAACGACGTGTCATCCGAGCCCAATCCATGTATGGTGTCGCAGTTGAGGCAGTAGTATGATGTCAGATCGGATGACATAGAGTCATCGGATCCAACAGACATAGATGACGTCGAACGGCGCGGAGTCGATGGCGGCGAAGATGTTGATGTTGATGCCGATAGTGTAGTCGATAGACCGACCGGGACCGGATTCGACGCGGTCGATCCTGCTGCCGATGACAACGGAGTCCTTGTTGTGTTGGAGGCGAGTGGATCTGGCAGTCGAAGGATGACCTCGGCGTTGATGCAGTAGTGGACGCTCCCGTACGTCATACCAAACCCGCCTTGCAGATCCGAAAAGATCGGACGAGATGAGTTATCGTGCGGAGTAAACTCAAAGGACCCGAATCGAATCGAGTTCCCCGAGCTTGGTGATGAAGGGGCCGACGACAACGTCGGTGATGCTGATGGAGTTGTGGACGACATGACTAAAACAGCCGATGACGAGCCTTGTGCCAACAGGGTTCCCACAGACAGCGCCAATTGATGAGGGTGCTCCTCGGCAGTGCCCACCTTTTGGGGCTTAGGGTTGACGGAATCCTGCAGGCTGACACGAGACATCAGATACCAAACAGACAGGGAGAGAGATTTACCCAGGTTCGGGGCCCTCGATGAGGTAAAATCCTTACTTTCTTCTTGTCTAATCTTGATTATCGAAATTATCGGGTTTACAATGGGGTAGCCGAAGGCTAAGACTAAGATCTCGTTGAGAGGCTAAGATTTCTAATGACCTAGCTCTAGACTTGCGGTGAATCTGGCTGTGGTGATTGTGTGTCCCTCGGCAGACCCTCTCCTGGCCCTTATATTGTATAGGCCAGGTCCCAAGAGTTATGTCTGGGTTCGACTAGTTTACAAAGAGTTCTATGTCTAAACTTTCCTTGTCCTTCGTCTTCTTGTCTTGTTTATCAAGAATCTTTCTTCGGAACCGACGTATCGGCCCACCTTGGTCGGTGGATGATCTTCATGGGCCCCTGGTTAGGCCGTAGGAGATAGCATAACATTGGTTACTCGAAGGGTAATGCCCACATCACCTACCCTGCCAGAAGCACGAAGCGTTGCGAAACAAAGCGTCTTCAAGACCACGATCTTCGTTTTGGGGGTCAGATTAATCTTGCTCTCCACCCAGGAGAGAGGGATTTCAAGGGCTTCTTCATCATCACCGCCACCAATGTCATCACTAACAACCATGGGCTCACTCTCCATCACCATGAGTGAGTAGGATGGGGATTGGATGAGGCTGATCATGTATTCATCCATACGTATCGAGATTTGAGGTGTTTGTCTTGAGGACATTCATGTATTAGTGTCGGTACACCCTTGAGATTTCAGTATTGAACCTATATTGGTTTATCATATATATGAGGTTGGTATATATTTGCAAGGTGTATTGCTTATTATTATGTTGATCCTGCGAATCCTTAAGGTGACAGATAGGACAAAACAAGGGGAATATGTGATAGTTCGAGAATATTTTGTGTTCATGAAACTTAATGCTTTATTCGGGGCTATTCGAAAGAATAGACCTTAATTGGTTGTAGTTCCAAATTGGCCCCGCTAAAATGGGCAAGTAGGATAAAAGATGTTATGCAAATTTTCTTTGTTTATATGCATATTTATATTTGGATCACACACATACACACAACTGAATTAGAGATGTATGCTATGTTAGTTGGATTACATTAGTAGCACGCCTTTGCAGGTCCGACGAAACACCTTGGCAGCTATGGTGAAATACCTTTGCAGCTCCGACGAAACACCGCTACGAGCTTTGTAGCATGAGCTACAGCCGCTTGCAGCTACACCGCCAACCATATGCAGCTTCTGTGCGGTAGACATTTCAACAACGTGACGAAGCACCGCTGGTGAAGATGTTCCTTGCAGCACCGATAGGAGCATCAGCAACCACCAACCACCAACGGAAGCATGTTGCATTGGACGTTGTGGGGGATGTTGGCCTAAGTTCGGATCGCTGAAGCTGCACCTAGGACTAGCTGCGTTGAGGGATGCGGCCGCTTCATAGCCCTACTAGCCCCCGGCGAGGCCTAGAACCAACAACCTACGCTTCAAACGCCCCGCTCCGGCCACTCCCTGCCATGACCTTCGGCGACGGCATGGCTGAGGGGGGCAGCACCGCCGAGCTTCGTATAGACGATGATCTGCACCGGTCGCGGTATTGGGGCGACGACGTGTGGCTGTAGCAGCGGCGGCGCGAGGGGAACTAGGCCTGTGGGCTGCGTGAAACGAGGTCGGTGGCCATGGCGGCTGTGGCGACGCACGTGTCTGGCTCGGTGGCGGTGGCGACGCACGTGTCTGGCTCGGCGGCGGTGGTGACGCACGTGTCTGGCTCGGCGGCGGCACACGAGGCTATCGCAGCGGCGGCAGGTGGCTGGAACGCCCAACGCCGACGGTTCGTGGCTGGAAGAAGGTAATGAAAAGGAAAAGATAAGAAGGAGCGACACGGTGGGGTCCATACACGTGCGGTTCACAGTGATGCTTGATCTACGGAGGATTCAGATCGATCGTGCGTTGGACGATCCAAAGGTTGCTAACAAGGCAACCTCCGAAGGATCAGAATAATTTTCCCTATTTATTACAACCGTATGGTAACATTGTAACAATCATGGTAAACTAAAGCCACAATATGAATTAAGGAAAGGAGGAAGTACTTACTATTTGGATTTATGTATTAGCGTATGCACAACAGTAGTACGCAAATGCATCAGCTCCATCGCTAGCACGAAGTGTAATTGTCTGTCTACACGGATGTGCGTACTACTGTGTTATCATCCATACTGCCACGGCACGTACCTATCTACATCATCCACATTTCATGGGATAGTTTTGAACTCTCCTTCACGGCACGTACTCTGTTTTCTTCTCCTTCAACCTAGAACACATTACATGGGGTAGTTTTGAACTCTCCGTTTCGAGCATCCATACTGCCACCTGGGAGGAGGTTGTTCTGAGAGACTGACGGTTTTTCTCCACCGTGGCGGCGTTGAACACCGCTATGATGTCCGCTAGCACGCCTCCTCCCACGCCTCGTTATCCGCAGCTTTCGGGTCGATGTCGAACTGCGGTGCTTGAGGTGGTGGTGTTTATGCGACGAGGGCTGTGCTTGCGACGGAGAAAAGGGTGTCGGTAGCTGTGGTGGCTACCAATCTACCATTGAGCGGGGGAGACCTTTTATAGACCCCGGTGTCGCCAGAAGAGGCGGGAAGATAGCGCGGGAAGAGGCTAGAAGCGGCGGGAACAAAGAGCAGGAACGCGCGGTGGTGTGCGTACGCCGGCGACGCATGGAGGCTGCACAGCGTCGACGAGATGTCTCGCCTGCCCCTCCGTCGCCATCAAGGCAAAGTTTCGTTCGTGTGTTGCTGACGCGTCTGTCCCGTCACTCCCCGCCTCACATTTCGTTGTGTTCGGCGTGCCCGGAGCGTCCCCTGTGTAGCGGGGACGGGCTTAGAGCGCCGGACACCGTATTAGACCGCGCCGAACGAAAAGTGTCTTTAAGGCGCGCGGCCGGAAATGATATTTTTTCCTGCGCGTCCTAAATCCCTTTAGAGCCGTTGTGAAGACGCGGTTGGAGATGCTCTAAGATGTACGTACTACTGTGTTATCCTACATACTGCCACGGCACGTACCTATCTACATCACCCACTAACTCTGCTTTCTTCTCCTTCAACCTAGAACACATTTCATGGGATAGTTTTGAACTCTCCGTCTCGAGCATCCATACTGCCACCTGGGAGGAGGTTGTTGAGAGAGAGAGACAGACGGTTTTTTCTCCTGGGCGGTGCCTTGTTACGTACATGGTGCGGATGCGTGGGACGCCCTGCATCAGCGGTCGAGCACACTTGGATTCGGCGGACGAGGACAGGTGGGGATCAAGAGTACTCCACGAGAATGCACACACCTACGCACCAACCCGTGCGACCACGACGAAGATGACGAGCCGATAAAAAGGCAGGCAGACCGCAGACGTGCGACGTGCGACGCGACGAGCCGATTCAACAATGGCGATTCTACCTCGGCGACCAAAGCCAACGGGCAAGTAGGACGCGTTGGTAGCAATGGAGATTTGGGAAAGGCCGGTTTAGTTACCCTTGCACTGATTATCATAGCTAGCTAGTCTCTTTTCTAAGTCTAACTACCCACTCAAGAAAATATAATGGATGTAGATCGAGACGAAGTCGTAAAGTGAGAAATAATTAACACAATAGCAACTCAGTTCGTTAACTTTGGTATAACTTAATCGGAAATAATTAATATAAAATGGAGGAAGTATGTTGATTTGCTAGCTTTATTTATTAGTTTGGATTTTTTACTGGGTTAGCTAGTGCGTGAAACTTGACATGATATCATTGGAGAGGTCTTGAGTTCAAATCTTGGCTTTTGCTATTTAATAGAACAGGTTTGTTAGTTCTCGCTCAACCAAGAATTAGCTTAAAGCTTGGCCAACTCTAGCTAGGACCGTTAGCTTTGTAATGTGCGTGAGTTGCAGCTGGATTGCTTGAGTTTTTCCTCTGTGCAAGTAAGTTACAACTGAGAGAAGATGCCTCTTATCATTATTTGATGAGCTGATGATTGTGCTGGCTAAGAGGTTTTAAGTAAGCTGCTCCAACAACAATATTAAAGTTTTTTTTCCCAAATAAGTGAGGTAGGCTAGATATGAAATAAGAAATAAAAGGAAGCCAAAACAAGAACGAGAAGGAAAAAAGGAGAGTAAACTAAGATTTTGGCACATGAGCCGCTGATCTCCATGCAGTCCTATCAAATGCCAAGACTTTAAGAACATTTCAATCCCTTAAGTCTCTTTTTACCGCTTCCATCCAAGTCAAATTTGGTCGTCCTCTAATCCTTCTAGTCTCCTCCATATTCCTTAGAAGGCCTCCGTTCGATATGCTCAAACCACCTTAGTCGGTGTTGGACAAGCTTCTCATCGACCGGTGCCACCCTTAGCCCATCATGAATTACCTCGTTCCTAATCCGGCCCCTTCTTGTACGGTCGCACATCCATCTAGCATGCGAATCTATGCGACACTTATTTTTTAGATGTGTTGTCTTTTAGTTGGCCAACATTCTAGCCCATATAGCATCGCCAGCCGTCCTATAGAACTTACATTTTAGCTTCTATGAGACCTTCTTGTCACATACCCCCTCCGTTCTAATTTAGTCTACATTCTAGAAAAATGAGATAAACTAGTATTGCATTTATTAGTACTACTTAGATATGTGAACAATCAATTCAAGCTACACTGAAAATTACAACATCTAATGAAGAGAGCAAAACCACTTCATTTTCAGTGTTGTTGTTGACCAAAAACTAGAATGTAGAGTATTTGAGAATAAATTTAAGGCTAGAATGTAGATTCTTTCAGAACGAAGGGAGTAGGATACTAGATGCTTGTCACCACTTCTTCCACCCTGCCTAGGTCATGTGGCAAACATCCTCGTCGATATCACCATTGCTTTGCAAACATTTCCTTGATCAAGTAAGCTGCTCCCTTATTAAAAACTGCTAGGATCGTCCAATATGATTCGTGCATTATGTGAGTTTTAGTTGGGTTGCAACTGAGTTTTCTCTCTGTGCACGTGAGTTACAACTGAGAGAAAGTGATGCTAACCATTATTTGATCTGATGATAACTTGTGATATCTACTGCATGGGTTTTATGATAATATATAGAAATTAGAATAGACACTCGTGCTTCCATCATCGTAATTGCTAAATTTAGAAATGATTTATTTTCTAAATCCTCTCTCACAGTTTATTAGGCGCGCTTACCCCTAGGTCGCAAATTTGATCAAGTTAACATTAGTTATATGTTATAAAAATTATATCATTAGAAAGTTCATATGTTCTATTTTCTAATGATATAATTTTTACATTATATAATTTAAATTATATAGGTCAAATTGGCGACCTAGGGATACAGGGAAGACTAGTAAACTGAGACGGAGGGAGTATTATACTTTGGTATGGGTGAAGTAGCAATTAATGGTAAATAAAAGTTGTTAAACATGAGAATTAACATGTGGTTGGGTGGTTACGGCGGTACTGGCACCCCTAGCCTACTAGATTCAAACCCTAGATTTAACACTTTGGTGTATCATAAAAGACGAAATATTCTTTCAGTGAAAGGCGACGTTTACATCGACAGCGAGACGCTTGTGGTGACTTAAGACATGTCGGATCAGTTTTTTGGCTATCCAGTCTCCCGAAAGTGCTGATAGAGGTAGGGTGTGCGTGTATTTGTTCGTAGGGGACTGAATCTGTATTGTTTTTGAAGAAGAAAAATTGTTGAAAGATGCTAACATGGGATAATATCTTCTCGCGATTAGGCTAATGAGTTGGTCGGGTTATTGGTTTGAGATATAATAAAATATTTAAAGCTTTGAACCTGCCAGGATGTTTTGCAGTCGAATGCATGTACAGATTAGAAAGAGATGGAGACGGTGAGACGCAACGGAGAGCATATGTGCAGCCGCAGCAGCTACGTACTCGTGTCAAATAATCCGTGCATATATTACGCAGATGTAACTATAGTTGTTCTTACAGTAAGAGAAAACATAATATGTACTAGATGCGCGCAGTACTATAATCCGATCACAGTAATCCTCGCCGACCAGTCTGCCACAATTATACAAGCCTGCAGTTGATCGCAAAACAAAGCCGACATAATGTTTGACGTCTATGGCTTATCCTGCTGCAGTTCATATGGCTTAGCTAGCATCGAGTCATGTATACGTTTGGTAATGATTAGTCCATGGAGTAACAGATCTGCCTGAAGGTGTCGACGTGCTCGTCATCTAGCGCCATGAACAAGTCGACGCCGCCCTTGGCGGCGCATGATGGCACGAAGATCATAATCCCTTCGATGGGCAGGTCCGGCGGCAGGAAGGCGCATGGTGGGCCGTAGCCAAAGTCGAGGTCGTGGAAGCGGAAGCCGAGCCAGCTGTCCACCTCAAGGTCAGGGCAAAACACCATGCCCGGCGTCGCCGCCGTGGACGCTAGCTCGTCGCCGCCATCTTCGATACCGCCGCGCTCCGCTTCCCCGAAGTCGACGAACGACTGGATGTAGTCGTCGTTGACGCGCGCGACGGCGTCGCGGATGACGGCGACGACCGCGGCGTAGCTGGAGGAGAGGAGGTCCCTGACCTGCATCGTCGGGAACGCCCAGAGCACCATGTTACCAAAGAAGTCCATGGGCACGGGAGGCTTTGCGCGGCCACGGCAGTTGACGGCCACCCTGACGTGCGTGAAGTCGTCCGGCGCCAGGTCCCGCGCCTCCGTGACCTTCTTCCACGCGTGCGCGAGGAGGCACTGGAAGGTGCTGCAGCGCGCGCCGACGCGGGCCTTGAGGCCGGCGACGAACTCGTCCGGGAAGTGCGCCGCGAGGTTCTCGATCCTGTCCATGGGGAGGACCCTGTAGGCGTGGGTGGAGCTGCGCTCGCCCTTGAACTCGATGTTCCGGTGGTCGAACGCCGGCGCCGGCGGGTTGCGGGCGACGACGGTGGCCGAGCGGTCGATGAAGGGCGTGGGGAGGACGGCCGCGTCGGTCCGGACGGCGGCGGCCCAGGCCGTGTAGAAGACGCTCATGGACTGGCCGTCGGCGACCTGGTGGTGGCAGGCGGTGCCGATTACCAGCCCGCCGCATGCGTACCTCGTTAGCTGCACGTTGAAGAGCGGCTCGCCCTCACGTTCCTGCAATGCAAGAGCGTTACAAACATGTGTGTTTTACGTGTGGAAGTGGTGACTTTGTTTCGGACGTGTAAATTAAAGCACTCTCCTCCTAGCTTGCTCTAAGAGCTTCGTACGTACCCTGTCAGCCTTGGGGTAGAGCTCGTTGATGTGCGCGGCCACGTCGTGCGCGAGCGCGTGGGCGAGATCCGCGTCGGCGGTGGCCTCGAGGACGAGCACCCCAGCCTGGTTGAGGTGGAAGCACTTCCTGCCGTGCTCGTCGGAGGTGAACCTCCCAGCGAGGTGCGGGAACCTTGCGACTGCGGCGAGGAGGCCGTCCTTGAGCGCGTCGTTGGTTGGCGCCGGCCCGTTCCAGGCGAAGACGGCCGGGATGTAGCCGTCGGTGGAGGCGCGGTCGAAGACGGTGAGTGGGACCTTCTTTCCGCCACCACGTGCCGACTCCGGCGAGGGCTCGAGCACCGTGCTCCGCGTGATCTCCACCGTCACTGCCATTGCTAGGTTGGAGGCTTGGAGCTGCTTTGATAGTTTTCTACACTGAAGTGTATGTGCTCGGTTAGTTTTGTGGGTTGGATTATGCCCGTCCGTGCATGTGTGTATATATAGGGCTTTGTATTGTTGGGCCAATTCATGGGGGTGGAGGAGCAGGAAAACGACGAGCAACAACCACGCACGCTGGTTCGTCAAAAAATGGAGGTGGCTAACGTTGACTCCGCAAGCACCAACCCCCGACGGATGTGTGGCTACTAGGTTTTGTAACGGCGCTAAAGTGTCGTTGGTCTCCTGGCAGTGCATGCATGCTATACATTCCCTCCTTACATTTCCATGTCCATACAACTGTCGTGTTATTCGTCGTCTTCAACCTTGGCCAGCAAGTTTTGTGTGTGTGTGTGTGTCCAGATAGAGTAGAGACCTGGCGGCCTTAGTTTTGGCTGTGAGCTTCGACCGGTCCACTTTTCTTTTCAAACTCATAATCAAGGGACGCGGTATCGGAATGAGATCAGGTGACATGCCTTAGTCATGTCACGCATGAACAGTGCAGTGACATGCACCCCTTTTCTCACCGTCGGATCTAGATTAGATGGCAGGATATCACTACTACAGGAACCATCTATAGTGCATTTGCTACAGGACATTTGGTACAGGATATTGCTACAGTTCATGCGCTACAGGACCAGCTACAGTCGCGCGCTACAGTGTTTGATCGTGTGTGTTCATTTTCAATCCTACGGCCTACGGTGCATGTCACAGCACTGTTCATGCGTGACATGCCTAAGGCATGTCACCTGATCTCAGTCCCGCGGTATCACGTAGGGACATTACATATATCACGACTGACTTACTATGTTTTGTCTATAAGCAGACTATTTTTGGCTATAACTCCAAGTTTTTGGAAAGTTTGGTGGCATATGACTCATATCTTATAAATTAACATTGTGTTGATAAAATGTGAAAATGGATATACTCCCTCCGTCTAGGAATAAGTGCTCGTTTATGTTCTACTCCCTCCTTCCCAGTTTAGGATGCATTAGTTTTAATCAAAGTCAGAATTTATAAAGTTTGACCAACTATTATATAAAAACACATTAACTTTCATAATTGCAAATGCATTGTAGTATTAAAATATATTTCTTGATGGTTCGAATAACACTGAATTGATGTTGTATATGTTCATATTTCCAGATTCACCATTTCATGAGCATGATCAATGACGAGGTGCCCCTTGCGCAGCTGGCGAGGAGAGGTGCGCGTCACGCCACCAGTCCATGAAGTCACACCTCAACCCCAAACAGAGGTGGATCGAATCCACGACATCGCCTCATACCATATCGTCCTCAGAAGGACCATCATGCAAGGATGTGCGACATAGCCTCCTCGGACTGGTAGCATAGCGGGCATCTCATTGCGTGGGGTGGAACTTCACCCTAGGGGGAACCCAAGATTTCCAGTTGAGCCTCCACGATGGTGATACAATTGCTCCTTTTAAGAGGATGTTGTATCGTGAGCGGGAGGAGTACCTTGCACCTGTTGTCCAACGATAGGTCATCATATCCGAAACTTATGATAGTTGTACGTCTCTTAGCCTGGTCCATATCTGGAGAATTGTCATCCTTAACCTTGGCCGGAAAGTTTGGTGTACTTCCAGATAAACAATAGAGGCTTCGTCGGTTTAGTTTTGGTTGTTGGATTTGATCGGTTCACCGTCTTTTCAAACTCATGAATCATAATCAAGGGATGCGGTATAATGTAGGGACATCAATATGTTAGACATATCAAGTGAACGATTAGGGAGTCATGTCACTGTTATATGTCGATGAATTACTATGTTTTGTCTATATGCAGACTTTCTTTCGTTGTGACTCAAAGTTCTCGAAAAAGTTAGTGGCATATGACTCATATATCCTATAAACTAACACCATCTTGACAAAATGTGAAAATGGGTCCAGTATTAGAACAAATGTGTCAACGTAATGGGAACGGGTGTCCCCACAACGCCGGACGTGTGGGTTGAGGTGTTGTTCAAGACTATAAGGCATGGAGCACATGATGCCCTGCCAGAAGAATACAACGACACGGGAAGCGGTGCGTCGAGGATAAATACCCGTAAGGCGCGCCGAACCCATTAATCACAGTGGATGCAAGAAGAGCATCCAGACCTACAAGATCTACATGTTCAGACACGAGAAGACCTAGACGAGGGATCTGGTAAGGTTGGGCAGGTGAAGCTCATGCGGTAGAGCTTCTCAAATATGTCTTAGGCATTGGCCTCAAGACATCGTCAAGGAGCTCGCCTGAGGGGACCTCCCCGAAAGTTGTGAATCATTCCCGGTGGACGGCCTGGGAATCCTTGTTGGAATACCCGCAGCGTCTACGCAGCACACCCCTTCAACGACAATACCCCTGGAGAGACGCTTCGTGGGAAGGGCAAGGTTTTGGCTTCATGCCTCGATCGGTCTGCCATATGCGTTCCCGGGGTGCGGGACGTGTCCACCCCGGGAACGGCATGGTCAGCACCTGGCACAAGCTCCCTAGGATAGAGGTGGCATTCAATGTCTCTCAGGCACAGTGCGCCCTGCCACCCTATGCGTGGAAGCAGAGACCTCTCCAGCCGGCCACCACCTATCTAGTGTAGGTGACAGGCATGCAGCTAGCCGTGTGGTAACCCTTTGCGCTATAAAGGAGGACCAAGCCTTCTTAGCAAATGGTTGGACGGTTAGACATTTGTGGTGGGGTGTGGGGTGGTTGGACAGGTAGCAATGGAGGGGGAAGGAAGAGGGGTGCTAGCTCCCCGTGTAAGAGAAGAACACCTTCAACCGGATCCAGACAAGTAAGATGTAGGGTTTCACCTTGTGCGGCTTAAATCTGGGGAAAAACCCACCATGCCTATGTGTGTTTTGCTCGAACTGAGCTGCAACGCCTCACGCCTACTACAGAACAGTTACAAGTGTGAGGATCCTTGGTGTATGTGTTCCCGAACACGCGATAAAATGTCCCTTTAGCCTTTGTCTTAGGTCAATTTTTTTGAAGTTTGACTAATTTGATAGAAAAAAAAGGAGCAACATACATAGCATCAAATCAATATCACTAGATCCACCATAAAATATAGATTCATAATATACTATTTTTTCATAAATATTGCTGTGTTTTGTATAAACTTGGTCAAAATTAAGAAGAGTTTGACTTAAGACAAAAATTAAAAAGTACAATTGTTCCGGAAGTACAGAGGGGTGAACAGAAAGAAGGTGTTTTGCTATCTCCAATATAATGGAATGGTCACTTTAAGCACTCTAACATTATTTGGTTTATTAGGGTACTTAACTAGCAAAACCGTAATGAAGGACTTTACTTGTTGCAGCAAAATTGAGCTTGTCTACTTGTTACTAATCCACAAGTTCATCATTTGGATTCTCTTGAGTTTAAAGGGGTACAATGAATTATGGAATTTAAAATGGTGAATGCTACAATTTGTAACTGAATTAAATTTGAAGGAACCGATTTAGACATAACTAAGAAATGCACAGATGACTTCCAAAACTTTTTAAAATATGTAAGTGAGGTTCAAACAACCTGCCGCTAGGTCCGTTCCTCCCCATGTCCAAACCTTTACCCGGCTACCCGTAGTGTTTGGGTCGGGTTTAGATAAGCCAAAAAAAAATCCCACAAATGTACGCATGCAGTATATAGTTTCATGGACCGATAATGCCAATAGCAGTACAAATCATACGGGAATGTAACTTGGCATTCGAACAACTAATCGGAGTTTCTAGAGCTCCTTGTACACGATGGTCAACATTGTGATATGCCGGTACGTCAGATATACGTGCATGATCAGCTAGGATCGGATGGATGAGAATGAGATGGATGGATGGATGGTCACACGGCTATGCCTAGCTAGGTGCAAAGCTAAAGGGCATCTAAGAAAGCGATGTGCACCTAACTAGATCCAGCTGGACGTTCTTACTTGGCTAGCTTCTTGGCCGGCCGGCTTTCTTCTTCCCGAATCGATCCTGCTCCTGCGTACGTGCGTCCCCTGTGACGCGAGCTCTCGAATATGTTCGTCTCCCTATATAAACCAGTCACGATTCAGTACCCAGGAGATGGTGACATGGTGTGAACCGACTATGTACTCTTTTTCTTTCCTTTTGGCCAAGAGGGACTCGAGCCGCCTCTCCGATCGCACGTTATGGTTGAAAAAGATTGCATAGCCCCTCTCCGATCGCACACTATGGTTGCCTCAATACTGATCGTCTGTCACTTTGGCGCCCTTCATCTATGTTGGAGCGTTTGTTCCGTGATTGCTCCTCTCATAGCACTTGCGGTGTCTTCTATCCAGCATGGGTGGAGGCCGGCTATCTTTAGCGAGCGTTCTGCAATGCAGCTTTTGTGTCATCCACGCATGACTGGGTTTTTCCATGTGTGTGCTGATGTTCGAGTGAGTTTGGTCCTAGTTGTATTGATTTTCGTCAGGTTTCCATGAATTAACTTTTCTCTTCTCTTTTCTTCTTGATCAGTGATAGTAGTAAAAAGAAAAAGCAAAGCGTTTAGCTCGGTTAAAAAAAAAACATTACGTACGAGTGGTGAGTGGTGACTCCACCAACTCGGTATGAGGTTCTCCTTACCTCATCCTTATCTCAGACTGGCATCACCTTTTTGTGTGTATCTATGTTTCTTCATGCACCTTTGATAAGTACAATGTCTTTTGAGCAAGTGCAACGTCCATTAGTTATGATTCTATCTCAAACACACGCCGGTCCCGCCTACATTCCCCTTCAACACGTCTCGTCAAGTGGAGGGGAAGGCATCGTATCAGCAAGCTTGGAACATACTGGATACGGCTAAGTCAGCACGTGGGAACGGAAAGCAACGATTCCAGAGAAATTCAGACCAAAAACTTGCAAAAGCAAACGCGACGCGACGAGTCGATGTGCATATCTGCCCGGTGACTTTTAGGACCAAGACCAACGTACGGGTAGCTAGGTAGTGCGCACGCGTGTTGGTAGATGGGTGTGCGCGCAAGACTAAACGAGACCGTATAGACCAACGGACACACGAGAGATTAACTAATATTTTTTAATAATGGGTATTTTATTACTTAAAGTTTAAGTATTACACCTAGCCACAGCCACTGTATTATAAGAATGGACATCGCCGCACATATCCATGATAAACAATCATTATTACAAGTCTAAAATTCTGAGAAAGAAACATCGAACAAGAAAAAAAGCTAAGGCGGAGACGATCCTATCAGATGATCACGCTGCCATCCATTTTGGGAAAAAATCTCTCACATGTTCTTCAATCGTATAGACACCTCCGTAAAGACACGAGAGATTAACTAATATACTCACCTCTGTTTCGAAGTAATTGAATTTCAAACTTTGTACCACGCATAAACTTTTGAAAGTTTAACCAAGTATACATATATAGTACATCGACATCTAAAACCTCAAACTAATTTCATTAGATAGATCAAAGAATATGGTTTGGTCCAATATTTGTTCGATTTGATGTCGTATATATTAATATTGTAACATATTTTTCAGTAGACTTGGCCAAATATATATATTGAACTTTGACTCATGGAAAATTTAGAAATTTCAGTAATTTTGAACGAACAAAATAACTTGCAATATTATTTAGACTTAGCTTGTATTTTCATGCGGTTCAGATACATCGCAACTTTTCTATTTTCATGTAACTCTGTTTTTCGTGCAGCCGAAGAACGTTGAACTTGTAGAACTACATGTTCTAGCCAATGCAATCGAAAAATCGATCCAATGGAAGAAGCTAAGCAATGCATTTATACTTCAACACAGCTGCGTTTCCTCCTGCACTTGATATGCATTTCAACCTAGTGTTTCACATTTTCGTCCAGTTAAGATTGTTATAGTGCAACAAAGATGGGACACATCTCAAACTTCTCAAATGCCTCGAGCGGTTAAAACTCATGCTCTTGAGACACGTCTCGATTGTCTAATTTCGTCTAGTTTAGATGTACTCCCTCCAATTCATATTAATTGTCCCTAATATAGATGTATCTAGATATAATTTAGTTCTAGGTACATCCATACTAGTGGCAAGTAGTATAAATCAGAGGAAATATCTAAATTCTCAACTGTGCTTTTCATGCAATTGAGAAGAGCTGCCCCTCCATTTCTAATTAAGTGTCGCGGTATCTTTTCCAAAATCAGCGAACCTACACAATGAAATTTGTCTAATCTAGATCAAATTTAACGGGAAGTTTTGATACTTAATCTGAAATGGAGGAATTACATGCGTTTGTCAACTGCACCATTTACTTGTCAGAGAAATTGGTACACGTTTACCACGTGGTTGCTCCCAAGACTAATAACCTTGTCTATCTTAAAAAAATTGTTGAAACGGGAAAAAAGGTTTGGCATCAATCTATTAATTACGGAGAAATTTTACAAGGCCGCAAGGCCGAAGCTTTTAAGATAGACAAGGTTAATCTCCATGCATCAAATCACCCAAGCGTTTGGCACCCGCCAAAACCCAAAGATGGGCCTCATATTTGATCCTATCGAAGACTGCAAAGGAGGGATTGTTTCTTTCGAAAAACTCTTACATTATGTTCGCTCCAAACTTCCTACGAGACGAGCAAAGCAAGGGAAGCCATGGCTTTCCGGTTTGGGGTAGTCCCTCCTGACATCATGTTCCACCACTCTGAAATTGCGAGATCCGCCCAATTGGTAGGATGAAGCTCGGCAATGCCCAACCAATCCTTAACGCGGCCCAAAATGCGCGTGGAGTAGCGGCAGTGGATGAAAAGGTGGTTGATTGTTTCCCTACATTGCTTGCAAAGGAGGCAAAGCCTGCAGTCTAGCCACCCTTGCTTTTGTAAATGATCCGCCGCACAAATTTTATTTTATTTCGCAAGCCATGCAAAGAACTTGACTTTGGGAGGTGCCTAAGCTTTCCAAATGTACTTGTTTATGGGCGAAGCGATGGACCCGAGAAATTGCACCTCATAAGCAGACTTAGCTGAGTATTCTCCATTAGGTGTAAGCCTCCAAACAATGTGATCTTCTTGGTCGCCACGAAGATTAACGCTTGCAATAAGATACCAAAGTTCCACAAATTGCGAAAAGTGCTCCATGGTGAAGGGGCGAGAAAAATCAATCTTTTCCACCCAAAGTTGCTCATGTAAGGGTTGCGAGACTTTCAAACTCTTTCTTTTGGATGAAGCAAAGATAAGAGGTGAAATCTCGATCGGTTTTCTACCATTCAACCAAGGGGCATGCCAAAAAGGCGTTTTCCTACAATTCCCAAGGGTAATAGTTGTGGAGGAATAGAAGATATCCAGGTCTTTGTTCATGCAAGGGTTCCCATACCCACCCAAAAAAACAATTCCCAAGGTTTTTCCACTCGAGCCATGGCCACCGTAGACGGAGGGCCATTGCAAATTTTCCCATATGAAGAACCCCAAGCTTCTTTGGACGACACACCGTCTCCCAATTGACCTTGCACTTGGCCCCGGTGGTAGTTTCTTTCGCGGACCAAAGGAATACCCTTTCAATCTTGTTGACTACTTTACGGTCTCCGGAGGAATGTTGAGAGGGGTTAGGTGGTAGATGGCTTGGGAAGCGATGGCCGACTTGACCAAGGTGGTAAGGCCGGCCATGGTGACATATTTTCCATTCCAAGTGGGAAGCTTTCCCGCGCACTTGTCTTCGAGGTGTTGAAAGTCGGCCTTTTTGCATCTCACCGAAAGCGGCAACCCAAGGTAGCGTAGGGGGGAGAAGCACGTGCGGCCAGAATTCCCTCAAGAATGTCGTCGAGGTGAACCTCCCCACATCTAATTGGGACGACGAAGTTTTTTTTGGAAGTTGGTCACCTCACCGACGGACTCAAGGATAGTCACCAAAGCTTGGATATCCTATTTAATGGGAGCCACAAATACCGCCGCAACATATGCATAGAGGGATGTCCGCAAAATGGTTCCCCTACCCCGTATCTTGTGAAGGAGTCCAAGAGTTTTAGCATTCTCAAGGATCTGTGAAAGTTGGTCGATGGCGAGGACGAAAAGGAGGGGCGAAAGAGGATCCCGTTGGCGCAAGCCGCGCCCATGCAAGATTGGGGCGTCGGGCACCCCGTTGGTGAGAAATCTCGAGGTGGCGATGGTGTACAGGGCCATGATCCAATTGCGGAAGCGAGAAGGGAAACCACGGCGTTGAAGAGGGTCGACAATGTACTCCCACCTAACGGAATCAAAGGCCTTACAGATGTCAAGTTTGAAGAGGAGGGTCGCGGTTTTGCTCTAGTGAAGCCGCGTCGCAATGTTTTTAAAGTACAAGAAGTTATCATGGATACTTCGCTTCTTGATGAATGCGGTTTGGGCATTGGAAACAAGATCATCCATCAACGGCCCAAGATGGATAGCAAGCATCTTTGCGGTTATCTTGGCAACCCTATGTATCAAGCTAATGGGGCGATAGTCGGCTATGTCTTCGGCCCCATCTTTCTTAGGCAAAAGGGCGATGTTGGCGGAGTTGAGCCAATAAAAGTTTTCTTAGTGAAGGCTTCCAAAAAGGTGTATGATGTTAATCAAATATGTTTTGATTGTTTCCCAACATCTCTTGAAGAAGGCACTATTGAACCCATCCAGCTCCGGGGCTTTATCCTTCGGCATTTGGTTGATGGCCTTCCTAGCCTCATCCTCCGAGAAAGGAAGCCCAAGGCAATCTAAATCCAGATCTTCAAAAGAATTCCGCCCCCAATTGAAGCATGCGTGCGGGATTTCTCATTTAATGGTACCTACAGAATGAAGATGCTTCAAATTGGACGTTTTATTATTTAATTTTGAAATTATTAGTATTTCACAGTCACAAGAAATAGCAAAGCCGCTCTTGCTACCACGTGTGGTTGTAGGTGTCATCCGCTTCTTCGGTGTCATGATCTGACAGAATGTGCGGACGGTTGTCTGAGTTTGCAAAATTGCAATCATAATTCATAACTATGTGTTTTTTTATGTGGTACTTTTTGGGAGAGAGTATTTTCAGTACGAATATATTTACATAAATATGTAACAGTGTACACTGATAGACTAATTGTTGGATAAAGAGTAATCATAAACAATCAAAATTGCGGGACAGAGCCACAGAGGGATCAGACATAGATAGTTACTAATTGACCTAATGGGCTAGTGTTGTGGTAACAACCCACTCATGCAGGTCATGATTACCGAATGGATAGATAGTTGTAATAAAGAGAAGATGTGGTAACTAACGGAATTAGTTGACTGTGGTGCGACTCCTATCGTATCATTCTGGTGCATTATGCGCGTATGCTTTAGTCCAAGCAAAAAAGCAAGAGAAAATTCGCCCTATGGAAGCGATCAAGCGAGAGATAATGCGCACAACTAAAAGCATCATGCGTCGAGAACAAGTCGTCAATCTTGCATTGTTCCAACGCCCAAGGAAAAGCAAATCCAGATTACTAAATTGTCGCAACTGATAATTCTCTGTCGTGCATATACTCCCTCCGTTCTGAAACAGTCTACATTCTAGCTTCAAAATTTCTTCTAAAATACTCTATATTTTAGCTTTTTAATCAACAACAACACTAAAAGCGAAGTGGTTTTGCTCTCTTGTTGTTATTTTCAATATACTAGTAGCTTAAATTAGTTGTTCACATATCTAAGTAGTACTAATAAATGCAATACTAATTTATCACATTTTTTCTAAAATTTAGACTAAATCAGAAGGAAGGGAGTATAGTTTAAGCATGGAAAGTAAATAACGCATGACTACTGCTGGTCCATTGGGGAGACAACACCTGGACAGTCTTTAATACTGTATATATGTTGCACATTTACATGGTACTGCAAAACAAGCAGGCAGGGGGAAAAACCTACTCCCTGGGTTTCCGTAATCACATAATACACCAAAATCCAAACTGAGATCAAACCATCCATCACAAGTTTAAAGATTTTCATTACATGCGCCTGCTTCTTTATTCTTTGGTGCCTCGTATGTTTTTCTTCAATGTTGCAGTGTTACATGGACACACACGATTGAAAGGGGGAACCTAGTTCAAATACAGCTAATGGAGGACAAGTATGAAGAAATATTTTACTTTCGAAAACGAATAGAACATGTGTGGTCTGTACATACAGCACTACGAAAAGATTTGCTGGATGACTGTCTCTGCATCTCCACTGTACTGCATGAGCAGTTGGATGGCATCCGCCCTTGGCAAAGCAAGGAATTCCTGCAAACGGGAGATGGAACTAAGCAGTTAACTCATGGATCATATGTAGGTTAGAAGATGGAGTACTGATAGAGTTCGCTTGCCAGTTGCTGCAGATCAACATGCATAAGCATATCATTGTGGTACCGATAAATAAACTAGAGAATTCAACATTACCCCACTCTATCTATTCATTTTTAAACAAAAGCAATCTGTATGAACTTCATTTGTTTGGATAAGGTGTAGAAAATATGAACCACAAACGTGTATTGCCTCAGTTCCTAATTTGATGACACTTTGAGCCAGTTAGCTGCAAATGCTTCACAGTATCTCCCTGTGGTCGTTCACTCATCTTCATTCAAAAAGTAGTGGTCAAAGCTGCATATTGAAGATTATGCAAATTTAAAACTATAGAACCCAAGAAGTACTTGGAAAGGATGCCAATGTGAAGCCGTAAGCTGCAATTCATTGAGTTCCATAGTTTTCAATTTACCGGCAGGAATTTCATAACTGGAAAAATGTGTAATATAGAGCAAGGTTGGAAGTTCTCCCTAACAAAGTTTTTCTAATATCCAACTTAGATCAACTCATTATAGTCGCCTTGCTATTACAGCCACTTTCGCCATGTCTTAATTCCTGTAATCACCTATTGTTAATTTCTGCATGTTTATTGGAATCAATAAATTTAAGTTTTCAGCTTGGTGCTGTTATTGCATTAAGTAACTTTTCAAATATCAAATTGTGGGAACTAGTGTTTAGATTGAGAATTGGAGTCTTCCACTGGGGAAAAGCCATTTTGCTGAAGTTAATTCAGTTAGGAATGTGAAAAAAATGGTTCCATTAAGAATGGTATAAAAGGAGAAGATCCCTCACTACAAGTAGGCGGCCCATCAGGAGAAGACAGCACACCAGGAGAAGGCGGTGCAGCCACATAAGATGCTGCATCTCGAGCATCCAGAACTCATGAACTGCGAATGCAGCGAAAAGGAAAGAAGGGAACAACGCAAAGGCCCAGATTAGAGCACAACACAACTTCTACCTCTCCAAACTCAGTGTTGTTGACATACCATGTAGTTTGAGGGGGAGGGGGAGTAGTTTATACTTTCCATTACTGTTGTGCTATTTTTTCTATTATATAAGCAGTTTCCTACATCCTCCACACATGTACATGTATATATACTGGTTCTTAGCCTAATGGAAATATAATTTACATATTTTCTCACAGAAAAGCAATAAATTCCCTCTGTAAAGAAGGTAAATGGGTCTCCTCACACCAAAGATAATCCTCGACTAACAGTCAATGGTGTCATGGAAGGCATAGTTCCAATAAGTGATGGCACATGAATGATAACGAGTAATTCCATCGCATATATCATGAAAGGAGCTAATCAGCGGTAAATAAGGAATTTTCTTAAGATATATACCACTTACCATAACTTTGATTATAGCACTTTCATCACAGGCAACTTCTGACAGCACTTGAGGGCTACTACCTTCATCTGGAACCTTGCCACTTGAGCATGTTGTGATTTGAGAAGAACCATTTCCACATTCATCTGTTGGAGCTTTGGACATACTGTGACTCACAGATGGATCAATCTCTTTTAGAGAATCAATTTTCAAAAAATGATCAAAATGGTCTTTGCACATCTGAAGTTTAAACCATTCAGTGTGTGTATGAAGTGTTGTCCTGATTATCTTCATCAACTGAGGTTCCTCAATACCAAGCCTCCTGCTTATAGCAAGCTACAGAAGGAAAGATGTCATGATACGGCTCCCGATTCCTTCACTTCGACTACAGAAACTTCAACCTAAAGCATAGTTTGACTTGTACTCTTGCTGATAACCAACCACACAAGGCATGATGTGTGTTTCATCATGTTTGTGAGAAGATAAGGCACAAAACCAAAATCTAATACAGTGAATACCCAATCGCGGAGAAACTACCAGATGGGTGGGACTTTGAATCAACTTACAACATATATAAACATAGAAACATACCTGTAGAGAACTTGCAAGAACAGGCAAGGATACTGCCTTTGTGAGTACATTTTCACTGGGTTGTATGAGTGTTACCAAAGTTTCCTTCAAAGGCTTCAGTAAAGCTTGGTTACTGGCAGCAATAGGTCCCAGATGAGAGGATGCAACCTTGAGAGCAGCTACATGATCACCACCAGCTACTAGCTTAAGAAACTCAACCTGAAACAGTAAAAAATTCAAAGATGTGTAAGGTACCCCTTCCTACCTAGAACTAGAAGTCCTACAGACTAATACGATCCCATTGAAGGGCTTCACCTGTTTTAGCTGAAACAGAAGAACGGGATTTTGGGTGAAAAAACCAGGATCTATGTCGTTTATTTCATCCACAACTTTAGAAGCCATTCCTTTTCTTGTGAGGTCCCTCATCTCCAAAATAACCTCATACTTCTGATCTTGCATATCCCTAGTATCAGAAAAACCAGAATCTGCCACCAGGTCCTAAAACAAGGAAATCGTCATCCATAAAAAAAAATGGTCTAGGATCTTGCAAGAATGATGAATTGAAAATAAAGCTTACCTGTTTCTGTATCAGAACATCTTCGTCCATGTCAAAGGAAGGAGACAAGATTTCACGATCTCCATCTGCTGGCGTCTCACAGGCATAATTCAGATCATCGGATCGACCTCTCCATCTCTTTCGTCTTCCCTGCCCTGATGTACTACTTCTATCCTTTCGTATTCTCTTGGACCAGGAATCATGATAGGTAATATCACTGGTGCTACAGCCGCCATCCTGATTGTCAGCCATCTCACATTCAAGATGTGTTTCACTATCGGTTCTTTGTTTATTTATGGAACTAACATCAGTGTTTTGACTACATTTCAAGTCAGAAGTTCCTACAGAATACCAAAACAAAATGGTCTGCTTTAGTGCTGCATAGGACCAAAATGATAGTTCCAAGAGCTAGCAAGCAGTAGACCACTACAGGAAAGAACATATTTGAAGCAACTCCCTCTGTTCGGAATTAACTCAGCCACATTTGTCTAGATTCACATGTATCTAGACACGTTTTAGTGTGTCAGTTAATTCCAGACTGAGGGCGTATTAAAATTGTAAAGTAGGCTCAAGTACAGGTTCAGTCATATACCAGGAAGGGCATGAGAACAGCCTTCAACTATTCCCCTGTATACACAGTACTCATGTACAAGTTTATCCAGAAGCGACAGGTCCATCTTCATTCGGCATAGTTCATTCTGGCCATTTCACGGAAAGTAAATTTTACATTGCAGATGCAGGGCATTGAGGAAGATACAAGGAACTATTGCTGAAATAAATACAAACCAAAAACTAGCCATGCCATGATGTATATTAAATAATAAATCAATAAGCACACATCAGTAGCTTCACCTTTCTCCTTGCATATCAAAACCACATCTTTACTCTCTAAACTTTTCACCCAATCATGCAATTGCTTTCTAATGAAATCAGCCATGCTAGCTACTGCTCCTTGCCTACAGCACGCATACAACTGCTACCCACCCGAGAAATGCTCAACGAAATGATGGAACAAACATGGACTGTCGCACCATAGAACAGTGCTGTGTGGGAAGTAACGCAGTGATTTCTGGAACAAAAAGGCGGCAGCAGTGCATCTCAATCGAAGGCACAGCTGCATAAATCGGTTCTGATGTTCTGTTGCTGGTCTCTCAGCAAATCTGACTCTGACAGGGTATCCACATGACCAGATGGCAAAGGAGACGGGCGACAAAGAATGGATTCCTGACGCTGCTCGTGCACATGCTTCATTCTGCCCGTGGCCTCACCTCAGCTGTAGTTCACACTACTTGTGCACACTACTGGAACAAGCTTATGTGGGAGAAGTAACAGCTTTCATAACTATCGGAGGGATAGCAGACAATACTATGTAGGTATCGTTTGGAGTTTCGACTTCAACGATTGTTCAAAGGTGTAAGATGTACTTGATCCACAATTGTTATTCCCCAACATTGATAATAGCGCTGTGCTTAACATCCCATTTGAAAGAGTAACAACCATGCTTACTAAAGAGTGCAACTTCTACGCACATAAAAGATTAGAAGCAACTTTGCTCTTTCTAAGGCACTCCCTCCATCCCAAAATTTAAGGTGCCCTTAAATTTCGCTGGTCAACAATTGCAAATTTCACCATGATTTGTACTCATAATATGTCCACAAAATTTGTAGAAATATATACTCCCTCCGATCCGGAAAAAGTGTCCGGCTGTTAGTGTAACTACGTTTTGCAGTTAAAACCCTTTAACACTCAGCATTTATGGCTTGTCTTGGAACAGAGTGTTGCGTTTTGGAAGCTGGTCTGTCAGACCATGCATGCATAGTTGTATTGGACCGGTCTCCCTCCCCGCATTGATGCGTGCCATTGAATTAATGCGGCCAGACGTTATTAATGCAAAGGAGTGCGGGTTGAGGAAAATATAACTACAGGGTTCTTTTCGCAAAAAGATCCGTCTGACTTTTTTTTCAGATCGGAGGGAGTATATGAAATGATGAAAGAGATTTGCAACACGGATGCAATGATCCATGAAATAGATAAATAGTTCATACTCAATAAGGTTTTGTATTAAAACCTGAAATGCTTGATATAGATCTCCTTTTGCAAACTTTAAGCTGTCAACAGCGCCTTGCCTTGTCAACTCAACTGCATGTGCTAGGGCTTGAACATCAACCTGATAGCCGATTATTAAAAAGCTGGAATATGGATCATAGTATATTAATTAATTACTGAGAAATGCTTGCCTCGTCAAATGGCGGTGCTTCTACTGAACATTCCTGAGGAACTGCAGGTAGATCACGGTCCTCAAAGAGTAGACGCTCAGTCAGATCAGATATAGGTGATGAAATTCCTTGCCGCGAGCAAAATACTTTGTGAATGCTTTTCCAAATTTGAGATCGTCAGAATGGTGAGAAAGTAGCCTAGCAACCAAGGTTAATAGAGATGATGATGTAACAATTATATACCTTATTAAGTACCGTAAGGTCATTGAGAGAATAGGATCATAAGCCTGTAGCTGAGCTCTTAATATGGATGACAGCAATCCAGCAAGTTCAAATCTCCTCTTTATAGACCACTGCCAAGCAAACCATTTCAAAAGGAAGAAGTAGGTCATATATCAAACAATTACAGCATAACAGTAGTGCAATAAAGCTGAATATGTAAAATAGCAGACTGCCATCAGAAAATAGAAGTTCCAAGAGACAACAAATGACTACTCACAGAATAGGATATGCTCAAGCAGAATGATGAGGACATATAAGCTACCTGTAATCATTTTTGAAAAGTGAATAAGGACAGCAGGATCATGCATACCTCGTTGGTGACCGGGGAAGATTGATCATCTTTGTCATATATCAAAACCAGCAGTATATGCTTGAATTCCTCGTAAGCTTCCTTTAGAACATACCAAAACACCAATATTGATTATGCGAACACAAATAAAATTTAATGAAAAAATAAGATACAGGTGACTAAATTTCTGTATGGATATGTAGGAACTGAAAAATATAAAGCACTTCCTTTGTTCTATAGTTATTGCCGTGATTGTAATTCAAATTTGAACTAAGACCACGACAAAAATTATGGAACGGAGGGAGTACTAAATTTGTATAACAGGTTTGTTAGCATTAATGATAGGATATGCATGTTTGGATGCAACAGCCTCCTCAACGCGGTGGTGGAAATCGGAATCAACAATAATTAGGCCTGGCAGGAGTAACAGCAAAAATGAGATGCCGGAGCTCCAAAATGCTTTTCAATTAGTCTGTAATGAGATATGTTATTTATCAGAGTTTACTCGTCCCTCAGTTATAATTTTCTCAATTAGATCAGCTTCTCAGAGCCTCACACACACGGCCGCGCGCACACACACACAGCACCATTGTACTTCAAGTCATCATCATACAAACCCAATGCGGTGGATGTTTTACCCTTAGTTCATAACACGGCCATCTGAAAGGAAGCAGGATATCTTGTTTTCGTATTTATGTTCAATGTATGCATGTCTAACAGCATTAAATTTGCAATCCCTGGGCTGGAAAAGGAAAGAAACTGGCACCTATGATACGTGATAAACAATGAAACATTCTCATATAGGAATGGTCTAGCGCAGAAGCCTCTGATTATTCATTTTTCTTTTAAAAGTGTGTTACTGCTTGGTAGGCAGAAGGAAATATAATCGTACACAAGAACTTAGTGGAAGTAATAAAAGGATTTTACTGTGGCATCTTACTGCAATAAATTAAATCAAACTTATTATCAGTAAAGTAGCTGTTTCAAATGAAAGAAGGCTAGATGGATCTTTCAACAGCTAAGCTCTGTTTATCACACGGAAGGCCACTCCTATGGAACACCGATATTATCATTTCCTCGTGAAAACTGACACCACCAGCTAACCTCTAGAGTTAGCCTTTACCATTTAAATTTTATTCTAAACATGTCACGCTAACGGCTATAACCTCTCTAGTTAGCCTCAGATTTAATTAAACCTCATGAAAATCAGATAGCTAGAACGTATATTCTTTGAAAATAAACAGTGAAAAAAAGTAAACAAATCTATCACGGAGTTACCCTGCAGGAGAACAAACACATTTTGTGGCATATCCATTTACTCCATTAAGAGAATTTGAGGTATTACATTTAGGAAAAGTTGCTCTTGTAACACTCCTTAAATTCTACTATTTCTTGTAAACCTCCAAAAAGCGAGTTTGCACTTTTAGAATATGCCACTGAATAGTTACACCGTTATTGTCCATCTAGCGATCCGTCCTATTTTGCCAATTCAGGTCATCAAAATATCACCAACAGCTCATATCAGATCTTTGGTTAACAGATTGAACCGAGGAATAAAAAAACCAATCCCCTGTTCATTTTCATTAGTCGCTCGGCTGCGCAGGAGGGTAAAGCAACTAAAATCGTCATTCATGCGGCAACATCGGGATACAGCTACATTCTGAGCAGGTAGTCATGCATATATGCTGCTAGTGGTCCTCTGGCCAAATGAGGGAAGAGAATAATGGTGAGACCCACACTTATGGATCAGAGGTAGGAGACGTGTCTTATTTTATGATTAGATTGGAGGACAAAACAGGTTTAACCAAAGATTGGTTAACAGTGGTGGAGGCGAGGAGCCTGATGGAGAACACAGTAGGGAAAAAACTAATTGAGTGCTATATGAACCAAAGCTGGATAACACAGGTGGTATTTTACAAATTATTTTCAGGAGTATTTTCAGCAGGGATTAACCCTTGTTAGTCTGTAACAGTAACAAGCTACGTCCTAAGTTTCAGCCGCGACAACAAGATATTGGGCACCATAAATGTAGCAGCTGGTCACCCGGTCTACCACAATGATACGAGGAGTGGTATAATTTAGTTGTTGAGTAAACGAGAAGGCAACCTTAATTGCACACACAAAAATATTATTCGATATCCTTTCATCTACCTTCCTTTCATCCTTTCAAACTGCAAAGTTCCAAGCTAGTAGTTACTGAGCTCGTAGCAATGCGTCTCCATACAAAATAATTATGCACAAAATACCGCAATAGTGCTTTGTATCAGATTATGTTGGATAAACAGTCCCCAAACTATGTCCACAGCACAACCAGCCCATTCGCCCACTTTATTAATGAAAACATTGCAAAATTAAATATGGTATCAGATCATTGTACTATATTGGATCCCCTTCAATATTATTTTACATTTGATGAAGAACTCTACTTCCAGATAGCAATGTGTGACACTCAAAAAGAGGTAGCTCTACTCAAAGTTTTATACCCGAAAGAATGACGTGTTAAATTTCCAACAATGCATGCAAAAACGTATAAACTTGACAGTTCGCACGAAAAGGAAGAGCAGTCTTATCACTACATCCAACAAGTTTGCATCATAACAATCTGCTATGTCCACATAAGTTTCCCTAAAGAGACTCTCAAAAACTTAATATACTCCACTCACAAAACAAATTCAACTCACGCAACTAAGCAACATGAAAAATAATAGCGCACACATTCACCTGTAGATTCGATAACAGAATCCATGTTTTTCACATTACAGTGAAGTGTCAAGTATACCAGACATGTTTACAGGTCATCCAATTGAGAACCGGCAATTCCCATTATTATGCAATGAGGATTGAGGAACACACAATCTGGAAACGTACAGAGATGCTTCAATGGTTTGTATGAATTTGGAGGAAAATGAGTATTGGTTACATAGAGAAAAGGAGAGATAAAATAGTGGTGTTGACTTGAACCTCTCAAGGAAACGAAAACATGATGTGTGAGCTCGGAGGAGCGCGAGGAAGGAAGTTCTAATCCTAAGTGCTACATCAGTTAAGGGAAAAAAGCATATAGGCTTCGAATGCTACAAATTTCATAGTAAAATCATTCCGAACGAGGTTAGCACACAATTGATGTGATCCACACTCAACACAAAATCAATCAGTTGCCATCCAATTCATGGTCCGCTGACACGGAAAGCGGGAAGATTAAGCTCGGAAGAAGGGAGTCGATGAAGCACTTACCGGGTAGGCGTCGAGGGCACAAGGCGCGAGAGCTGTGCGGAGGCAATCCAGCGCCGCTTCCCTGTCTGCCTCCGTACCCCTCCTGACCAGCTCAACGAATCTCTGCACAGGACACAGTCAAAAATCCTGCCTCTGAGAGAGAGAGAGAGAGAGAGAGAGAGAGAGAGAGAGAGAGAGAGAGAGAGAGAGAGAGAGATTTGTTGTACCTGCTTGTGGAGGTGGAAGAGGAGGCGGTGATCGAGAAGCGCGGCAGGGGCGTGAGCTCGGAGGAGCGCGAGGGCGGCGTCGACGTCACCAGCCTCGAGCGCGCGACGGGCCAGGCGTATGAGGATGCGCGAGCAGTAAGAAGAGGAGGTCGATGTGGATGGGGATGAGGAGGAGGTGGCTGTGGTGGTGGAGGAGGATGGGGATGAGGGCGGCGATGGGGAAGCGGATGGGGCGATGAGGCGGTCGGATCTGACAAAGTCGAGAACGAGGGCGTCGAGAGAATCCCAGTTGACCGGCGGCGGCGAATCCGACGGAGACGGCGACGGGGTTGGCAGGTCCATCGCCGGCGGGGAGGCGGCGGTGGCGTGGGGCTAAGGAGGAACGGGCTTGGGGAGTTGGGGATGATGAAGTCGGTGGAAGGTCGGATGCCTACGTGTAACCAAAACCAAGTCTCATAAGTTGATACGCATCTGGATGCTATGCTTGCTAGAGTAAACGAGTTGTATCTCTCTTTAACTGGTTTTTGTTTTCTTGATAAATACATACTTATTATTTTGTTCCTAATAATAAACATTTTGGCAGTTCAATTGGAATTCTCAAAACATTTTATATTAAGGAACTAAGGTAGTGCATAAATGCCTCTAGATGTCTCATATAAAAATTGTGCAAATAAGGAACATTTTTCATAGTATGTTATTATTCACAGGAATAATACGAGTTAGTGTAGTTTCATGTATTCTTTCCAAAAAAGAATATGGAATTTAAATTTGATTGCTGAATTTTCAAAACCATTATGAATGTTTAACTACTAAACTAGAATATAGTGCCTAAACTCTTATCAATTTGAGATCATATGGTACTATATAATGTATGTAAAAATTAAGTAGAACCATGGTTGACCTCTAAGTCAACATTTGCATGAAATTCCTCTTGGAATATAAATAAGCTATTTATACATAGGGAAAGTTGAATGCAATGAAAAATGAAATCAAAAATTTGGGGAGGGCCATTATTACAAGGAAAATTGTCTACTTTCGAGTCTCTACTTATCAGGTTTCCATATCCAGGTGTTGTGGGTATATTTCATGGGTGTACCATCGACAGTGCCTAGATCCGGCAAGCCCGGGTGGCCCACAGACGGTGATGAGGCATGTGGCCCATCGGGTGGCCCAGTTGCTGTTGATCATGAAGGAAGAAGTCCGGCCCGAGATCGCAAGCCGGATCCGTACCGATGTTAGGAGTAACCCGGATCCATGGAGGCCCATGAGGAACCCGGATCCAAGCACGACGTATGTGGAAGGCGGATCCGTGACGTGCACGGCAAGATATTGTACCGTAGCTAGGCCGTCTCGTAATCCGGCTAGGACTCTCCATGTAAACCCTAGATCCGTGCGCCTTTATAAGCCGGATCCCGGGAGCCCTAGAGGCACAACCACAACTCATTGTAACAACGCGAAAGCGCCCGCATAATTCCGGACAAGCGACAGTAGGCCCCGTCATCGTGCAGGTGTTCCGAAGCCGGGTAACTCGCGTACCACCGTCCCGTGTGCACTCCGCCCTATGGCCCCTACTTCTTCTCCCCTCGTGAGGATCCCTCCTCCGAGGTACCGTCGATTAGGCAACGACAGCTGGCGCCCACCGTGGGCCTCGCGGCGTCTGGAGGCCGGAACCGGGAGGGTTCCGCCATGGGAAGCTACGACGACACCATCGTTGTGGGGCGTGTCCTTTACGCCGGAAATCTGCCGATCGTCCCTCCGGATGAGTGTTGGATTCCGGCTAAAACCGACCCCGTCAAGCTCTCCATCGTCCCAGCTGGCGGCATACACATCTTCATCGGGGAAACCGTCGATTCCGACGGAAACCCACTGGTAAGTAGCGCTGACGCGACCGCCACCGAGCAGGACGCAGCCGCGAAGATCCGATCCGAGACGCAGGAACTTCCTAGCGAAGATTCCGCCTTAGATCCGAAAAAATCAAAACCCACCCAATCCGCCCCGAGCAGAGATAACGGTGGAAGACCAATGCGCATCCGCCCGGGTCTCCCGTGTGTTAGAGAAGCAAAGGTGTCACTTCGTACACTTCTTGGCCCATACCGCCGAACCGCCCCTCAAGAAGCCGGAGCCGGTCCCGAGCAGGTCATGGCCCCGGAAACAACGCCGCTCCGGATCGGCAAGAGGTCAGTCGGAGAAAGCGAAACTCCGGCGGAAGAGTCGATTTTGGGAAATCTAAGCCCAATCTCCGGAGACACCCAGTCCATGGACACCGAAGAATTCGATCGCAAGGCGAGGGAATATGGATACGGTGGCCAGCCCGAAGTTGATTCCGCCCACCCAAAGCAGGTGCTTGCAACCGTAGCGGCGCTCGGAGAAAACGGATCGAAGAGGCGGGCACCCAATCCGACCCTCGCCCATCCCACCACGGATCTCCGATGTCGCGGGAACGGCCCCGTAGGGATTCTTCCTCGGAGAGCCTCCCGTCGCCCGAAGAGATGGTCGCACAAGCGTGCATGGACGCAGCTTTATCGCTCGGATATTCTTAACAAACCCATCACTCCCGAAGACGTAGAAGCTTTAGAAGCTAAAAGAGTGGAGCCGCCGGCCACGCCCAAGAAGTTTAAGGACACCGCAGCCGCCATGCTCGGAGGAAAGGAAGCATGCCGCAGCTTTTGTGGAAGACTTCATCCAGCCGTGAGCGAGGAGGTGGACGAAGGACCGGCGAAGGTCAAGAAACTCCGAAAGCATTGGGAGGACAAGATCGTTGAAGCTGATCGGGAGGTTGAAAAGGTCCGGCGTGAGTTGATAGCTCCCCGCAGATCACCTTCGCAACTCCAACGGATCGCGCAGCCGTTCGCAACCCCAAAGGACAATATGACGAAAGCCGCAGAGATCCCGAAGAAAAGTGACGAGGAGATTGACATCAACTACTTACGCACACTCGTCGCTTCGGCGGTTAAACAACAGAGCAAGGCGGACACTTCGCGCAAGTTAGAATCTAACCCGGAGCATTGCGTCTCCACCGCGCGAAGGACGCCCACGACAATCGCCATCGAGATGACGAATCGCGAACCGGATCCTCGAACGCGTAAGGAAAGCCGTGGAACACCCAAATCCGATCCCCGTACCATCAAAGACGCCACCGTCAGATCCGAGAAAGGGAAAGGATCCAATGTACTCTGGACGAGACAAGCACCGCAACGCCTCTCCTCCGCCTAATGGTTACCCGCGTCCCCCTCGCCGCCGCAGTCCAGCCGGAAACACCAGGCCTCAGGGGCATGGTGGAATTGTTATCCGCGACAACGTGCTGCCCTCAAGAAACAGGAACAGGGAGCGCACGCCGGAACCTCGCCGGAATCAGAACAACGATCGTGAGCCCGAGCCTAGGAGGAGCCGGAATGAGGAGCGCGACCCGAGCCCCGCCGGAGCCGGAACGACCGGGCAGCCAGCCGCCACGGCGAAGGCAGCCATAGGAGCCGGAGCCGCACCGGGAGGGCCGGGGAGAATCCGAAGGCGGAAGCAAGAGGTCGGATCGGCCCCCTCGCAGGTCTCCCTCACCACCACCTAGCGGTGGCGGCGGAGGTGGAGGCGGAGGCGGTGGCCGGAGATCTCGCTCTCGCTCAAGGTCCCCCCGTCACGGCTCGCGCGACGCGCGGGAACGCCTCAACGAATACAGAACCGACTACATCGGACCGAAGTGCTTTGGCAGGATGATTCGCGAGGAACCAAAGCCAAGGAGCTCCCTCAAGCTACCCGGAAACTTGAAGCATTATGATGGCACCGAAAGGCCGGATACCCGGATTGAGGATTACTATAATGCAAGAACCTTTGCCGGAGGAACCCCTAATATCGCCTCGCTGCATGCTCCAGCTTGTACCTTGTAGGTCCAGCCCGGATCCGGCTCGGCCGACCTCGAGAAAAACTCCATCTTTTGCTGGTTTGACCCGAAGACCGCTTTCGAGAAACACTTCAGTGGGCACCTACAAAAGGCTTGCCACGGCAAGCGACCTACAAGCTTGTATCCGAAGAAGGGAGAATCTTCAAGAAACTTCCTCACACGATGGTTGGCATGCAGAACGAGTGCGAAAACGTCGACCACACCACCGCCATGTACGCCTTCATTGGTGGACTGCAGAGAGGAGGATTGCCGAGGCATAAGCTCACATGTTTGGCTAACGCCAATAAATTGACTTTGGATGAGATGATCTCCATTGCCGGTGACCACACTCGCCGCCGATGACGATGCAGGCGGTGATATCGCAGCTACAGCAATCCCCCTGCACCAACAAAAGAAGAACCGTGACAACGGAAACAACAACGGCCATAAACGCAAAAACCCTGATGACCAGAAGAGTGGCGGATCCGACATGGTCGCCATGGCGTTCCAACGCGGAGGTTCAGGAGGCGGAAGAGGACGTGGCCGTGGAGGCGGAGCCGGCAGGGGCCAACAACGATGGCACCGATGTCACAGCCTGGCGGATCCCGCGCTCCGCAAACTTACGAGGAGTATAGAGACATGCCCTGCCTGGCCCACTTGGATCCGGCTACAGGGAAGTCCACTCACACCAACCGCAACTGCAAGTGGGTCAACGACCTAAAGAACGACCCGGAAGCAGGATACAAGCGAGCCCGGAAGCACCACCCACGCGGCAAAGGTGGCAAGGGCAAGAACAAGGACAAGGAGGAGGATAGTTCCGAGGCGATGGACGAGGATGATAACTCGCCGGACCCCAAAGCCGGATCCGCAGGTAAATCCAACCCCTTCGAGAAAAAGAGCGTGGGGGCTTACCACACCTTCCTCGGAACCCCAACAGTCCGCGCTACAAAATCAGCTACCCGGATCCTGAACGCCACAGCTTCCGGCCGTGCCGCAAGATGTCGGTGGTCGGAAGTTCCGTGCACATTTGACAGGGAGGATCATCTCGCCATTGTGCCAAAAGAATACTACGCCTTGGTTGTAAGTCCGCGCATAGACGGGTATGATTTCTCCAAGTGCCTCATGGATGGCGGAGCCGCCTTGAACATCATGTACCCGGAGACTCGGAGCGGATGAACCTCACCAAGGAACAGCTCAAACACAAGCAACACCGAGTTTCACGGCGTGGTTCCGGGTAAGAAGGCGAATTCCCTCGGCAGCATCACACTTCCCGTGGCTTTCGGCGATGTTCACAATTTCCACGAAGAGAAGATCACGTTCGAAGTTGTGCCCTTCAAGAGCTCCTACCATGTCATCTTCGGCAGGCCCACCTACCACAAGTTCCATGCAAGAGCGTGCTATATCTACAACAAGCTCAAGATTCCGGGTCCTAATGGTATGATCACCATAACCGGAGACTACAAAAAGGCTCACGAGTGCGAGTTGGGCGAAGCCGCCTTCGCGAGTCCGTCATATCCGGAGAAGAGCCGAAAGGCTACAGAGCCGCGGTGGATCCGACCGAAATGCGGACCACCAAGAAGCGGATCTCCGAACACAAAAACTCCTTCGTGGCCGCGATAGAGACCAAGAAAGTCAACTTCAAGGAAGGCGACGATTCCAAGCAAGTCTCAATCGGAGCCAACATGGACCCCAAATAGGAAGACGCGCTCGTCGAGTTCCTCCGCGCTAACATGGATATCTTCGCATGGCAACCTTCTGACATGTCCGGAGTACCAAGGGAACTCGCCGAGCACTATCTCAATATAAACCCGGGGGCTAAACCGGTGAAGCAAGCTATGCGACGCTTTGGAGATAAGAAGCGCCGCGCCATAGGAATGGAATTAGCAAAGTTACTAGAGGCAGGTTTTGTAATAGAAGTTATCCACACTGATTGGGTCGCAAATCCCGTCCTTGTACCCAAAAGGAACACCGAAATACTAAGAATGTGCATCGATTACTCCGGCTTGAACAAACATTGCCCGAAGGATCCGTTTCCCCGCCGCGCATTGACCAAGTCATTGATTCGACTGCAGGGGCGGAACTTCCGTGTTTTCTTGATGCGTATTCCGGTATCATCAGATCCGGATGAAGGAGTCTGACCAAAAGGCGACCTCATTCATCACCCCGTTTGGCACTTACTGCTATGTTACTATGCCCTTCGGCTTGAAAAACGCAGGTGCCACCTACCAACGTACGATGCAGCGGTGCTTGAAGGACCAGATTGGCCGGAATGTACACGCCTACGTCGACGACATCGCGGTCATGACTCGGAAAGGATCCGACTTGATCGCGACCTCACGTAAACTTTTGAGAATCTCCGACGGTACAAGATGATGTTGAATCCGCCGAAGTGCGTCTTTGGCGTACTCAACTCGGAAAACTCCTTGGCTTCATTGTCTCCAACAGGGGCATTGAGGTAAACCCGGAAAAAACCAAAGCAATTTTGTGCATCAAAAGGCCAACTTGTCTCAAAGATGTGCAACGTCTCACTGGTTGTGTCGCAGCAATCAGCAGGTTTGTTAGCCGTCTTGGCGAGAAGGCACTTCCCCTGTACAAGCTATTGAAGAAATCAGACAAGTTTGTCCGGGACGAGGCAGCGAGATGCAAGCACTACAAGGGTTGAAGGAAATACTTACCTCCCCACCTATCTTAGCAGCCTCCAGGAGAATCGCAGCCTATGCTCCTTTACCCGGCAGCCACCAACAGGTCATCAGCCTCGTCATCGTGGTGGAACGACAGGAAGAAGGTCACGAATATGGAGTCCAAAGGCCAGTTTACTATATTAGCGAGGTCCTTACGGAATCCAAACAGCGCTACCCTCACTTTCAAAAGCTTGCCTACGGAGTATTCCCGGGCAGCAGGAAGCTGAGACATTACTTCCAAGAACATCCAGGAACGAGTCGTGAGCAAAGCTCCGCCGTCGACGATTCTCAACAACGCCGACGCAACAGACGCACAGCAGAAATGGGGCATTGAATTATCCGCATTCGATATCAGCCTACAAAGCCGGGATCGCGGTTAAATCACAGGTCTTGGCGGATTTCGTTGCAGATTGGACGTAAGCTCCGGATGCTAATTTGGAGCCGGAACCGTAAACATGGGTAATGCACTTCGATGGATCCAAGCAGCATCAAGGCTCAGGAGCCGGAGTCACCCCGAAGTCCCCTACCGGAGAAGAACCGCAAGTACGTTCGCGCATCCACTTCGAAGCTACAAACAACATGGCGGAATACGAGGCTCTACTACACGGACCGCGCATCGCTAAGGAAATAGGGATCAAGCACATCATCCGTTGCGGAGATTCCGACCTGGTGGCACAGCAAGTAGCCGGAACTCCGGAACGCCGTAAATTCCGTCATGGCGGCTTACAGAGACGAAGTTGACGAGATCGCCAAGTGCTTTCTAGGATACGAAGTCAAGTATGTCCGGAGAGATGACAATACAACGGCGAGATATGCTATCCAAGCTCGGATCCGGCGTAAAGCCAATTCCGCCCGGAATCTTCCCGGAGCATCTCCGGATACCCTCGGTGAAGGGCGCTAACCCGGAAAACCCGGAGGTGGCGAGTGTCTCCGGCCGCAGAGGTGTTGGCTACCATTCCGGCTTGGACACAGCCTCTTCCTCGGACTACCTCATCGATCGAAGTTGCCGGAGGACGAGGTCCTCGCGCGCCGCATCAGACGAGCAAGATCCTACACAATTGTTGATGGACAGCTCTACAAACGAAGCGCAACAGGGGTGTTTCTCAAATGCGTCTCCAATCAAGATGGCATTGAAATCCTCAGAGAGATCCACGTAGGGGATTGCGGGCACCATGCCGCCCCCAGGTCACTCGTTGCAAAAGCTTTTCGGCTAGGATTTTATTGGCTTACAGCTAAAGAAGATGCTGACAAAATAGTCAAGACCTGCCGAGGTTGTCAGTACTACGCTACTCAACCAAACGCTCCAGCCCAAGAGCTGAAGACCATACCTATCACCTGGCCATTTGCGGTCCGGGGGCTTGATATGGTTGGTAAGTTAAAAAGATCATCTCCTGGCGGTTTTGAATACCTATTGGTCGTTGTTGACAAATTCAGCAAGTGGATCGAGGCAAAGCCAGTAAGAAAAGCCGACGGTGCTACGGCACTAAAATTTGTCTGCAGCCTCGTTATGAGATTCGGCATCCCACACAGCATAATCACATATAATGGCACAAACTTCGCTCAGGGAGAATTGAAGGATTATTGTGAGACAATGGGAATTCGATTGGACCTCGCATCCGTGGCTCACCCACAATCCAATGGTCAAGTTGAAAGGGCAAACGGTCTAATATTATCGGGAATCAAGCCACGCCTCGAGGAACCGCCGCGACGAGCAGCAGGAGCCTGGGCCGATGAGTTGGACGCCTGTCTTATGGAGTTTACGAACTACCCCTAACGAGTCAACAGGGTTTACCCCATTCTTCCCGGTATACGGATCCGAAGCCGTGATTCCCTCCGACATCATCCACGATTCGCCGCGAGTTTCCGCCTATAATGAAGAAACAACTCGACGAGGCCGGACGACGCTATCCGTGGACCTCGATCGAGGAAGCTCGAACCTAGCCGATCGCGCTCCGCCATCTACCAGCGAGGCTCCGACGCTATCACGCTCGTCGAGTTGGGAAACGCTCCTTCATGGCAGGAGACCCGGTCCTCCGCCTTCGACAGGTGAAAGACCATAAGCTGCAATCTCCATGGGAAGGACCCTTCGTCGTTAGCAAAGTGCTTCATAACGGGTCGTACTACCTTGTTGATTTCCGCGAGCTGAGGGATAGACCTGCTAATCGGCGCCGGAAACGCAAGCGTGAGGATCCGGATGACATCTACGATGAAACAGATCGCCTCTTGGAATATCGCACGACCTACGTCCTTTCTACACTTAGCATATTTTTTCCGAGTTACAAACTCGTAATAGTTATACATGATCAATGAAATAAAGCTTATGGTTCACTCTTTGAGTCTTTTACCTCCTTTACTTGTTCATTTTTAGATCGTGTATGTTTTCCGACTAAAACCGCAGAGCTGGATTTTTCCGCCTAGGCGTGTATAAAAGTTGTGATTTTCAAAAATCGTCCTTTAGGACGTAAGCTTAAGTTTTCCGATTAAGTTGTTGTCTGTTGCGAACTCGTGGATTCCTAGTAGCGATTTCCGGCACCTATGCTTGGGGGCTTGTTTCCGCGGTTATTGACGGATTGCCATTGGGCTTCGTCACCGCTGGCGAGCGTTTCCGGCTAAGGTCTTCCGGCTCGCGGAAGGTCAAGCGGGCAAGCCGGAAAACAACGAAGTCAGCACTTGCTTTCCGACATAAAACGAAACATGCACATAACATTAACGGATAACAGGATAAGTGTTTCTGCCCCATGCATAATCGTTTTGTTCCTAGCTACTTAAGAATTTAAGTCTTATTACAAACCCACTCTGGGGCCAAAATGATGCAATTTGTTTCATTGCCTAAAAACAGGAACTCTATTCGGAGTCCTCCTCTTCAGATTGCTGGTAGGTGGAGCCGTCGTCGCTGTCACCAGATCTGGCTTCGGAGTCGTCACCAGAGTTTTCTCCGGAATGCTCGCCGCTTGACCCGGATCCTTCCCCGTAATACTCCGGCTCACCTGCTTCTTCCTCTCGCATCGGAAAATCCTTCGGGCGGATCGTGCTTGTTATACCAGAACGAGTGATCCACTCGCCTGACAAACAGCTGCTCATAGCCTTCGGTTTCCGCGAGGAGGGCGCCCATGACGGAATCCTTGGGGGCTCCGCGTGCAACATCCGCCAGGTTGAGCGAGGGGAAGTGAGCCTTGCAGGTGGCCAAGACGAGGGATGCGACTCCGCGTGCCGAAGACTTCGCCGCTCCTTGATGAAATCCGGCACTTGTCGCATAAGTTTGGTCATCGTATCGATGACTGTGGTTTTGGCCTTCTTCAAAGACAGAGCCGTGGCGATTCCGCGACAAGCTTCAAATAACGCGTCAATTGAAATTCGCGCTTCATCGTATGCCTCCGTCCTCCCAAGGTTTGACTCTTTTGACCATTCAAAACCAAGGCTTGCTGTGGAAGAAAGAGGTTCAGTTCCGTTAGAGAGAAATCATACAAGACGGTCGGAGCAACGACACGGAAAAATGCTTACGGAAGATAAGTTTGTCAATGGCCTCCGCCTCCTCCTCCGGAACTCGTTCTTGGATATCACGGAGAGCACGCGGCCCTGGCTTTTCTCCAGTTTGTCATTCAGCTCCGCCAGGTCGCGGGCATGCTTCTCGGAGAGCTCTTTCCTCGCCTCAGTCTCCTTACTAGAGGATTCTTGAATGAAGGTTTTGAGGGACTCGTTCTCCGCCTCAAGCACCTTGACTTTAGCGGAAAGCTCATCGAACGAGGAGTGCTTGGCAGTTTCTTCTGAAGGCGAGAAAGTTGCACATATTATGCATCCCGAACAACTATGTCGAGCACAAAAAGTGAAGACCCGGATCTCGTACCTTGAAGGCGGGTCTCCAGCAGCTCGGATATCTTTTTTGCTATTTTCCGCGTGCTGGCGCAGCCCCTCAATTTCCGCGATTTGTTCCAGGCACATGCACGCGAAGATCTTCGTGCAGTTTCCGCGTGGTCTGCGAAGCAGCAGAGAGTTAGTCGGATATTAAAATCTGGGGGGCTGGCGAAGATTTCAAAGTCTTGGGATACAAATTTCAAATTTCCGCCTAAAACAGTACATTTTGGGAAAGCATCGGCTAATACACGTTACACGGAACTTTATCACCCAATGCTTCGGGGCTAGTATTACCTGCCGCACTTCCTTGTGCTTGGCGAAAAAATCCTTCAAGTTGTCCTCCAGGTCGGCGAGTTCACGCACCTCCTCGTCTGGTTTTCCCCATACCTTGTTCAGCATGGCGGAAACTTCCGCGTGACGTTGTGCAAGGGTAAGCTTTTGGAGGGACGGAGTTGGTTGGAGGTTGACTCGGATCGCGTTGGTAACTTGGAGGAGCTTAGCCTTTTGCTCCTGTTCTTCTCTAGTGGGCCCCGCGAAAGCGGAGCTTGGCTGATCTGGCGGAGGAACGGGTGAGGAGGTCCCCTTGGCGGAGTCGCCATGATGAGCGGGATCTTCAGGAAGGTCATCAATGTTTATGATATCCTTTGGATCCGGCTTGGAGGCGGATGAAGCCTTGGGCGGAACTTCAACCTCAGGAGTAATAGGAAAAGAAGCAGGAGATGGCCTGGCTCTTTTCTTCAGGGCCCTTGGGGCCTTGGGGGGCTGGTTTCCGGAGCTTCAGAAATAACATAAAAACATAAGTGTAAGAGCGAGCGTGAAACCAGAACTTGGATCTCGGAAGTAGGCGCTTACCCGGAAGGCTTGAAGAAATGCTTGGATGGCGAGCTGCCCTTTGTTGCCGGTGTTAATCAGCGAAAGGCGCTTCTTTTCCGCCTCCGCTTTCGGGTAGCCGCAGTGCTAAGCACTTCGCGGGGCGTTTCGCATAGGGGCTGGAAGGAGCCGGCTTCTTCCTCTTAGCAGGGCGTGGGGCTTCAGGAGCTTCCGCCTCCGATGCGGCTTCCGGATCCGCGTTACCGGTGGATGGGACTCGAAGGAGAGTTCCGAGTTCATTTTCCTCAAGCGTCTCGAGCTAATGCAAAGTTAAACACAGACAAAAAAGTTTGAAGAAAAACAATAGACCAAAGTCAAGACGACGTACCGCGGTTCCTGATCCATTCGTGTGGATGTCTTTGTTGCATACGTGAACATGGAGTTCACGGGGGATCTTGATGAGGACCCGGATCCTCTTGTCGATGGCGTCGGCGGAGAGATTGTCTTTGGTGGCGCGCATTGGATCGTCGCGCCCGTGTATTCAAACATCGGCGGTCCTCGTGTTGCGGCGGTCGGATCCGCTTGGTGAACCAGGAAAGGGTTAAATCCTTCCCCGTCGGCCTCTCCTCCGTGAGCTTGCGGATCCGCCGACGGCGCGGGTCGGTTGAGGCGAGTCGGAGAAGTGGGGGCAGTGCGTCCATGACGGAAGCTCGGTGGCGGGGCAGTTCTTAAAAGGCGGAAGTTTCTTTTCACTCGCGGGGTCGGAGGCGTCCTTCAAATAGAAGAAACCCCCGGACCAGTACCTCGTGGATTCGTGGCGGTCGGTGGGGGGGTAGACGCGGCCCGGGCGGATTATAAAGGTGATGGATCCGCATGTAGCGAGTTCGGCGGATTGCCGGATCCTCTCCTTCTTGACAGTAAAAAAGTATTGGAACAGCGAGATCTCGGGGGTTACCCGGAGATGGCCTTCGCAGAGGGTGACGTGGTTGCTGATGGCAAGCACGCTGTTTGGAGATATGTTGTGGGGTTGGAGTCCATACGTCTTCGGAATCTCCGGAAGAAGTCCGAAGGCGGAAATGAAAATCCGCGCTCCACCGAGCCTTCGTCGGCACCATCTCGTCGTCCCTCGGAGCCGGAGCTAGTTCATTTGGAACCGACCTCCGGCTTCCGGGTTGCAGAAGCCCTCCGCCTCGAGGTTCTTCGGCTCCATCTCGGTGGTGGTACGGGGCCACCATTTTCCTTTAGCTTCAGAATCTCGCTTGCGAGCTTTCGACTTCTTTGTGACCTCTTCCGCCCTGGTGCTCCGTTTGACCCGCCCCGGAGGCTTTCTCCGGGTGAGCGGAAGGTCCCCTCGGCCTCCTTGCCGGAATCTTTTGAAGGATCCGGCCTGGCCGGAACGAAGGGAGGAGGGGCGGAGGAGATTGGGGTCGCCATGATTGGTTCCGAGGTCGGAGGCGGAGTCGTTGAAGACATCTGAAGAAAAAGGGTTTGGCGGAAACTTTCTTTAGTCGGGTCCCACATCGTCTTCCCCAGGTTCACCCCTACCAACTACGGCGCGAAGGTGAAGCTCGAAGACTTACCGTAATGGCGTATGCGGTGGTCGGAGCTGCCGGCGACGAGTTTTCCGCGCGGTGGCTCGCCGGAGTTAAGAACACGAAGAACACTGCGGTGGTGGGCTCGCTCCGGTGATGCTCCGGCGACTATTCCGGCAGGTTCCGGCACGGCGGAGGAAGAGCTCACGGGCGGCGCTCGGCAGAGAGGTGAGAAGGGGGGTGAATGAGGGTAAGGGCCTCGACGGCGGATATTTATAGGCTGAAGGGATAAGATTCGTGCTCCGCATCCTGTGGTCGGAACGCAAGCGTCGCGCCATTGGATGCACGACACGTGTCCCAAACCCTAACAGTAAAAATGACTAGAGATAAGTTACCGCGTAAATCGCGCGAAAATGGCGCCAGAATTGGCGGAACCGTTTGAGTCTTTTCAAGATTCCGGGTAATCGCGTGAGGATAAAAGGCTCTCATTCGCAAGCAGGGAACTAACCCGGAAACGTGTCCGATACCGTCGATGGATGAAGTCCCGCAGGATGGGAGCATTTTCCGACTAAAAGTTGGGAAAGGAAGAAAATGTGAAGTTGGAGTTCTTCAAGTTTCTCCGCGTTACTGATATTGTCGGAGGTCATGATGGACTAGCGAGGCGGAAATAGCAGGTGAAACTCGGAGAACTCTGGGGGCTACTGTTGTGGGTATACTTCATGGGTGTACCATCGACAGTGCCTAGATCCGGCAAGCCCGGGTGGCCCACAGACGGTGATGAGGCATGTGGCCCATCGGGTGGCCCAGATTGTCGTTGATCATGAAGGAAGAAGTCCGGCCCGGGATCGATAGCCGGATCCGTACCGATGTTAGGAGTAACCCGGATCCATGGAGGCCCATGAGGAACCCGGATCCGAGTACGACGTATGTGGAAGGCGGATCCGTGACGTGCACGGCAAGATATTGTACCGTAGCTAGGTCAGTCCGTAATCCGGCTAGGACTCTCCATGTAAACCCTAGATCCGTGCGCCTTTATAAGCCGGATCCCGGGAGCCCTAGAGGCACAACCACAACTCATTGTAACAACGCGAAAGCGCCCGGATAATTCCGGACAAGCAGCGAGTAGGCCCTCGTCATCGTGCAGGTGTTCCGAAGCTGGGTAACTCGCGTACCACAGTCCCGTGTGCACTCCGCCCTATGGCCGCTACTTCTTCTCCCCCTCGTGAGGATCCCTCCTCCGAGGTACCGTCGATTAGGCAACGACACCAGGGTTTGAGGGGATGGTAGTATTAAGAAAGGTAAATTTTACGCTTGAAGTTTTGAAGATCATCTCGCTAATCAAAAGATAAAGGAACACTAGATGGCATAATTTCATGTAAATGCATAAGGTAGAACTTACAGTTAATCTTCCGATGTAAAAGTAATTGGCCACTATTTGCTACAATTTTTGTTCTGTCGCGCAACCTAGCAGCATGACAGATAGTACCAACTTATTGTTGCTCAAAACACCTTGTACTTGCATTTTGAACTTGAACTTTCGGTTATCAACCATGCAGGAAGCTAATACCTTCACAACTTATTTAGTGGTACCAATGTAACACATTAGCAGGGCATTTTTCCTTTTAAAAAATATAAATGAATTAGTATCTCTTTACTTGAGCATGGGTTTCAATTTTCCTGTGCCAATTTTTTTTTCTTTGAAGGCCTAGCTAGGGGTGGTCTAGTTAGGGGTGGAGAACAAGACAACAACCGAGCGCACCTTTATTCGCTTCTCTTTCGCCAAGTACAGAACTTCGTCTTGAAATCAGATCTAGCAACAGACTGATTCAACGAAATATCCTAGAGTTGAGATTTAAACGTGGAGGCCACACACCCTCGAATAAATCTAGATCTACTTCATGGTTAGGACTAGAGAAAAATTAAGAACCCAAGATCAAACCTATTTATTTTTACGGCATTCGTCTTTGTGTGTTGATATGTTTCCTAAATAGTTATATGTTTCTCATTCCTCAAGCATAGTTCTTTTAAATACCCTTACCAAGGGAAAGAAGAGTATGAAAAAAATATGGAGATTCAATAATAATAACTCAAGATTGCGACATCCAATTTAAGACCAATTAATAAAGAAGGTTCCACACATATTGACATTGACCACACCTTACCACGAGAAGTTATTGCTTAGGTCTCAATTAGTAGTTGGTACTATGGTACTCTCTCCGTCCCGGTTTACAGGTCTTGCATGTATCTCTAGGTTGCTAACTTCACCAACGTAATATAAGATATGTACTACAAAATATATATCATTAGAAAGATCAGATCTTATACTTCTAATGGTATAATTTTATGGTGCAAAATTTATATTATATTGGTCAAATTGTTGATCTTGGAATACGCGTAGGTCTTGTAAACCGGGACAGAGGTTATCTAGTCCAAATTAAATGGAATGAATAGAACCTATAATATATATCTCTTATAAAATAAACTTTCGATACGAGGCATTAATGTATATCTACGGTGCAGCCTCTCCATGTCATCTTTTATAATTTTGATTACATGTCCGTCCATTTTTCGTTGTGTCGATGGTACAAATTTCAGCCTACTAAACTTGTCGAAAACGTATTTATAATTTTTTATGTTCCATGCTTATTTTACACCAATTGCTATATGTTTTGTTTACGCTTCGTGACACTTTTATGCATTTTCCGCACTAAACTATTGACAAGATGCCACAATGTCAGTTCCTTGTTTTCTGTTGTTTTCTATTTCAGAAAAGTTGTACAGGAAATATTCTCGGAAATGGACGAAACAAAGGCGAAGTTAACGTTTTACTATAACGAAGACGGAGTCCAAAGCAGAGACGGAGGGGTGCGCTGAGGTTGCCAAACCATCCCTAGGCGCTGGCCGACCTCTGGCCACGCCTAGGCATGGTGTGGGGCCACCTGGCCTCCACCGACCTCGCCCTTCCGCCTATAAATTCTCTTCGACGCGAAAACCCTAAACGAATCGGCCTCCATCCACGAAAAGTTCCGTAACTCCGCCGATGTCGCAGACAAGATCCGGGGGACATAAGTCTCTATTCCGGCACCCTGCCGGGACGGGGAATTGCCCCCGGAGCCATCTCCATCGACTCCACCACCATCTCCATCACCATTGCTGACTCCCATGATGAGGAGTGAGTATTTCTCCGCCGGGGCTGAGGGCTCTACCGGTAGCTATGTGGTTTATCACTCTCTCATGGTGTGATCTTTATGTGACCATGAGCTTTCTAATCTAGATATCGTTATGCTATTCAAGTGAATTTTACTTATGTGATCTCTGGAGACTCTTTGTCCCACGTGTGTAAAGGCGATAGTGTGTGCACCGTGTGGGTCTCTTAGGCTATATTTCACAGAATACTTGTTCACTGAATTATGATTTGAGTTGGATGTCTCTATGAAATTGTGGTGTGTTAGTACCTCCTATGAATGCTCAAAGTGACGGCGTGGGGTGTTCATTAGTACTTGGGAATACATCTTTAAGGTTTGCTTTTGCAGCCCTACGCGGTGAATTAGTGTTCGTTATCCAACCGGAGAGTAGTTCAGAGTAGCATAGTGAAGTGCTTATATTTATATTCATTTATGCTATCATTGTTGAGAGTGACCACTAGTGAAAGTATGATCCCTAGGCCTTGTTTCCAAACATCGAATCACCATTTATTTACTGTTTTACTACATGTTTACTTACTGCTATATTTATTTCAGATTGTTATTACCACTCATATTCATCCATATCACTTGCATTTTACTATCTCTTCACCGAACTAGTGCACCTATACATCTGACAAGTGTATTGGGTGTGTTGGGGACACAAGACACTTCTTGTATCGTAATTGCATGGTTGCTTGAGAGGGATATCTTTGACCTCTACCTCCCTGAGTTCGATAAACCTTAGGTGATCCAGTTAAGGGAAACTTTTTGATGTTCTACAAACCTCTACACTTGGAGGCCCAACACTGTCTATAAGAATAGAAGCGTGCGTAGACATCACCAACCTATAACTTGATCAATGCCTTATGTATTTTTATGGAAAAACACTAAAAGGGGAGATTTGAAAAGGGCATTCTCCAATTTGCAATTACACAAATTATAGTTTATACTAGTTCCATTTTCATACAAATCACTGTGCAACCCAAATAAAAAACATCATTTACATATAACTTGCAAAACCTTCTTGGGCACATGCAACAACACGTGGGGGATTCTTCTAGTTATTTAAATTGACTAGGGTTGAAATGGATTTTCGCTCTCATAGTTAAGAAACTTTTGATAGGCCCGCCACCTAGTTATGATAGCACTACTAGGAAAAATGCTATCGTCGGCGCACCAATACAACATGCCGGTGGTAACGTGTTATTGCCAGCGAACCAGGAGAGTGATCTGGCGATAATTTTTCTAAATTTAGAAAACCTAGATCTAGATCTCGTCATCTCTCGGGAACCGTGGTGTGGGTGTCATGCCGGAGCGAGGGAGAGTAGGTGGTCACCGGAGAGGAGGTCGAGGTCACCAGAGGCATCGATCTTGGAGGTGGTCACCGAAGGGAGTAGCTCGATCTCAAGGTCGTCGGAGGTAGAGGAAGTTCTCCGGAGGGAGGGAGAGGATGGGCAACAGAGGGAGAAGAGGATGAAGAGGACGGGGGAAAGAGGAGGAGGTATAGAGGATGAGGAGGAGCAGAAAGTGAGAAAGGAAGAGAAGGCCGTCTGTTGGTTTTCAACTGATAGGTAAGTTACCGCCGGCGCACGTGGCGCATCGGCGGTAATCTTTCCCATTTTGAAAAAATATGGTAGAAAAATCTAAAACCTTCGAAAACTTTATTTTCCTTTTTAATTTTTAGGAATCTACAAAATCGTTAAATGGCCAAAGGCCGTTGAAATTGGATGTAACTTTTTCTCTAGATACATTTTCATACTATAAAAAAACTTTTTTATTGGAGGTCATATGCAAAATCGAGAGCCATTTTACCGAAACATGGCGCCATTTTGCAAAATATATCGAAATTCATGTTTCTTATTTTCCCTTACAACTAGATTAAATAACATATTGACATCTCAAAAGGATTTTAAACTTTGAGGTTTCTACCTTTTTTTCAAAGCTAAAAAAGATATTCCCTAAGGGGTGCAGATTTTGCCTCCACTCTGCCCCGGACCTGGGCGACTGAAACGATTGTATGGGCACCTAGAGGGGGTGAATAGGTGATAATTAAATTTTAATTCTTTTTAAAGTTTGGCTTGACAGAAATGGTAAATTCTCTAGATATGCAAGTACCTGAATTTAACTATATGACAAGATGCAAGCAAGTAACAAGATACAACAATGCAAGTAGTGAAGTGCGGTAATTAAATAGATAGAGGTAGCCGAGAGAGGAGCACACTGAGACAAAAGGGTTGATTCTCGTAGTTCCTTTATTTTGAGTGGAAGTACGTCTACGTTAGAGGGGTGTGGTGCCACGAAGGCCAACCAACACCAGAAAGGCCTCACCCTATTCTCCGATGAGCAAACCACGAAGGTTAAATCATGCTGCACTAAGCGTTAGCCTTAAAGGTGGCAGCTAGGACCTTTACAACAAGTATGGGGCACACAGCCACGGCCAAATTGGATGCTCCCAAATGACGCCCTCTAATATTTACACAAATAACCAGCTCCGGGACGACCTCTCAAAGATCCAAAAGGACACACAAAGAACCACAAAGGATTTGAGTGGTGGCAACAAATTGGTTCGGTGGGATTGTAGATCTATGGATTCTCCTTCAATCCTCAAAGACTCAAGTTGTTTGGGTGGAGGAATAGGGAGATCTAGATGAATTTATGAAGTGTAGTAATGGTGGAGAGATAGAGTGGGCCGTCAAGATCTCAATGTAGGAGAAGACCCCTTTTCATATGTGGTGGGGGACTCTATCTGTCGGGGTAAAAGGGGTAGCTTTTTCTGCATTGGCTAGACCTTCCAGGCTAGGCCAGACCACTCCGTCCGGCCGGCCCCGTCCGACCAGAGATGCACCATGATACGTTGCAAACGTATCTATAATTTTTGATGCTCCATGCTTGTTTTACGTCAATTGTTATATGTTTTGTTTACACTTCGTGGAACTTTTATGCATTTTCCGGAACTAACCTATTGAGAAGATGCCATTATGCCAGTTCCCTGTTCTGCTGTTTTGTATTTCAGAAAAGTCGTACAGGAAATATTCTCGGAATTGGACAAAACAAATGCCAAACCTCATATTTTTCCCGGGACGAAGACGGAGTATAGAGCAGAGACGGGGGGGGGGGGCAGAGAGGGGCCACACCATGCCTTCGCACGGCCCAGCCCCTAGCCGCGCCTAGGGGTGGTGCGGGGCCCCCTAGCGCCCACTGACCTCGCCCTTCCGCCTATAAGACGCCTCCCGACGCGAAAACCCTAAAATGATCAAGCCTCCGCCCAGGAAAAGTTTCGTAGCTCCTTCGCCGTCGCAGACAAGTTTCAGGGGACATAAGTCCCTGTTCCGGCACCTTGCCGACACGGGGAATTGCCCCCGGAACCATCTCCATCGACTCCAGTGCCATCTTCATCGTTGTTGCTCCCTCCTATGATGAGGAGGGAGTAGTTCTCCCCCGAGGCTGAGGGCTTTATCGGTAGCTATGTGGTCTATCTCTCTCCTATGGTGTGATATTTATGTGATCATGAGCTTTGTAATCTAGTTTAATAAGTAGATGTTATTCTTCAACTATTATGATAATCAAGTGGTTTTATTATGTGATATCCGGGGACACCTTGTCCCACGATGTGAAGATGACGGTGTGTATACCGTGTGTGTCTCAATACTTATGAATTGTGGTGTCCTTTTAGTACCATCTTTGTATGCTCAAAGTGATAGTGTGGGCGTACATAGATTGGGAACGCGAACTTTAAGGAGTGCATATGAAGCCCTATACAGTGAATTTGTGTTTGTTATCCAACCGGAGATTGGTTCAGAGTAGCATGTGTGAAGAGATAATATTTATGTATTCAATTGATATCATTGTTGAGAATATCCACTAGTGAAAGTATGATCCCTAGGCCATGTTTCCAAGCATTGAAACACCATTTACAACCAGTTCTGCTACATGTTTGATTGCTGCCATTTTTATTTCAGATTGCAATTACTACTCATAATCATCCATATTACTTGTATTTCACTATCTCTTTGCCGAACTAGTGCACCTATACACCTGACAAGTGTATTGGGTGTGTTGGGGACACAAGAGACTTCTTGTATCGTAATTGCAGGGTTGCTTGAGAGGGATATCTTTGACCTCTACCTCCCTGAGTTCGATAAACCTTTGGTGATCCACTTAAGGGAAACTTGTTGATGTTCTACAAACATCTGCACTTGGAGGCCCAACATTGTCTACAAGAATAGAAGCGTGCGTAGACATCGAGCTCTTTTCTGGCGTCGTTGCCGGGGAGGTAAGGTAAAAGCTCCTCACATCCTCTGGCTACTAAGTTTTCTAGTTGCTCGTGAGTGCTCGAAGTTATTTCCTTTAGATTCTGCAATTATATCTTTTTTGTTTCTTGTTTTTATTTTCACTAGTTAGGCTTAATGGAAAACAACAAAATAATTAGAGAGCTTTATAGTATATATCTTGAGTTAGGACATGAGGTGTTTGAAGAGAAAATTAAAAAAACCTATGGAACTTTATTTGCATGCTAATAGCAATGTTATTAGTATGAATTCTTTGGGCACCATTATTGCTAATACTATGGAAAAGTCGAAGCTTGGGGAAGCTAGTTTTTATGATCTTTTTAGTCCCCCAGATTTAGAGGAGAAAATTTGCTCTGATTATATTTTATCTCCCATATGTGATAATTCTAATGATGCTTGTGCTATCTTAAATCAACCTACTGAAAGTATTCCTTTTAAAATACCTATGAATTTTTTCGAAAAGATCATGGATGAACGTTATGCAGGGGATGGAACAGTCCATCCAAGTGATCACTTGTTGTAACTTAAATAACTTTGTGAGTTATTTAAGGTTGCAGGTTTATCAAGAGAAAATACCATGAAGAAATTATTTCCATTATCACTTAAGGACAAAGCAAGGGAGTGGTATCAGCTACTAGATAATCCTCATCATTCGGAGTGGAAGGAGCTTGAATCTCTCATTTACTTTAAATTTTATCATCCTCATGAAATGCATTTAGATAGGAATTATATTTACAATTTTCATCCTCATGATGGATAAAGTATTGCCCAAGCGTGGGGGAGACTGAAGTCACTAATGTTCAAATGTCCCATTCATGAGCTCCCCAGTAATATTGTTATCAATAATTTTTATGCAAGGCTTTCAGGACAGTACAAGGACTATCTAGATGCTTGTTTGGAAGGATCTTCCACAATTAAGGAGGTTGAAGCTAAGTGGGGTCTTATTGAAATTCAAAGCTATACCGAAGATTGGAATAACGACAAAGGAAAAGAATCAGGTATAAACTATGAGTATGATTACATTAAGTCTTTCGCTGATACTGCTGATTTTCAAGAGCTTAGTGCTAAATATGGTCTTGATCCTCAAATTATTGTTGATTGTTGTAGAGCCTTTCCTCTCATATTAATGTTCCTCAAGGAAATTGGGACATGTATCATGAACCTTATAAAGACACTTGCATGAAAATTGAAACTGTTATTAATGATTGCAATAAACATGCTCAAACTTCTGAAAGTTATATTTCTTATGAGCATGTTAATTTTTGTGGAGAACTTAGACCTTGTGAAAAGAATCAAATCGAAGAAAAATATTGTATCCATCACAGGAATGAAAAAACTAGAATGTGGGACAGGGCTTTAAATGATCTTGGTAAAAGTTTGTGCCCTGATACGTCGCAAACGTATCTATAATTTTTGATGCTCCATGCTTGTTCTACACCAATTTCTATATGTTTTGTTTACACTTCGTGGCACTTTTATGCATTTTCCGGAACTAAGATATTGACAAGATGCCGCAATGCCAATTCCCAGTTCCCTGTTTTCTGTTGTTTTTGTATTTTAGAAAAGTTGTACAGAAAATATTCTCGGAATTGGACGAAACAAAAGCCAAAGTTGCTATTTTACCAAAACAAAGACTGAGTCCGGAGGGGGGTCGAAGAAGTGGCGCAGGGTGGCCAGACCATGCCTAGGTGAGGCCTGGACCTAGCCCGCATCCAGGGGTGGTCTGGGCCCACCTGGCGCCCACCAACATCGCCCTTCCGCCTATAAATTCCCTTCGACGCAAAAACCCTAAATACACCAGCCTCCACCCACGAAAAGTTCCGTAGCTCCGCCGCCGTCGCAGACAAGATTCAGGGGACAGAAGTCTCTGTTCCGGCACCCTGCCGGGATGGGGAATTGCCCCCGGAGCCATATCCATCGACTCCACAACCATCTTCATCGTTGTTGCTGACTCCCATGATGAGGAGTGAGTAGTTCTCCCACAGGGCTGAGGGCTCTACCGGTAGCTATGTGGTTTATCTCTCTCTCTCTCTCTCATGGTGTGATCTTTATGTGACCATGAGCTTTGTAATCTAGATGTTGTTATGCTATTCAAGTGGATTTTACTTATGTGATCTCCGGAGACCCCTTGCCCCACGTGTGTAAAGGTGACGGTGTGTGCACCATGTGGGTCTCTTAGGCTATATTTCACAGAATACTTGTTCACTGAATTATGATTTAAGTTGGATGTCTCTATGAAATTGTGGTGTGTTAGTACCTCCTATGAATGCTCAGAGTGACAGAGTGGGGTGTTCATTAGTACTTGGGAATACATCTTTAAGGTTTGCTTTTGCAGCCCTACGCGGTGAATTAGTGTTTGTTATCCAACCGGAGAGTAGTTCAGAGTAGCATAGTGAAGTGCTTATATTTATAATGTTTTATGATATCATTATTGAGAGTGACCACTAGTGAAAGTATGATCCATAGGCCTTGTTTCCAAGCATCGAATCACCGTTTATATATTGTTTTACTGCATGTTTACTTGCTGCCATATTTATTTCAGATTGTTATTACCACTCATATTCATCCATATCACTTGCATTTTACTATCTCTTCGCCAAACTAGTGCACCTATTCATCTGACAAGTGTGTTGTTTGGTGTGTTGGGGACACAAGAAACTTCTTGTATCTTAATTGCAGGGTTGCTTGAGAGGGATATCTTTGGCCTCTACCTCCGTGAGTTCGATAAACCTTGGGTGATCCACTTAAGGGAAACTTGCGGCTGTTCTACAAACCTCTACACTTGGAGGCCCAACACTGTCTACAAGAATAGAAGCGTGCGTAGACATCAAGCTCTTTTCTGGGCACCGTTGCCAGGGAGGTAAGGTAAAAGGTACTCACATCCACTGGATACTAAGTCTTTTAGTTGCTGGTGAGTACTCGAAGTTATTTCCTTTAGATTCTGTAATTATATCTTTTTGTTTCTTGTTTTTATTTTCACTAGTTAGGCTTAATGGAAAACAACAACAAAAATTAGAAAGATTTATAGTATTTATCTTGAGTTAGGACACGAGGTGTTTGAAGAGAAAATTATAAAACATATGGAACTTTATTTGGATGCTAATAGCAATTTTATTGGTATGAATGCTTTGAACACTATTATTGCTAATACTATGGAAAAGTCTAAGCTTGGGGAAGCTAGTTTTTATGATCTTTTTAGTCCCCCAACTTTAGAGGAGAAAATTTGCTCTAATGATATTTTATCTCCCATATGTGATAATTCTAATGATGCTTGTGATATTTTAAATCAACCTACTGAAAATATTCCTTTTAAAATACCTATGAAAATTGTTGAAAAGATCATGGATGAACGTTATGCAGGGGATGGAACAGTCCATCCAAGTGATCACTTGCTGAAACGTATAGAACTTTGTGAGTTGTTTAAAGTTACAGGTTTATGAAGAGAAAATGCCATGAAGAAATTATTTCCATTGTCACTTAAGGAAAAAAGTCTAAGGAGTGGTATCAGCTACTAGATGATCCTCATCATCTGGAGTGGAAGGATCTTGAATATCTCCTTTACTTTAAATTTTATCCTCCTCATGAAGTGCATATAGATAGTAATTATATTTATAATTTCCATCCTGATGATGGAGAAGGTATTGCCCAAGCGTGGGGGAGATTGAAGTCACTAATGCTCAAATGTCCCACTCATGAGCTCCCCATTAATATTGTTATTAATATTTTTTATGCAAGGCTTTCAGGACAGTAGAAGGACTATCTAGATGCTTGTTTGGATGGATATTTCACAAGTAAGGAGGTTGAAGATACGTGGGATCTTCTTGAAGCAATTCAAAGTAATACCAAAGATTGGGATAACGACAAAGGTAAAGACTCAGGTATAAACTATGAGTATGATTGCATTAAATCTTTCGCTGAAACTACTGATTTTCTAGAGCTTAGTGCTAAATATGGTCTTGATCCTAAAATTGTTGTTGTTTTCTATAGAGATTTTGCTTCTCATATTAATGTTCCTAAAGGAAATTTGGACATGTATCATGAACCTTATAAAGACACTTGCATGGAAAATAAAACTGTTATTAACGATTGCAATACACATGCTCAAACCTCTAAAATATACTATTTCATATAAGCATGTTAATTTTTGTGGAGCACTTAGACCTTGTGAAAAGAATCAAATCGAAGAACAATATTGCATCCATCATAGGAATGAAAAAACTAGAATGTGGGATAGGGCTTTAAATGATCTTGGTAAAAAAGTTTGTGCCCTCTACCCTTTTGTTTGTGAACTTTGCTATGAACTAGGTCATTTCAATTTTCAATGCTCAGGACATGCTAATAGCCATTCGAATCCAATGAGTACTGCAAGTTTGTATTGTGATGACATCATCACTCCTAATCAGCATGATAAACTTACATTGTTTTTGGTGTGTGAAGAGTTCTTAAGGAAACCTTCTTTGGTAGATATGAGTGCTCTTGATATGAATAGCGTCCTACATGGATGTCATCTTTATTGTGTTGATAATTTCCATGCAAATACTTACATACAAAATATTGTAAAATATGAAACTTTACCAAAATATGACCGGACTAATATGTGCTTTGCTCTTATTAATGGAAAGGAGAAATCCTCCAAAGTTTCTTCTATTGTTTCTGAAAATAAACAAGGGTATGTGGAGAAACTTCCTTTCAAGCCTCTCCCTCCTAAAGAGAAGAAGAAAAGGTGGAGGAGTAAAACGAGAGAGGAAACGGTATTTTCCCCTAAACATGTTGCTCCTATTATAGTTATTGATGAGTCTGAACTCGATGATGTTCCTATGTCTGTTACCTATAGTAGTGATCATGATTGGGAAAAACACACTACTTTTGATATTGAAAATCTCTTTGGTACCAATTCTGAAAAATGATGATGTTAATAATTGTTGGACTATTAGTATTATCCATGTTCCTTCCAATGATGATTTTTTTTTACAAATGAACACACTTTGGAAGATAACTATTCTATTGCTTATGATGATACTATACCTCCAATATATGATGATTACAATGATGAATATGATATTTTTAGTCCACCTACTGTTGAGGAGAAAGTTGATTATGATTACAATATGCCTCCCATATTTGATGATTATGGTGATGAGAATAATAATGATAGCTATTTTGTTGAATTTGCTCCCACTAAAATTTATAATAATGACTATGCTTATGTGGGGAGTAATCATTATTTTATGCATCCGACTCATGATAAGAATGTTTTATGTAATAGTTATATTGTTAATTTTATTGATGATGCTACTGGAAGTTATTATGAGGGAGGTAAACATGTTTCTATGTATCTCTATAACATAAAGTTTCACCTCTTTATGTTGAAAATCTTGAAGTTGCACTTGTTTTGCTTCCTATGCTTGTTGCTTTGTGCTTCCATGACTTTTTTCTTTACAAGCTTATTTTTCATAGGAAATGGATTAGACTTAAATTTGTTTTATATTTGCTTCTTGATGCTCTCTTTTACTTCAATTCATATATGTTGTGTGAGCATATTCTCAAACTACTGTGCCTAGCTGAAAGGCATTGAAGAAAAGCGCTTATGGGAGACAACCCATTGTTTATTTCTGTAATTTTTCTTTTATGTTGAGTCTTGGAAGTTATTACCTCTGCAACAACCTCTCCTTATCATTTTTATTTCGTTTTTGTGCCAAGAATAGCCTCTAATAGGGACAAAGTAAGATTTGGGGAAGTTGCTATACTGAAAACAGATTCTGTGCTGTCACCATAAAAATTCGTATAAAATTATCATCGTGATCACTTACCTACTCGAGGACGAGCAGGAGTTAAGCTTGGGGATACTTGATACATCGCAAACGTACATACAATTTTTGATGCTCCATGCTTGTTCTACACCAATTTCTATATGTTTTGTTTACACTTCATGGCACTTTTATGCATTTTCCGGAACTAACCTATTGACAAGATGCCACAGTGCCAGTTCCCTATTTCTGCTGTTTTTGTATTTCAGAAAAGTTGTTCATGAAATATTCTCAGAATTGGACGAAACAAAAGCTGAAGTTGCTATTTTACCGAAACAAAGACGGAGTCCAGAGGGGGGTCGAAGAAGTGGCGCAGGGCGGCCAAACCATGCCTAGGCGCGGCCTGGACCTGGCCCACGCCTAGGGGTGGTTTGGGCCCACCTGGCGCCCACCGACCTCGCCCTTCCACCTATAAATTCTCTTCGACGCAAAAACCCTAAATATACCAGCCTCCACCCACGAAAAGTTCAGTAGCTCTACCGCCGTCGCAGACAAGATTCGGGGGACAGAAGTCTCTGTTCCGGCACCTTACCGGGACGGGGAATTGCCCCCGGAGCAATCTCCATCGACTCCACCGCCATCTCCATCGCCGTTGCTGACTCCCATGATGAGGAGTGAGTAGTTCCCCCCCAGGGCTGAGGGGCTCTACCGGTAGCTATGTGGTTTAACTTTCCCTCTCTCTCATGGTGTGATCTTGATGTGACCATGAGCTTTGTAATCTAGATGTCGTTATGCTATTCAAGTGGATTTTACTTATGTGATCTCCGGAGACTCCTTATCCCACGTGTGTAAAGGTGACGCTGTGTGCACCGTGAGGGTCTCTTAGGCTATATTTCACAGAATATTTGTTCACTGAATTATGATTTGAGTTGGATGTCTCTATGAAATTATGGTGTGTTAGTACCTCCTATGAATGCTCAAACTGACGGAGTGGGGTGTTCATTAGTACTTGGGAATACATCTTTAAGGTTTGCTTTTGCAGCCCTACACGGTGAATTAGTGTTCGTTATCCAACCGGAGAGTAGTTCAGAGTAGCATAGTGAAGTGCTTATATTTATAATGTTTTATGATATCATTGTCGAGAGTGACCACTAGTGAAAGTATGATCCATTGGCCTTGTTTCCAAGCATCGAATCACCGTTTATTTACTGTTTTACTGCATGTTTACTTGTTGCTATATGAAGGAGATATGCCCTAGAGGCAATAATAAAGTGGTTATTATTTATATCTTTATGTTTATGATAAATGTTTATATATCATGCTATAATTGTATTAACCGAAACATTAGTACATGTGTGATATATAGACAACAAAGAAGTCCCTAGTATGCCTCTTAAACTAGCTTGTTGATTAATGGATGATTAGTTTCATAATCATGAACATTGGATGTTATTAATAACAAGGTTATATCATCATATGAATGATGTAATGGACACACCCAATTAAGCGTAGCATAAGATCTCGTCATTAAGTTATTTGCTATTAGCTTTCGATACATAGTTACCTAGTCCTTATGACCATGAGATCATGTAAATCACTTATACCGTAAAGGTACTTTGATTACATCAAACGCCACTCGCGTAAATGGGTGGTTATAAAGGTGGGATTAAGTATCCGGAAAGTATGAGTTGAGGCATATGGATCAACGAGTGGGATTTGTCCATCCCGATGACGGATAGATATACTCCGGGCCCTCTCGGTGAAATGTCGTCTAATGTCTTGCAAGCATATGAATAAGTTCATAAGAGACCACATATCACGGTACGAGTAAAGAGTACTTGTCAGGAGACGAGGTTGAACAAGGTATAGAGTGATACCGAAGATCAAACCTCGGACAAGTAAAATATCGCGTGACAAAGGGAATTGGTATCGTATGTGAATGGTTCATTCGATCACTAAAGTCATCGTTGAATATGTGGGAGCCATTATGGATCTCCAGATCCCGCTATTGGTTATTGGTTGGAGAGAGTACTCAACCATGTCCGCATAGTTCACGAACTCTGTTGACTGCCAAAACCCACCGGCGGGCAGCGGCCTTGTCAACACCGTAGAGCCGGGAAGAGCCTAGAGCTGCGGCTGGCCGAGACCCCTCCGAGCGACGGCCCGCAATGCTCTTCCGGTCACACGCGGCGATGCGAAGTGCAGGGCGTGCCACCTGACCTATACCCGGTCGGGAAGGTGATGGGGATGCCTCGCTTAGTTTCTGCAGGGGCATACATGTAAACATTAAATACGAGCCTCGATCGGCTCTCGGGTTATCCCGTGAATCGGCTCAAAGAGCCGATCCACCCATGATTCGTACGGGGTGCACGAATACTTGGTGGTCCTGCTTGATCAAGATGAAGCTAATGAGATCTACGACGATTTAGGGTTTTCACCGCATAATCGGATCATCCTACTCCAGGTTGGGCCTCGCGGCCACGCACGGTGCTCGTAAGCCGATCCTAAACAAGGCCTAAAAACCAACATGAAGTTGATCCTCGGAACATCCCGTTTAGGACTTGCGAACGCCACCCTACGTGCCACCGGATCCTCCCCCTTTGTAAGGCCTAACTATTGCAGATATTAAACTAATCCTTGTAGAACAAGTAGCAATCGTAACGGATCAGATCTACTAAATAATGATCAAGCGGGGTGCCGCCCCCACACCTGAGATAGGCGTGAGGGGGGTGCCGCCCCCACACCTGAGATAGGCGTGAGGGCGGCTAGATATGCAAGGGTTGCACTACGTAAGCATGCTTAAACGAAGAACAATGCTAACCCTAACACATCTAATGATAACTACGTTGCTCGCCATCGAAAGCGCTTCAGTACGAGCAACGCATGAACAACGTGGGGCTTGTGCTGCCTAGATCGCAAGATGCGATCTAGGCAGCATGTCGCTTACCTGATAGAAACCCTCGAGACGAAGGAGTTGGCGATGCGCCGAGATTGGTTTGTTTTGGGGTTGAACGTGAGTTGTTGTTTATTCCATAAACCCTAGGTACATATTTATAGTCCAGGGGACTTTCTAACGTGGGAATATCCCATCGTGCACGATACAAACTCTAACCCTTATCTAAGATAATAAACTACTAAATAAAGATACACGGGCAATTCAGCCCAAACCCTTCGTGCCGGGCCGCTTCGAAATCTTCCACATGTAATCTTCCAAGCCCGGCCCACCTCTCGGATTTGTCTAAAATCTGGTGATAACACATGCCCCCCTGGTTTTGGAAATAACATTTCCAAAATCATTATGCTTTCCCTTCGAAGGGTCATGTCGTGGCGAGAGCAGAGCCGTTACGACATCCGTCATCATTATGCCCTCGTCTTCTCGGTTCTCTAAAAATTCTGACAGCTTTGGCATCGATCCCTTGGAAGCTGTAATGGCGTTAAACCTTCACCAGATTTCTCATTATTTAACCGTGCCGACTGGTTAGCTCTTTTTATCCTCTATTCCATCCCAGCTATCGGCACCAAAAAACCCTCTCCTCCTGTAGCAATGTCTCCCTCTTCCTCTTCCTTCTCAAAACTCTTCCCCCAATCTTCGCCGAAGAAGAAGACCGAGGACAGCCTCCACCCCGCAGTGAATCCCTTCTCCTCCGACAAGGAGGAGAAAGAAGGAGAAGCAGCGAAGGCCAAGGCCTCCCCTCCGCCAAGCTCCCGCCGAAGAAGCGCCCCGCATGTGGGCGGACAGCGAGGACGAAGATGATGACGAAGAGGAAGAGGAGGAGGATGACTCCTCCTCCTCCATCGGGTATCCGCCGACCAAGCGCTTCCGCTCCCGGGCGGACAGCGAGGATGATGATGATGACGAGGAGGAAGAGGCTCCGGCCAAGGGCTGGGGCAGCAGCGACGAGGAGCTCCTCGGGAGCAGCGCCGACGACGTCGACGGCGGCGATGACGAGGACAGCAACGACTAGTAGTATAGGACTAGTAGTAGCGAGTGCACTAGGCACCGGATCCCTCTTTTGAGAGCCATCGGCTCTTTCTTGTAAAGCCGCTCCTTGGAATTAATGAAATTGTTCTTTCCATTCATCCTTTAATCGCTCCAATTTCATTCCTTCCGTTTGTCATGCTAAGACCGATAGTAACGCGTCGGACTTCTTTCCTTTTCTTGCAGCAACAGCACAGTCCAAGCCCTGTACTAGACGACGGCTTTTCCTTCCCAGTTCCTCCCTGAGACGATCATGATGCAGCCGCAGCCGAGGTGGCTCTAATCGGCTCTTAAAAACAGGGCATCTTCCAGGCTTGTTGCCCCCCGAGTCTTAGCCGAGGCAAACAGCGCTCTATGGACCTGGGCTCGATCATGTCTGAGGGAGCTTCTTATGCCGAGCTAGCCGATTTGAACATAAATCGGCTTCCCAAAGCAGAGAGCCTTCAAGGCGAGCTGCCCCCCGAGTTTCTTCAGTTCCTGCCGGCCAGATAGGCTCCTTTCCTTTGGTGGACCTGATGCAATCCATCCTTGACCTGATCCGCACGCCCATGCTGCTCCTGACATTGTTCTTGAAGAGAGGATCTGAGCTTCCAAACTGCTCCATTGAGGAGTTCCTATAAAAAATCTCCCTTTGTGCTCCATTGACCCTCTGATCGTACCAGTTACTCCCCTTGAGTCGATGGCCATGCATCGGCTTTCATGTCCTTAAGTCGATGCCTGCTGCATCGGCTGAGCTCGAAAATTTTCAAATTTTCATCATTTTTTTACGGGGCCGACCTGTGCATATCGGCCCCCATACTCCAATGCCCATCACCAGAAGATGAGATGCTTCCGTTGCATATCCTCGTATTTTATCTACTCAGGTGCCCCCCGAGCCGATTCTGTCAAGAGCATTGATGGTATCGGCTCTGTTGGGTAACATGTTCAACCCAAGCAGAATGGTGGGTGAGGATAATTTTGGCCGATTGCTGGAATCGGCCTCCACGTCGCTTGCTCGTTGAAGGTTTTGTAAGTTCCCTTCATAATTTTTGGGGCCGATCGCAAGGATCAGCCTCGCCTGGTTTGCTCATTGGTTTAGTCTTGCTATTCGGTTAGGCTGGATAAAACCAACCCAACCTCTGACTTGATGCGCTTGCTGTCGTCCACCTTGAGTGCACCGTAGAGTTGTGGAGCACTAAGCTCGTCGGCAAGACGAGTACCATGTTTGTGCCAGCCGATGTCTCATCATCGGCTTTCCTCCGTTTGGGGCGCCACTCCATTTTCCGTGGACGACCCTCTTCATCCAGGGTTCGCCGAACCTTTGCAGCCGCATCAGGTCGTGCCTTCCTTAGCGTATGCAGGTATAACCTTTCGGCTTCCTCCGGGCCGCGCAATCGCTGAACCCCGCGCTTTTGGGAACGGCTGAGTCCGTCGGGGCACCACCTTGGCCGGTGGTACCTGTCTTCTTCCACTTCTCCCTCGTCTTCTGAATCCTCAAGATCTGCCCAACGAGGTGACTCAGCGCGTTTGCTTTGTGGCGGGAGAGGCCCTAGGCGCTCGAACACAGACACGTTGGCTGCCTCCTTCTTTTTATTGTTGCATTTCGGGCAATTGCCGATTGTGGGCAATCGGCTCATTCCTGAATCCCAGCAGTGTCTGAAGAAGGGGCAGTCCCAATGTCTGGCGTTGTCATCTTGCTCCCTTGTGGCACAGCGCTCGTGCTCCTCCTCATCGCGATCCTGCCGACGATATCTTCTAGCTTCTCTAGCCAGACGATCTCCTCTATCATCATTGGGCCGTCGGCGTTGGTCATACTGACTCACATATTTGTTGAGGAGGTGATCGAGAGGGGTCGCCGATATCTTATATTCTTCACCTCTCCCTCGGTGACATAGCGCTTGCCATCATGACGGAGCCGATCGCGTGGAGCGGCCTCCTCTCGTATCCTTGCTATGAGAGCAGCTGCCCTCATCTCCATCTTTGCCGAGTGGTTTCCAGGTCCTACCATGTTGATGCTGAACGAGGGACCCGGCGGCAACCTTCGGGGTAGGTGATTTCCACCATGTTAACGGCGGGGAAGGGTTGGGTGTCGACCTTCATGGCGTACTGGTTGAAAATTAGCCGCCCCTTCTCTATCGCCGCTTGGATGTGCCGACGCCACACCCGGCAGTCGTTGGTGGCATGGGAAAGCGAGTTGTGGAATTTGCAGTACGGCTTTCCGTTTAGCTCTTTCGCCGTAGGGAACTTGAGACCTTCGAGAATCGTCAACTCGTTTCTCCTTGAGCAGGAGGTCGAAGATTTGTTCGGTCTTGGTCACGTCAAAATCAAATCCCCGGGCGGCCCCGGTGGCTTTACCCATTTGCGGGCCACGGGGTTCCCCCCGAGTCCACTCAGCCACTGCTATCTCTTGGTCTCCCGCAGCACTTCATCTTCCTCTGTACCGACCATGACTACCGCACGCTTGAACTTGTCTTGGTACAGGTCGGGGTGGCGCTGTTCATATGCCGATAGTTTCGAACCATGCGCGCCGGCGAGGGATAATCCGCTTGGGAGGCCATGTCCTTGAGCTGTGTTGCAAGGCCCGCTACGCCAACTCGACTCGCTTCCTTTTCAGTTATACGAACCGAATAACATCGGTTCCTAAGATTCCTCGAAGCGCCGGATGTATTCTCGTCACCGTTTCCCCGCGCTTCGTCGTCGTTGTGCTAGATCGGCAATGCCGGACTCGGAAGCTTCGAATGGTATTGCATATGGAACTGTTCTTCCAATTGCTTCCAAGACTGGATGGAGTTTGTCTGGCAAAGAGGTGTACCATCCAAAAGCCGATCCCGTGAGGGACCGTGAAAAGAGCCTCACGCGTAGCTGATCCGACACCGAAGCCGGTCCTAGTTGAGCCAAATATCGGCCGACGTGCTCGATGGAGCCGGAGCCATCCGATCCACCGAATTTGGAGAAGTCGGGGAGCCGATATTTAGGTGGCAGCGGGATCATCTCGTAATCGTCGGGGTACGGCTTGGAATAGCCGATCGCCCTTCTTTTCGGCATCATGCCGAACCGGTCTCTCGCATGGTACTGATCCGATCCGCTGTGCTGGCCGTAGGAGTTGCACTCGAAGATTCGCCGGGGTGGCGTACTTGGCCAGCCATGTTTGCTTTTCCAGCTCCGAGCCAACCGCGGGAGCTGGGCTCGGGAGTTTCGTCGGTGTGGCGTATTTAGTTAGCCACGTCCGCTTCTCAAGCTCGTCGCCGACGTTCCTCCCTGTCTTCGCCGGAGTCCCCGATGTTGTGGCCTGGTTTGTGAGTGCCCGATCACCACAATCCGGCACATACATGCACGCGTATCCTTGAGGGATCTCCTTAGGCGCCTCCATTAAGAACTCGGTAGTCACTAGGGTCGCCACCAATCCTGTAGACGAGGAATGCCGGTGTAGTCGGCACTTCGGCGAGTGCTGCCAACGCATATGGCAGCGGTGGACGGGACCGGAGTGGCAACTCTCCTTGATGAGTCCCGAGAGCTGGTCCCGACGGCGAGTACCGGTGGCTCATGATCTCCTGGATCACGCGCGAGCGACACGCTCCAACACGTTGACCAAGTTCTCGCAGTGGCGGTGTAGCGAGTGAGCCACCGGGTAGTTGATCTCCTGCCGCGCACCCCCGGTGCGTTCCTCCGACGGGGTAGAGAGGTCTATCCCATCGAGCGCACCTTGCGGTGAGAATCCCTTCCATCCGATGCCATGGGAACGGGTTCTCCGAAAAGAGCCGATGAGGTCGGCTTCGAGGGTGGCCTTGATCTCGTTGTATTGCTTCTTGAGGTCGTCGAGCAGATCCTCGTAGGTGATCGGCGTGCCGTCCGCCATCTCGGATGTAGATGGCGATGTGGTTGATGTAGACGATTGTCCCACCGGGCGTGCCGGAATGTGTTGATCGCCAAAACCCACCGGCGGGCAGCGGCCTTGTCAACACCGTAGAGCCGGGAAGAGCCTAGAGCTGCGGCCGGGCTGAGACCCCTCCGAGCGACGGCCCGCAATGCTCTTCCGGTCACACGCGGCGATGCGAAGTGCAAGGGCGTGCCACCTGACCTATACCCGGTCGGGAAGGTGATGGGGATGCCTCGCTTAGTTTCCTGCAGGGCATACATGTAAACATTAAATACGAGCCTCGATCGGCTCTCAGGTTATCCCGTGAATCGGCTCAAAGAGCCGATCCACCCATGATTCGTACGGGGTGCACGAATACTTGGTGGTCCTGCTTGATCAATATGAAGCTAATGAGATCTACGACGATTTAGGGTTTTCACCGCATAATCGGATCATCCTACTCCAGGTTGGGCCTCGCGGCCACGCACGGTGCTCGTAAGCCGATCCTAAACAAGGCCTAAAAACCAACATGAAGTTGATCCTCGGAACATCCCGTTTAGGACTTGCGAACGCCACCCTACGTGCCACCGGATCCTCCCCCCTTTGTAAGGCCTAACTATTGCGGATATTAAACTAATCCTTGTAGAACAAGGAGCAATCGTAACGGATCAGATCTACTAAATAATGATCAAGCGGGGTGCCGCCCCCACACCCGAGATAGGCGTGAGGGGGTGCCGCCCCACACCTGAGATAGGCGTGAGGGCGGCTAGATATGCAAGGGTTGCACTACGTAAGCATGCTTAAACGAAGAACAATGCTAACCCTAACACATCTAATGATAACTACGTTGCTCGCCATCAAAAGCGCTTCAAGTACGAGCAACGCATGAACAACGTGGGGCTTGTGCTGCCTAGATCGGAAGATGCGATCTAGGCAGCATGTCGCTTACCTGATAGAAACCCTCGAGACGAAGGAGTTGGCGATGCGCCGAGATTGGTTTGTTTTGGGGTTGAACGTGAGTTGTTGTTTATTCCATAAACCCTAGGTACATATTTATAGTCCAGGGGACTTTCTAACGTGGGAATATCCCATCGTGCACGATACAAACTCTAACCCTTATCTAAGATAATAAACTACTAAATAAAGATACACGGGCAATTCAGCCCAAACCCTTCGTGCCGAGCCGCTTCGAAATCTTCCACATGTAATCTTCCAAGCCCGGCCCACCTCTCGGATTTGTCTAAAATCTGGTGATAACGTAACCGTAGGGTGACACACTTAAAGTTGGATGTTGAAATGGTAGTACTTGAATATGGAATGGAGTTCGAATATTTGTTCGGAGTCCCGGATGAGATCCCGGACATCACGAGGAGTTCCGGAATGGTCCGGAGAATAAGATTCATATATAGGATGTCATTTTATGTGAATTAAAATGATCCGGAAGGTTCTAAGGAAGGTTCTAGAAGGTTCCAGAAAAGTCCGGAAGAAATAAGGATGGAAGGTGGAGTCCCAGAGGGACTCCACCCACCTTGGCCGGCCAACCTAAGGGAGGAGGAGTCCCAAGTGGACTCCCCACCATGGTGGCCGGCCACCCCACCAAGGAAAGGGGGGAGTCCCACTCCCCCTAGGTTTGGACACTTGGAAGGTTTTTGTTGGGGTCTTATTCGGACTCTTTGACCTAAACCTTGGGGCCTCCACCTATATAAAGAGGGGAGAGAGGGGCTGGCCGGCCACTCAAGCCACCACCATGGCCGCACCCCTCAAGGGTGCCCTAGCCGGCGCCCTCTCCCCAAACCCTAGCGGTCTCTCTCCTCCACCACATCCCGCACGCTTAAGCGAAGCTCCGCCGGATTTCTCCATCATCACCGACACCACGCCGTCGTGCTATCGGATTCAAGAGGAGCTACTACTTCCGCTGCCCGCTGGAACGGGGAGGTGGACGTCGTCTTCATCAACAACCGAACGTGTGACCGAGTACGGAGGTGCTGCCCGTTCGTGGCGCCGGAACCGATCGTGATCAAGATCTTCTACGCGCTTTTGCAAGCGGCAAGTGAACGTCTACCGCAGCAACAAGAGCCTCATCTTGTAGGCTTTGGAATCTCTTCAAGGGTGAGACTCGATACCCCCTCGTTGCTACCGTCTTCTAGATTGCATCTTGGCTTGGATTGCGTGTTCGCGGTAGGAAATTTTTTGTTTTCTATGCAACGTTATCCTACGGTGGTATCGGAGCCGTGTCTATGCATAGATGGTTGCACGAGTAGAACACAATGGTTTTGTGGGCGTTGATGCTCTTGTTATCTTTAGTTTGAGTACTTTGCATCTTTGTGGCATAGTGGGATGAAGCGGCCCGGACTAACTTTACATGACCGCGTTCATGAGACTTGTTCCTCGTTCGACATGCAACTTGTATTGCATAAGAGGCTTTGCGGGTGTCTGTCTCTCCTACTATAGTGAAGATTCAACTTACTCTTCTATTAACAACACTAGTATCACCGTTGTGGTTCATGTTCGTAGGTAGATTAGATCTTACTCGAAAACCCTAAACCACGTAAAATATGCAAACCAAATTAGAGACGTCTAACTTGTTTTTGCAGGGGTTTGGTGATGTGATATGGCCATGATATGATGATGAATATGTATGAGATGATCATTATTGTATTGTGGCAACCGGCGGGAGCCTTATGGTTGTCTTTAATTTTCATGTTGAGTAGTATTTCAAAGTAGTTGTAATAGTTGCTACATGAGGTGAACAACCATGAAGACGGCGCCATGAACCTTGACGCTACGCCGATGATGATGGAGATCATGCCCGTTGATGATGGAGATCATGTCCGTGCTTTGGAGATGAAGATCGAAGGCGCAAAGACAAAAGGGCCATATCATATCACATATGAACTGCATGTGATGTTAATCCTTTTATGCATCTTATTTTGCTTAGATCGCGACGGTAGCATTATAAGATGATCCCTCACATTAATATCAAGATAATAAAGTGTTCTTCCCTCGTATGCACCGTTGCATTGTTCGTAGTTTTGAAGCATCTCGTGATGATCGGGTGTGATAAACTCAACATACAACGGGTGTAAGCCATGTTGCACACGCGGAATACTTGGGTTTGCTTGACGAGCCTAGCATGTACAGACATGGCCTCGGGACAACGGAAACCGAAAGGTTGAACACGAGTCATATGGATGATATGATCAACATGTTGATGTTCACCATTGAAGCTACATCATCTCACGTGATGATCGGTTTTTGGTGTAGTGAATTTGGATCGTGTACCACTTAACAACTATGAGGGATGTTGTATTAAGTGGGAGTTCATTAGTAATTAGATTAAAACATGAACTAATTATCATAAACATAGTCTGAGTAGTATTTTGAATTAATTTTGTAGTATTGGCATCCATTTTCTACTATGCGCTAGTCTTGTTATTGAGATAGAAATATCGTTAAAATCTGACAAGAAACTTTACGGATTGGTACCGTATTGTTAAAGAATCAAGAATTGATTAAGTCCTATTGCAAACTTTTAGTAAACCTCACATTGTTGATTCAAAGAGCTGTGGTTTCAATTAGTACCTAAAGTTATCTTGTCTCCGTAAAACTTAAAGTTCAAATCTGTTTGAAAAATAAGGAGCTGAAAATTTAGTTTTCAGAAATAATCAAGGTATGAGATATATGTGATATCTAAGACCTTATTGCAAGATGATAGAATATATTTTGGTGAGACTACATAAACTCATAAGTTTTATGGGAATGTACGAAGGTTGAAGACGCAAGGCGTCCCAATCCTCCAACTATTGGGGCACTAACGATATTCGCATATCCATGAAGTGATTGTCCTTAGTATGCACCGTTGCTAAGACTCGTCGTTTCGAAGCATCACGTGATGATCGGGTGTTATAGATTCTACGTGTGCTTACAACGGGTACAAGCCAGATTTGCACATGCGAATACTAAGGTTAAACTTTATGAGCCTAGCATGTACAGACATGGTCTCAGAAAGTTGTCATGAATTAATGGATAAAATTATGAGTGAAATTGTTCATCGTATTACAAAGTTACTAATAGTGAAATCTGGAACACTTGTCATATGATGATTAACTTCAAAAATAAGAACCTGAAGGTTATTGGTATTAGACCAACAAACCTAGAAGTTATTGATGTTGAAGTGTTTTTTTTCTGAATAATGAGGAAAGCTAAAAGAGAAACTGCAAAAAGATATTTTGGCAAAAAGAAAAGAAAAGACTAGAAAGTCTAGCTCAGGTGTATATAAATGATATACATGTTATGGTTGTATTCCTAGTTAAGTCACACTAAGAAATTCTTGGGTATTTGTACTATATTGGTTGGTATGAAGTGTCATACAAAACAACGCAATACAAGAATACAATGGCCTAAGTGACTGACAAGGAATATGATAGGAATGCACGACTGGAACAAAATAAAGTGTTATTATGTTCGTCGTTAGCATTCTATCTAGCCCTTAGAATTTATAATAAAGAACTTAATAATTGTTATTTTGCTCTGGTCAAATAAAAACAATGAGTTGTTCAAATTATGACATTACTCCATATACGATGGATAAGTTATTATAAATCTTAATGGTGAAACACACATACATAACACTGACGCTAAAATGCCATAAGGCAAATGATTTGAATTCCACTTATTTGTGGAACCGCCATTTAGGTCATGTTAGAAAGGAACGCATGAAGGAACTCCATGCAAATGGATTTTTGGAGTCATTTGATTTTTGAATCATTTGGCGCTTGCAAATCTTTTCTAAAGAGAATGATTAAAATACCGTTCATAGGCCAAAAGTTGAACGGGCAACTAACTTAGTGGAAAAATACATGATGATGTATGTGGTTCATCGGGCATAGTTGTGTGCGGGAGATTCTTCTACTTCATGAAAACTTTCAACAATGAATTGAGTATATATATGTGGATATATTCAATAAGGAAGAAGTTTGAAACATTTGAATGGATTCAAATAAATTTCAGTATGAAGTGGAAATCATCGTAATAGAAATCAAATATCTATGATTGGATCATGGTGGAAATATTTGAATTACGAGTTTTAGCGAACATCTAAGAGAGTTATGAAATTGTTCTACAACTTACATTTCTTGGAGTATCATAGTGATGAATGAAGTATCCAAGAGATATATCCAAACTTTGTTGGATCAATGATGAGATAAAAAATTTATGCCATTATATTTTTCTGGATTATGCTTTAGTGACTACCGCTTTTACACTGAATAGAGCATCATCATGATCCGTTGAAATGACACCATACAAGTTATGGCATGGGTATAAACCCTAATAGTCAACCAAAATCGGATGAATGTTTTTGTTGGTTATCCCAGAGATTTATTTGGGAATTCTTCCCACGAGACAAAGACAAAAGTGTTTGTCAATGTTTCTTATTTCCGAGAAATTGTTTCGAGTGAAGTATTTGAGTGGGAGGACAATATAATTTGATAAGGTTTATGAACCTGAGCATAATGATCAGAGTAGCGCAACATCGGAATCGGTTTCGGAAGCGACCACGACGATCATGGCTCCCATGACTACAAAGTGTTTTTAGCCATAGAGATCGAAGTACATATTGAACCTTGTAGGTATGGTTTACTTTGTGATCAAATAAATGATTTGTGGACAAAGGATTGATTTTGAACAATGATAAACCAACTACAAAACAAAGAAGTTATGATGGGCCATGACTCCGTTAAAATGGCCATGCGCCATGAAATCCAAGATAGATGAATACTTTATGAAAGTAAATGGATCTATGAAATTGATAGACTTGGATGAAATATCCTTGAAGAAAGCTTGACTTATCGAAAAATTGTTTACGACAAAGTTCAAAGAGTTGAATACGATAAGATTAGATCTTCCGTAGCAATGCTTATAGTCTATGTGGATTATTCTAGTAATCACTACATATTTCTTTTATGAGATATGCTAGTAGGATGGCAAAATACACTACTTAACGAAGTATGTATACAAGATACAACCAAGAGTTTTGCTGGTCCGTGGAATACTAGATAGGTATACAAGCTTCAATTGGATGAAGTAAGTATCACGGAGTTGGAATCTTCACCAGATGAAATAGTCAAAGAGTTTTTGATTTCATCAGAGACGATGAAGAGGCTTGCATTTGCAAGAAATTAAGTGGGAGCGGTAAGACACATTTATAATACTTTATGTAGGTGACATATAGTTGGTTATAAATGATGTAATTATATACTTGATTAAAAAGGTTTCATTGAGAATTAACTTCAATGAAAGGATATGGACTGAAACAAATTTAGTGTCAAGATCTATGAAGATAGATTGAAACACATAAATAAGTTTAAGTCAAAGTACATATAATGGATATTGAAGTAGTTCAATATAGAAATATTAAGAAAATGTTCTTGTCATGTGAAGGTTTAACAAGACTTGAGTGTATCTGACACTCAATGAGTAAAAACACATGAGTGATTATAGATCACGAATAATATGTACACAATCAGATATCATGTGCTATAAAGTGTTATGAGCATATACCAGAATGATTCATATGATGATCATTGGACAATAGTAAGAATATCCTTGAGTACTTTAGAAGAACTAAGGATATATATATATATATATTTTTGTATGAAGAAATGACAAACAAATCGCTGTAAGGTGTTACACCGATATTGGTTTTGTCACATATAAAATATAAATTCAATCTCAAATTAGACTAAGTGTTGTTTAAAAGGTAGCACAATGAGCTAGAAGTTGTCTATGCTAGATTTAGAAGAGTTCTAAATATTGTGACGGAATCTACAAAAGAAGGCAGAGTATGTCATTGTTTTGACAATGACAAAGGATGTTAAGTCAAGAGGTTTTTTGAGAACTTGGTGTATTTCCGAAAGAATCAGAACTTTGAAGCTATATTGTGTGTGACAATATTAGTGACATATTTCAGACCGCGGAATTAAGGTTCCACCAGAAGACCAAACATATTTAATGCCGACTCATTTGGAAATGAGTGATGCGTTGAGACGCAAATGAATTACAAAATACATACGGTTCTAAGCATGTCAGATCCGTTGACTAAAACCTCTTGTCGTCGTGGTGAACGAGCAGATGCCATAGGATGGCTTAAGTTGGGGCCGAATGGACGTATGAGGATTCGGGGGAGGGTTTGCGATTAGATGGGAAGAACTTCCGGATGCTTTCCTCAAGAACACAACCAAAGGCCGGTATGCAAGAAGAGAGACAAGAGGAAGAACTCCTTACTAGATCGCTAGCTTCATTGATCTCAACATGGTTACAAGTTTCTCAGTACACAGATCTCTCTATGGTCTCGCGCTCGTAGGAGGCG
>NC_061511.1:103110638-103260271 GCF_022539505.1 Lolium rigidum
AAAAACGTCGTTGGACTTTGCCTGACGCAGTTTCCACAACAGAACCCATATCGTCGGGTTAGGCCCATGGGCGACGAAAAATACCCCTTAGCGGACGATTTTGAGACGTTGTCTATCAGAACTTTTCTTGTAGTGAGGCTATGTGCTTTGGTTTTTCATTCTTTCGATTTTTTCTGAATTTTTATGCCCATTTGAATCTTGGTCAAATCCTAGGTTCGACCAAGATTTAAACAAGTTTAAAACATGACAATGAAAAGGTAATTAATCTTGGATCCTTCTTAATTAACTAGTCAGTCTAATAAAAATGAAGCTTTTGGGAGGTTTTTGAAATTTCCATGCTTGAAACCCAAAACCACACTTCTCTGCTTCATGCTTGACTTCATATATAATTAAGACTGAGTTTAGGGTTAGGGGGTACATGATTTGCCTAGTTTGAATATGTCTAGACCTTGTTTATGAACTTGTTGAATGCTTACTATATGACATAAGAAGACTATGTGCTTTGGTTTTTTATTTCTTTTTATTTTATGCACATTTGAATATTGGTCAATTCCTAGGTTTGACCAAGATTTAAACAGGTTTAAAACATGAAAATGAAAAGGTAAGCATGGATCCTTCTTAGTCACTCTAAAATGAAGCTTTTGGGAGGTTTTTGAAATTTCCATGTTTGAAACCAAAAGCCACTTCTCTTCATGCTTGACTTCATAAGACAGAGTTTAGGGTTAGATACATGATTTGTCTTATTTGAATATGTCTAGACCTTGTTTATCAACTTTTGAATGCTTACTATATATATATATATGTGACATAAGAAGACTATGTGCTTTTGTTTTTCATTTTTCTGATTTTACTTTATTTTATGCCCATTTAAATCTTGGTCAAATCCTAGGCTTGACAATGATTTAAACAAGTTTAAAATATAAAAATGAAAAGGTTAGCATGGATCCTTCTTAGTCAGTCACTCTAAAATGAATATTTTGGGAGGTTCTTGAAATTACCATATTTGAAACCCAAAACCACTTCTCTTCATGCTTGACTACATAAGACAAAGTTTAGGGTTAGGGGGTAGATACATGATTTTTCTTGTTTGAATATGTCTAGACCTTGTTTATCAACTTTAATGCTTACTATATGTCATAAGAAGACTATATATGTGCGCTTTGGGTTTTCATTTTTCTATTTTTTTTATTTTATGCCCATTTGAATCTTGGTCAAGTCCTAGATTTGACCAAGATTTAAACAAGTTTAAAACATGAAATGGAAAGGTAAGCCTGGATCCTTCTTAGTCGCTCTAAAATGAAGCTTTTGGGATGTTCTTGAAATTTCCATGTTTGAAACCCAAAACGAATTTTCTTCATGCTAGACTTCATAAGATCGACAGGGGGTACATACATGATTTGTCTGGTTTGGATATATCTAGACCTTGTTTATCAACTTGAATGCTTACGATATGACATAAGAAGACTATGTGCTTTTGTTTTTCATTTTTTTATTTTTTTGTGCTCATTTGTATCTTGGTCAAATCCTAGGTTTGACCAAGATTTAAACAAATTTAAAACATGAAAATGAAAAGGGAAGCATGTATCCTTCTTAGTCACTCTAAAATGAAGTTTTGGGGAGGTTTTTGAAATTTCCATGTTTGAAACCCAAAACCACTTATCTTCATGCTTGACTTCATAAGACAGAGTTTAGGGGTTAGGGGTAGATACATGATTTGTCTAGTTTGATTATGTCTAGACCTTGTTTACCAACTTTAATGCTTACTATATGACATAAGAAGACTATGTGCGCTTTGGTTTTTCATTTTTCTATTTTTTTTATTTTATGCCCATTTGAATCTTGGTCAAGTCCTAGATTTGACCAAGATTTAAACAAGTTTAAAACATGAAAATGGAAAGGTAAGCCTGGATCCTTCTTAGTCACTCTAAAATGAAGCTTTTGGGATGTTCTTGAAATTTCCATGTTTGAAACCCAAAACGACTTTTCTTCATGCTAGACTTCATAAGATCGACAGGGGGTACATACATGATTTGTCTGGTTTGGATATATCTAGACCTTGTTTATCAACTTGAATGCTTACGATATGACATAAGAAGACTATGTGCTTTTGTTTTTATTTTTTTTTATTTTTTTTGTGCACATTTGTATCTTGGTCAAATCCTTGGTTTGACCAAGATTTAAACAAGTTTAAAACATGAAAATGAAAAGGGAAGCATGTATCCTTCTTAGTCACTCTAAAATGAAGTTTTGGGGAGGTTTTTGAAATTTCTATGTTTGAAACCCAAAACCACTTATCTTCATGCTTGACTTCATAAGACAGAGTTTAGGGGTTAGGGGGTAGATACATGATTTGTCTAGTTTGATTATGTCTAGACCTTGTTTACCAACTTTAATGCTTACTATATGTCATAAGAAGACTATGTGCGCTTTGGTTTTTCATTTTTCAATTTTTTTATTTTATTCCCATTTGAATCTTGGTCAAGTCCTAGAGTTGACCAAGATTTAAACAAGTTTAAAACATGAAAATGGAAAGGTAAGCCTGGATCCTTCTTAGTCGCTCTAAAATGAAGCTTTTGGGATGTTCTTGAAATTTCCATGTTTGAAACCCAAAACGACCTTTCTTCATGCTAGACTTCATAAGATCGACAGGGGGTAGATCGATACATGATTTGTCTGGTTTGGATATATCTAGACCTTGTTTATCAACTTGAATGCTTACGATATGACATAAGAAGACTATGTGCTTTTGTTTTTTATTTTTTTATTTTTTTGTGCCCATTTGTATCTTGGTCAAATCCTAGGTTTGACCAAGATTTAAACAAGTTTAAAACATGAAAATGAAAAGGGAAGCATGTATCCTTCTTCGTCACTGTAAAATGAAGTTTTTGGGAGGTTTTCAAAATTTCCATGTTTGAAACCCAAAACCACTTCTCTTCATGCTTGACTTCATAAGACATAGTTTAGGGGTTAGGGGGTAGATACATGATTTGTATGGTTTGAATATGTCTAGACATTGTTTATCAACTTATGCTTACTATATGACATATAAGTCTATGTGCTTTGGTTTTTCATTTTTTTTTGAATTTTCTGCCAATTTGGTTTGACCAAGATTTAGACAAGTTTTACACATGAAAACGAAAAAGTAAGCATGGATCCTTCTTAGTCACTCCAAAATGTACCAATTGATAGGTGTGTTAACTTTGCTTCATGGAAAAAATAATGTCATGTAAACGAGTTAACTTGGATTTCCTACCATTGAATCCATAGGAAACTTTGTTCTAATGCACTATAATAATCAACCGAGTTTTTACACCAACAGGTCTGTCACTTACGTGTGGTGCCCATGCATGAGGTCCCACACGTCAGTGAGCACAAGTCACGCGCAATAGGTACGCAAACTCCCAGCTATTTTCTTTGTCAAGAGAAGACACACCAGGATGCGTATTGGGAGTCTGTGGGTCCTTCTGGATCCTTCGGTTGTCCCTCTCACAAAAAAAAATCTCTCTCATTCTCGGCCTCGCTCAACTCGCTCGCTTGCTCGCACCTCCTGCTCACTGACAAACCCTGCACAACAGTTAGCATCATCACCCGAAGAAGGGGAGTCACCATAATTCGCTCCCTTCTTCTCTCCTTCCGAGTGATCCCTCTTCCTCCGAGTTTCACTCGACGGGCAAACACACATGTGCTGCATAGTAATAATAAAAAGGTAGAAAATCGACCTACGAATCTATAATTAAATAGGTAAAACTAGGGTTTTGCCCAGTTCTACAAATCATGGTTCAAAAAAATCCAACTACGGGGTTTGAACAACCCCATTTCTAATCCAAGAATTTTTTCGACCTCATCCAATGGCCTCAAACTATAGGGTTAGCATCTAGTGGAGTATGTGTGAACATGTATGCACTATGTGTGTTATAACTTGTATGTCTTTCAAATTTGAACCAAATTTGAATAAGTTTGAAATATTTGAAATGGGGCTTTTGGCTTAAACTTTTGAAACCCAAAACGACTTCTCTTCATGCTAGACTTCATAAGACCGATTTTAGGGTTAGGGCGTAGATACATGATTTGTCTGGTTTGAATATGTCTAAACCTTGTTTATCAACTTGAATGCTTACTATATGACATAAGAAGGTTATGTGCTTTTGTTTTTCCTTCTTTAGATTTTTTGTCTGAACTTTTGTGCCCATTTAAATCTTGGTCAAATCCTAGGTTTAACTAAGATTTAAATAAGTTTAAAACATGAAAATGAAAAGGTAAGCATCGATCCTTCTTAGTCGCTCTAAAATGAAGCTTTTGGGAGGTTTTTGAAATTTCCATGTTTGAAACCCAAAACCACTTCTCTTCATGCTTGACTTCATAAGACGGAGTTTAGAGTCGATAGGGGGTAGATACATGATTTGTCTGGTTTGAATATGTCTAGACCTTGTTTATCAACTTGAATGCTTACTATATATATGACATAAGACGACTATGTGCATTGGTATTTCATTTTTTGATTTTTATGCCCATTTGAATCTTGGTAAAATCCTAGGTTTGAGCAAGCTTTAAACAAGTTTAACATGTGAAAATGAAAAGGTAATTAAGTCTGGATCCTTCTCTTAGTCACTCTAAAATGAAGCTTTCGGGAGGTTCTTGAATTTACCATGTTTGAAACCCAAAACCACTTCTGTTCATGCTTGACTTCATAAGACAGAGTTTAGGGTTAGGGGTAGATACATGATTTTTCTGGTTTGAATTTGTCTAGACCATGTTTATCAATTTGAATGCTTACTATATAACATAAGAAGGCTATGTGCTTTGGTTTTTCATTCTTTCGATTTTTTCTGAATTTTTATGCCCATTTGAATCTTGGTCAAATCCTAGGTTCTACCAAGATTTAAACAAGTTTAAAACATGACAATGAAAAGGTAATTAATCCTGGATCCTTCTTAATTAACCAGTCAGTCTAATTAAAATGAAGCTTTTGGGAGGTTTTTGAAATTTCCATGTTTGAAACCCAAAACCACACTTCTCTGCTTCATGCTTGACTTCATATATAATTAAGACAGAGTTTAGGGTTAGGGGGTACATGATTTGCCTGGTTTGAATATGTCTAGACCTTGTTTGTGAACTTGAATGCTTACTATATGACATAAGAAGACTATGTGCTTTGTTTTTTATTTTTTATTTTATGCCCATTTGAATATTGGTCAAATCCTAGGTTTGACCAAGATTTAAACAAGTTTAAAACATGAAAATTAAAAGGTAAGCATGGATCCTTCTTAGTCACTCTAAAATGAAGATTTTGGAAGGTTTTTGAAATTTCCATATTTGAAACCAAAAACCACTTCTCCTCATGCTTGACTTCATAAGACAGAGTTTAGGGTTAGGGGTAGATACATGATTTGTCTTATTTGAATATGTCTAGACCTTGTTTATCAACTTTTGAATGCTTACTATATATATATATGTGACATAAGAAGACTACGTGCTTTTGTTTTTCATTTTTCCGATTTTTTTTAATTTTATGCCCATTTAAATCTTGGTCAAATCCTAGGCTTGACAATGATTTAAACAAGTTTAAAATATGAAAAATAAAAGGTAAGCATGGATCCTTCTTAGTCATTCACTCTAAAATGAAGCTTTTGATAGGTTTTTGAAATTTCCATATTTGAAACCCAAAACCACTTCTCTTCATGCTTGACTACATAAGACAAAGTTTAGGGTTAGGGGTAGATACATGATTTTTCTTGTTTGAATATGGCTAGACCTTGTTTATCAACTTTAATCCTTACTATATGACATAAGAAAACCATGTGCTTTGGTTTTTCATTTTTCTGAATGTTTTTGGAATTTTGATGCACATTTGAATCTTGGTCAAATCCTAGGTTTGACCAAGATTTAAACAAGTATAGAACATGAAAATGAAAAGGGAAGCCTGTATCGTTCTTAGTCACCCAAAAATGTAGTTTTTGGGAGGTTTTTTATATTTCCATGTTTGAAACCCAAAACCACTTATCTTCATGCTTGACTTCATAAGACAAAGTTTAGGGTTAGGGGGTAGATACATGATTTTTCTTGTTTGAATATGTCTAGACCTTGTTTATCAACTTTAATGCTTACTATATGTCATAAGAAGACTATATATGTGCGCTTTGGGTTTTCATTTTTCTATTTTTTTTATTTTATGCCCATTTGAATCTTGGTCAAGTCCTAGATTTGACCAAGATTTAAACAAGTTTAAAACATGAAATGGAAAGGTAAGCTCTGGATCCTTCTTAGTCGCTCTAAAATGAAGCTTTTGGGATGTTCTTGAAATTTCCATGTTTGGAACCCAAAACGAATTTTCTTCATGCTAGACTTCATAAGATCGACAGGGGGTACATACATGATTTGTCTGGTTTGGATATATCTAGACCTTGTTTATCAACTTGGATGCTTACGATATGACATAAGAAGACTATGTGATTTTGTTTTTATTTTTTATTTTTTTGTGCCCATTTGTATCTTGGTCAAATCCTAGGTTTGACCAAGATTTAAACAAGTTTAAAACATGAAAATGAAAAGGGAAGCATGTATCCTTCTTCGTCACTCTAATATGAAGTTTTTGGGAGGTTTTTGAAATTTCCATGTTTGAAACCCAAAACCACTTCTCTTCATGCTTGACTTCATAAGACATAGTTTAGGGGTTAGGGGGTAGATACATGATTTGTATGGGTTGAATATGTCTAGACATTGTTTATCAACTTTAATGCTTACTATATGACATATAAGACTATGTGCTTTGGTTTTTCAATTTTTTTTTGAATTTTCTGCCAATTTGGTTTGACCAAGATTTAGAAAAGTTTTACACGTGAAAACGAATAAGTAAGCATGGATCCTTCTTAGACACTCCAAAATGTACCAATTGATAGGTGTGTTAACTTTGCTTCATGGAAAAAATAATGTCATGTAAATGAGTTAACTTGGATTTCCTACCCTTGAATCCATAGGAAATTTTGTTCTAATGCACTATAATAGTCAACCGAGTTTTTACACCAACAGGTCTGTCACTTACGTGTGGTGCCCATGCATGAGGTCCCACACGTCAGTGAGCACAAGTCACGTGCAATAGGTACGCAAACTTCCAGCCAATTTCTTTGTCAAGAGAAGACGCACCAGGATGCGTATTGGGAGTCTGTGGGTCCTTCTGGATCCTTCGGTTGTCCCTCTCACAAAAAAAATCTCTCACATTCTCGGCCTCGCTCGACTGGCTCGCTCGCTCGCACCTCCTGCTCACTGACAAACCCTGCACAACAGTCAACATCATCACCCGAAAAAGGGGAGTCACCATAATTCTCTCCCTTCTTCTCTCCTTCCGAGTGATCCCTCTTCCTCCGAGTTTCACTCGATGGGCAAACACACATGTGCTGCATAGTAATAATAAAAAGGTAGAAAATCGACCTACGAATCTATAATTAAATAGGTTAAACTAGGGTTTTGCCCAGTTTTACAAATCAAGGTTCAAAAAAATCCAACTACGGGGTTCGAACAACCCCATTTCTAATCCAAGAATTTTTTCGACCTCATCCAATGGCCTCAAACTATAGGGTTAGCATCTAGTGCAGTATGTGTGAACATGTATGCACTATGTGTGCTATAACTTGTATGTCTTTCAAATTTTAACCAAATTTGAAGAAGTTTGAAATATTTGAAATGGGGCTTTTGGCTTAAACGTTTGAAACCCAAAACGACTTCTCTTCATGCTAGACTTCATAAGACCGAGTTTAGGGTTAGGGGGTAGATACATGATTTGTCTGGTTTGAATATGTCTAAACCTTGTTTATCTACTTGAATGCTTACTATATGACATAAGAAGGCTATGTGCTTTGGTTTTTTCCTTCTTTAGATTTTTTGTCTGAACTTTTGTGCCCATTTGAATCTTGGTCAAATCCTAGGTTTGACCAAGATTTAAATAAGTTTAAAACATGAAAATGAAAAGGTAAGCATCGATCCTTCTTAGTCCCTCTAAAATGAAGCTTTTGGGAGGTTTTTGAAATTTCCATGTTTGAAACCCAAAACCTGCTTGACTTCATAAGACGAAGTTTAGGGTCGATAGGGGGTAGATACATGATTTGTCTGGTTTGAATATGTCTAGACCTTGTTTATCAACTTGAATGCTTACTATATATATGACATAAGAGGACTATGTGCATTGCTATTTCATTTTTTGATTTTTATGCCCATTTGAATCTTGGTAAAATCATAGGTTTGAGCAAGATTTAAACAAGTTTAACATCTGAAAATGAAAAGGTAATTAAGTCTGGATCCTTCTCTTAGTCAATCTAAAATGAAGCTTTTGGGAGGTTCTTGAATTTACCATGTTTGAAACCCAAAACCACTTCTGTTCATGCTTGACTTCATAAAACAGAGTTTAGGGTTAGGAGTAGATACATGATTTTTCTGGTTTGAATATGTCTAGACCATGTTTATCAATTTGAATGCTTACTATATGACATAAGAAGGCTATGTGCTTTGGTTTTTCATTCTTTCGATTTTTTCTGAATTTTTATGCCCATTTGAATCTTTGTCAAATCCTAGGTTCGTCCAAGATTTAAACAAGTTTAAAACATGACAACGAAAAGGTAATTAATCCTGGATCCTTCTTAATTAACCAGTCAGTCTAATTGAAATGAAGATTTTTGGAGGTTTTTGAAATTTCCATGTTTGAAACCCAAAACCACACTTCTGTGCTTCATGCTTGACTTCATATATAATTAAGACAGAGTTTAGGGTTAGGGGGTACATGATTTGCCTTGTTTGAATATGTCTAGACCTTGTTTATGAACTTGAATGCTTACTATATGACATAAGAAGACTATGTGCTTTGTTTTTTTTGTTTTTTTATTTTATGCCCATTTGAATATTGGTCAAATCCTAGGTTTGACCAAGATTTAAACAAGTTTAAAACATGAAAATGGAAATGTAAGCATGGATCCTTCTTAGTCACTCTAAAATGAAGCTTTTGGGAGGTTTTTGAAATTTCCATATTTGAAACCAAAAACCACTTCTCCTCATGCTTGACTTCATAAGACAGAGTTTAGGGTTAGGGGTAGATACATGATTTGTCTTATTTGAATATGTCTAGACCTTGTTTATCAACTTTTGAATGCTTACTATATATATATATATATATATATATATATATATATATATATATATATATATATATGTGACATAAGAAGACTACGTGCTTTTGTTTTTCATTTTTCCGATTTTTTTAATTTTATGCCCATTTAAATCTTGGTCAAATCCTAGGCTTGAAAATGATTTAAACAAGTTTAAAATATGAAAACGAAAAGGTAAGCATGGATCCTTCTTAGTCAGTCACTCTAAAATGAAGCTTTTGATAGGTTTTTGAAATTTCCATATTTGAAACCCAAAACCACTTCTCTTCATGCTTGACTACATAAGACAAAGTTTAGGGTTAGGGGTAGATACATGATTTTTCTTGTTTGAATATGTCTAGACCTTGTTTATCAACTTTAATCCTTACTATATGACATAAGAAAACCATGTGCTTTGGTTTTTCATTTTTCTGAATTTTTTTGGAATTTTGATGCACATTTGAATCTTGGTCAAATCCTAGGTTTGACCAAGATTTAAACAAGTATAGAACATGAAAATGAAAAGTGAAGCCTGTATCGTTCTTAGTCACCCAAAAATGTAGTTTTTGGTAGGTTTTTTATATTTCCATGTTTGAAACCCAAAACCACTTACCTTCATGCTTGACTTCATAAGACAGAGTTTAGGGGTTAGGGGGTAGATACATGATTTGTCTAGTTTGAATATGTCTAGACCTTGTTTACCAACTTTAATGCTTACTCTATGACATAAGAAGACTATGTGCGCTTTGGTTTTTCATTTTTCTATTTTTTTATTTTATGCCCATTTGAATCTTGGTCAAGTCCTAGATTTGACCAAGATTTAAACAAGTTTAAAACATGAAAATGGAAAGGTAAGCCTGGATCCTTCTTAGTCGCTCTAAAATGAAGCTTTTGGGATGTTCTTGAAATTTCCATGTTTGAAACCCAAAACGACCTTTCTTCATGCTAGACTTCATAAGATCGACAGGGGGTAGATCGATACATGATTTGTCTGGTTTGGATATATCTAGACCTTGTTTTTCAACTTGGATGCTTACGATATGACATAAGAAGACTATGTGCTTTTGTTTTTTTTTTGTGACCATTTGTATCTTGGTCAAATCCTAGGTTTGACCAAGATTTAAACAAGTTTAAAACATGAAAATGAAAAGGGAAGCATGTATCCTTCTTCGTCACTCTAATATGAAGTTTTTGGGAGCTTTTTGAAATTTCCATGTTTGAAACCCAAAACCACTTCTCTTCATGCTTGACTTCATAAGACATAGTTTAGGGGTTAGGGGGTAGATACATGATTTGTATGGGTTGAATATGTCTAGACATTGTTTATCAACTTTAATGCTTACTATATGACATATAAGTCTATGTGCTTTGGTTTTTCAATTTTTTTTGAATTTTCTGCCAATTTGGTTTGACCAAGATTTAGACAAGTTTTGCACGTGAAAACGAATAAGTAAGCATGGATCCTTCTTAGACACTCCAAAATGTACCAATTGATAGGTGTGTTAACTTTGCTTCATGGAAAAAATAATGTCATGTAAATGAGTTAACTTGGATTTCCTACCCTTGAATCCATAGGAAATTTTGTTCTAATGCACTATAATAATCAACCGAGTTTTTACACCAACAGGTCTGTCACTTACGTGTGGTGCCCATGCATGAGGTCCCACACGTCAGTGAGCACAAGTCACGTGCAATAGGTACGCAAACTTCCAGCCAATTTCTTTGTCAAGAGAAGACGCACCAGGATGCGTATTGGGAGTCTGTGGGTCCTTCTGGATCCTTCGGTTGTCCCTCTCACAAAAAAAATCTCTCACATTCTCGGCCTCGCTCGACTCGCTCGCTCGCTCGCACCTCCTGCTCACTGACAAACCCGGCACAAAAGTCAACATCATCACCCGAAAAAGGGGAGTCACCATAATGCTCTCCCTTCTTCTCTCCTTCCGAGTGATCCCTCTTCCTCCGAGTTTCACTCGACGGGCAAACACACATGTGCTGCATAGTAATAATAAAAAGGTAGAAAATCGACCTACGAATCTATAATTAAATAGGTTAAACTAGGGTTTTGCCCAGTTTTACAAATCAAGGTTCAAAAAAATCCAACTACGGGGTTCGAACAACCCCATTTCTAATCCAAGAATTTTTTCGACCTCATCCAATGGCCTCAAACTATAGGGTTAGCATCTAGTGCAGTATGTGTGAACATGTATGCACTATGTGTGCTATAACTTGTATGTCTTTCAAATTTTAACCAAATTTGAAGAAGTTTGAAATATTTGAAATGGGGCTTTTGGCTTAAACGTTTGAAACCCAAAACGACTTCTCTTCATGCTAGACTTCATAAGACCGAGTTTAGGGTTAGGGGGTAGATACATGATTTGTCTGGTTTGAATATGTCTAAACCTTGTTTATCTACTTGAATGCTTACTATATGACATAAGAAGGCTATGTGCTTTGGTTTTTTCCTTCTTTAGATTTTTTGTCTGAACTTTTGTGCCCATTTGAATCTTGGTAAAATCCTAGGTTTGACCAAGATTTAAATAAGTTTAAAACATGAAAATGAAAAGGTAAGCATCGATCCTTCTTAGTCCCTCTAAAATGAAGCTTTTGGGAGGTTTTTGAAATTTCCATGTTTGAAACCCAAAACCACTTCTGTTCATGCTTGACTTCATAAGACGAAGTTTAGGGTCGATAGGGGGTAGATACATGATTTGTCTAGTTTGAATATGTCTAGACCTTGTTTATCAACTTGAATGCTTACTATATATATGACATAAGAGGACTATGTGCATTGCTATTTCATTTTTTGATTTTTATGCCCATTTGAATCTTGGTAAAATCCTAGGTTTGAGCAAGATTTAAACAAGTTTAACATGTGAAAATGAAAAGGTAATTAAGTCTGGATCCTTCTCTTGGTCAATCTAAAATGAAGCTTTTGGGAGGTTCTTGAATTTACCATGTTTGAAACCCAAAACCACTTCTGTTCATGCTTGACTTCATAAGACAGAGTTTAGGGTTAGGAGTAGATACATGATTTTTCTGGTTTGAATATGTCTAGACCATGTTTATCAATTTGAATACTTACTATATGACATAAGAAGGCTATGTGCTTTGGTTTTTCTTTCTTTCGATTTTTTCTGAATTTTTATGCCCATTTGAATCTTGGTAATCCTAGGTTCGTCCAAGATTTAAACAAGTTTAAAACATGACAATGAAAAGGTAATTAATCCTGGATCCTTGTTAATTAACCAGTCAGTCTAATTGAAATGAAGATTTTGGGAGGTTTTTGAAATTTCCATGTTTGAAACCCAAAACCACACTTCTGTGCTTCATGCTTGACTTCATATATAGTTAAGACAGAGTTTAGGGTTAGGGGTACATGATTTGCCTGGTTTGAATATGTCTAGACCTTGTTTATGAACTTGAATGCTTACTATATGACATAAGAAGACTATGTGCTTTGTTTTTTATTTTTTTTATTTTATGCCCATTTCAATATTGGTCAAATCCTAGGTTTGACCAAGATTTAAACAAGTTTAAAACATGAAAATGAAAAGGTAAGCATGGATCCTTCTTAGTCAGTCACTCTAAAATGAAGGTTTTGATAGGTTTTTGAAATTTCCATATTTGAAACCCAAAACCACTTCTCTTCATGCTTGACTACATAAGACAAAGTTTAGGGTTAGGGGGTAGATACATGATTTTTCTTGGTTGAATATGTCTAGACCTTGTTTATCAACTTTAATGCTTACTATATGACATAAGAAAACCATGTGCTTTGGTCAAATCCTAGGTTTGAACAAGATTTAAACAAGTATAGAACATGAAAATGAAAAGGGAAGCCTGTATCCTTCTTAGTCACCCTAAAATGAAGTTTTTGGGAGGTTTTTGAAATTTCCATGTTTGAAACCCAAAACCACTTATCTTCATGCTTGACTTCATAAGACAGAGTTTAGGGGTTAGGGGGTAGATACATGATTTGTCTAGTTTGAATATGTCTAGACCTTGTTTACCAACTTTAATGCTTACTATATGACATAAGAAGACTATGTGCGCTTTGGTTTTTCATTTTTTTTATTTTTTTATTTTATGCACATTTGAATCTTGGTCAAGTCCTAGATTTGACCAAGATTTAAACAAGTTTAAAACATGAAAATGGAAAGGTAAGCCTGGATCCTTCTTAGTCGCTCTAAAATGAAGCTTTTGGGATGTTCTTGAAATTTCCATGTTTGAAACCCAAAACAACCTTTCTTCATGCTAGACTTCATAAGATCGACAGGGGGAGATTGATACATGATTTGTCTGGTTTGGATATATCTAGACCTTGTTTATCAACTTAAATGCTTACGATATGACATAAGAAGACTATGTGCTTTTGTTTTTTATTTATTTTTATTTTTTTTGTGCCCATTTGTATCTTGGTTAAATCCTAGGGTTGACCAAGATTTAAACAAGTTTAAAACATGAAAATGAAAAGGGAAGCATGTATCCTTCTTCGTCACTCTAAAATGAAGTTTTTGGGAGGTTTTTGAAATTTCCATGTTTGAAACCCAAAACCACTTTTCTTCATGCTTGACTTCGTAAGACATAGTTTAGGGGTTAGGGGGTAGATACATGATTTGTATGGTTTGAATATGTCTAGACATTGTTTATCAAATTTAATGCTTACTATATGACATATAAGACTATGTGCTTTGGTTTTTCATTTTTCTGTTTTTTTTGAATTTTCTGCCAATTTGGTTTGACCAAGATTTAGACAAGTTTTACAAGTGAAAACGAATAAGTAAGCATGGATCCTTCTTAGTCACTCCAAAATGTACCAATTGATAGGTGTGTTAACTTTGCTTCATGGAAAAAATAATGTCATGTAAATGAGTTAACTTGGATTTCCTACCCTTGAATCCATAGGAAACTTTGTTCTAATCACTACAAGAAAAGTTGCCATGGCCGACGAAGTTGAAGTCGCGCCGTGGTTGCTGGTGTACCATGGCCGACGATTTTTGGTCCCTCCGTGGTGCATGTCAAAACTTTTTTTCCCTTTTTTGAGGCCACCTAGCCCGACGAAAGCGGCCAAAACGTCGCGTATGGTGGCCCGGGACGTGGTGCATCTCGAAATCTCGGGTTCGCCGGCCGAGTCAACGCAAATCCGCACCGCCGAGGGATGTAGGGCCCAGATGGCAGCCTCTCTGGCATTGTTTTTTATCTCGATCGCGCCATCTCGTTCAACGTTCTCCGATCGAGCCGTTTACGATGCAGGATCATGGGTCCCGCATGTCATCCTCTATGAACCAAAATTCTTTCTATTCTTGGATTTTTTTGACCCCCTGATTTCTGGCTACTTCCTTTTTCTTTTGATCCTTTGCCGCCTTGGAAACGTTGAGACCGTTGCTGCGAAACGGGACCCGCATGTCATCCTCTATGTGCAATCAACTTTCTTTTTCTTTTGATTTCAAGCCGCATTTGAAACGTTGAGACCGCATGCGGCACCTCAAATTTGGTCACTTGCCTTTTTCTTTCGATCCCCTGCCGCCTCTCAAACGGTGATACCGCTGCTGCTAACTGGGACCCGCATGTCATCCTCTATGTACTATAAAACTTTCTTTTCATGAATTATTTTTGGCTCCTCATATTTGGTCACTTACCTTTTTCTTTCGATCCCCTGCCGCCTCTCAAACGGTGATACCGCTGTCGCTAAATGGGACCCGCATGTCATCCTCTATGTACTATAAAACTTTCTTTTCTTGAATTATTTTTGGCTCCTCATATTTTTTCACTTGCCTTTTTCTTTCGATCCCCTGCCGCCTCTCAAACGGTGATACCGCTGCTGCTAAATGGGACCCGCATGTCATCCTCCATGTACTATAAAACTTTCTTTTCTTGAATTATTTTTGGCTCCTGATATTTTTTCACTTGCCTTTTTCTTTCGATCTCATGCCACGTTTGAAACGTTGAGGAACCTGCAGGCTCATGGGACCCGCATGTCATCCTCTATGTACTATAAAAGTTCATTTTCTTGGTTTTTTTTCACCCTCTGATTTTTGGCAATTTCTTTTTTCTTTTGATCCCCTGCCGCCTCTCAAACGGTGATACCGCTGCTGCTAAATGGGACCCGCATGTCATCCTGTATGTACTATAAAACTTTCTTTTCTTGAATTATTTTTGGCTCCTCATATTTGGTCACTTGCCTTTTTCTTTCGATCTCATGCCACGTTTGAAACGTTGAGGAACCTGCTGGCTCATGGGACCCGCATGTCATCCTCTATGTGCTATAAAAGTTTATTTTCTTTATTTTTTTTTCACCCTCTGATTTTTGGCTATTTCCTTTTTCTTTTGATCCCCTGCCGCCTTGGAAACGTTGGGTAAGCTGCTGAACCATGGGACCCGTATGTCATCCTCTATGTACAATCAACTTTCTTTTTCTTTTGATCTCAAGCCGCATTTGAAACGTTGAGACCGTCTGTCGCTAAATGGGACCCGCATGTCATCCTCTACGTACAATAAAGTTTCTTTTCTTGGATTATCTTTGGCTCCCGATATTTTGTCACTTGCCTTTTTCTTTCGATCTTATGCCGCCTTTGAAACGTTGAGTAAGCTGCCGGCTCATGGGTCCCGCATGTCATCCTCTACGAACAATAAAAGTTTCCTTTCTTGGAGTTATTTTTTACCCCTAATTTCCGGCTATTTGCCTTTTTCTTTTGATCTCCTGCCCCCTCCGAAACGATGAGGACGCTATTGGCGGAGTCGGTCCCACATGTCATCCTCTATGAACAATAAAAGTTTCCTTTGATGGATTTATTTTGAACCCCTAATTAATTTCTGGATATTTCCCCTGCCGCCTTGGAATCGTTGAGGATGCTGCTGCCTCATGGGTCCCGCATGTCATCCTCTCAGGGTAAATGTTTATTTTCTTGGATTTTGTTGACCAAACGATTTTTGGCTTATTTTTTCTTTCGATCACCTGCAGCCTTTAAAACGTTGAGGACGCCGCTGGCTCACGGGTCCCACATGTCAACCTCTATGAACAATAAACGCTGAGGATGCTGCTGCCTCATGGGTCCCACATGTCATCCTCTCAGAACGAAAATGTTTCTTTTCTTGGATTGTTTACCAACAGATTTTTGGTTTATTTTTTCTTTCCATCCCCTGCCGCCTTTAAAACATTGACGACGTTGTTGGCTCATGGGTCCCCGATGTCAGCCTCCCCGTACAAGAAACATATGATATCTTGATTATTTTGCAGACAATAAACAATGTATTGCGCTCTGAGCTATTTCAAACGGATAATTAAATCTTTATTTTTACATAAACAAACTTATATGTTGAATCTCCTTGTTTTTTTGTCTTTGCGAAGCATAGGACTTTCCTGTTTTTTTAGAAAATTCGGAACTTTCCTGTTTTGGAGTGGGCTGAAATTGTACGAGTCAAAAGGCCAAGCGGGATAGTTCGAAAGCCCGGATGTCCGGATGCAGCCCAATTGAAATCTTTCTTCTTGGATTTTTTTCACCCCCGATTTCTGGCTACTTCATTTTTATTTTGGTTCCGTGCCGCCTTGGAAACGTTGAGACCGCTCGCTGCAAAATGGGACCCGCATGTCATCCTCTACGTACAATAAAATTTCTTTTCTTGGATTATTTTTGGCTCCCGATATTTGGTCACTTGCCTTTTTCTTTCGATCCCGTGCAGCCTCTCAAACGGTGATACCGTCGTCTGCTAATTGGGACCCGCATGTCATCCTCTATGTACAATCAAGTTTCTTTTCTTGAATTATTTTTGGCTCCCGATATTTGGTCACTTGCCTTTTTCTTTCGATCTCATGCCACGTTTGAAACGTTGAGGAACCCGTCGCTAAATGGGACCCGCATGTCATCCTCTATGTACTATAAAACTTTCTTTTCTTGGATTATTTTTGGCACCTCATATTTGGTACTTGACTTTTTCTTTCGATCCCCGTCGCCTCTCAAACGGTGATACCGCTGCTGCTAAATGGGACCCGCATGTCATCCTCTATGTACTATAAAACTTTCTTTTCTTGGATTTTTTTTGGCTCTTGATATTTGGTCACTTGCGTTTTTTTCTTTCGATCTCATGCCATGTTTGAAACTTTGAGGAACCTGCTGGCTCATGGGACCCGCATGTCATCCTCTATGTGCTATAAAAGTTTATTTTCTATGGTTTTTTTTCACTCTCCGATTTTTGTCTATTTCCTTTTTTCTTTTGATGCCCTGCCGCCTTGGAAACGTTGAGTAAGCTGCTTACACATGGGACCCGCATGTCATCCTCTATGTACAATCAAGTTTCTTTTCTTGAATTATTTTTGGCTCCTAATATTTCGTCACTTGCCTTTTTCTTTCGATCTCATGCCACGTTTGAAACGTTGAGGAACCTCGTCGGCTCATGGGACCCGCATGTCATCCTCTATGTGCTATAAAAGTTTGTTTTCTTGGATTTTTTTTCACCCTCTCGATTTTTGGCTATTTGCCTTTTACTTTTGATCCCCTGGCCCCTTTGAAACGTTCAGTAAGCTGCTGGCACATGGGACCCGCATGTCAACCTCTATGTCCATCAACTTTCTTTTCTTGGATTTTTTTTGACCTCCTAATTTCTAGCTACTTTCTTTTTCTTTTGATCTCAAGCCGCATTTCAAACATTGAGACCGCTGCTGCAAAATGGGACCCGCATGTCATCCTCTATGTACAATAAATCTTGGATTATTTTTGGCACCTCATATTTGGTCACTTGCTTTTTTTTCTTTCGATCTCATGCCGCCTTTGAAACGTTGAGTAAGCTGCTGGCTCATGGGTCCCCCATGTCATCCTCCACGAACAATAAAAGTTTCCTTTCTTGGAGTTATTTTTGACCCCTAATTTCCGGCTATTTGCCTTTTTCTTTTGATCCCCTGCCCCTTTGAAACGATGAGGATGCTTGTTGGCGGGTCGGTCCCACATGTCATCCTCTATGAACAATAAAAGTTTCCTTTGGTGGATTTATTTTTTACCCCTAATTAATTTCCGGCTATTTCCTTTTTTTATTTTGATCCCCTGTCGCCTTGGAAACGTTAGGATGCTGCTCGCCTCATGGGTCCCGCATGTCATCCTCTCGTAACGATAAATGTTTTCTTTTCTTGGATTTTTTTACCAACTGATTTTTAGTTTTTTATTTTATTTTTGATCCCCTGCCGCCTTTGAAACGTTGACGACGCTGTCGGCTCATGGGTCCCCGATGTCAGCCTCCCCGTACAAGAAACATGTGATATCTTGATTATTTTCCAGACAATAAATAGTGTATTTCGCTCTGAGCTATTGCAAACGGATAAATTAAATCTTCATTTTTACATAAACAAACTTATATGTTGAGTGTCCTTGTTTTTTGTTTTTGCGAAGCATAGGACTTTCCTGTTTTTTTTTTTTGAGAAAAAACCGAACTTTCCTGTTTTGGAGTGGGCTGAAATTGTACGAGTCAAAAGGCCCAGCAGGATAGTTCGAAGGCCCAGATGTCCAGATGCAGCCCAATTGAAATCTTTCTTTTCTTGGATTTTTTTCACCCCTGATTTCTGGCTACTTCATTTTTCTTTTGGTCCTGTGCAAAATGGGTCCCACATGTCATCCTCTATGTACAGTAAATTTCTTTTCTTGGATTATTTTCGGGTCCTGATATTTGGTCACCTGCCTTTTTCTTTCAATCTCATGCCGCCTTTGAAACGTTGAGGAAGCTGCTGGCGCTTGGGTCCCGCATGTCATCCTCTATGAACAATAAAAGTTTCCTTTCTTGGAGTTATTTTTGACCCCTAATTTCTGGCTACTTCCTTTTTCTTTTGATCCCCTGCCGCCTTTGAAACGTTGAAAACTTTCTTTTCTTTGATTATTTTTGGCACCTCATATTTGGTCACTTGCCTTTTTCTTTCGATCCCCTGCCGCCTCTCAAACGGTGATACAGCTGCTGCAAAATGGGACCCACATGTCATCTCTATGTACTATAAAACTTTCTTTTCTTGGATTTTTTTTGGCTCCTGATATTTGGTCACTTGCCTTTTTTCTTTCGACCTCCTGCCGCATCTCAAACGGTGATACCGCTGCTGCTAAATGGGACCCGCATGTCATCCTCTATGTACAATAAAGTTTCTTTTCTTGGATTATTTTTGGCTCCTGATATTTGGTCACTTGCCTTTTTCTTTCGTTCCCATGCCGCCTTTGAAACGTTGAGGAAGCTGCTGGCTCATGGGTCCCGCATGTCATCCTCTATGAACAATAAAAGTTTCCATTGTTGGAGTTATTTTTTACCCCTAATTTCTCGGCTACTTCCTTTTTCTTTTGATCCCCGCCGCCTTTGAACGTTGAAGAATCTGCTCGCTAATGGGTCCCACATGTCAGCCTCTATGGACGATAAACCTTTCTTTTCTTGGAGTTATTTTGACCCCTAATTTCTGGCTATTTTGCCTTTTTTTTGGATCCCGTGCTGCCTTGGAAACGTTGAGGATGCTGCTGCCACATGGGTCCCGCATGTCATCCTCTCAGAACGATAAATGTTTCTTTTCTTCGATTTTTTTACCAACTGATTTTTGATTTATTTTTTCTTTCGATCCCTCGCCGCCTTTAAAACTTTGACGACGCCGTCGGCTCATGGGTCCCGATGTCAGCCTCCCCGTACAACAAACATGTGATATCTTGATTATTTTGCAGACAATAAAAAGTGTATTTCGCTCTGAGCTATTGCAAACGGATAAATTAAATCTTTATTTTTACATAAACGAACTAATATGAATCTTCTTGTTTTTGTTTTGTTTTTGCGAAGCATAGGACTTTCTTGTTTTGGAGTGGGCTGAAATTGTACGAGTCAAAAGACGTCCAGCAGGTTAGAAGGCCCAGATGGCCAGGCAGCCCCAATTTATATCTTCCTTATCTTGGATTATTTTTTGGTCAAAAGGCCCAGCAGGGGTACATCCTTTTTCTTTTGGTCCTGTGTGCCGCCTTGGAAACGTTCAGGACGCTGCTGCCTCATGGGACCCGCATGTCATCCTCTATGAACTATGAACTCTAAAATTTTCTTTTTTCTTGGATTTTTTTTCACCCTCTGATTTTTGGCTATTTCCTTTTTCTTTTGTTCCCCTGCCGCCTTGGGACCCGTATGTCATCCTCTATGTACAAAAAACTTTCTTTTCTTGGAGTTTTATTCCCCCTAATTTCGGGCTACTTTCGTTTTCTTTTGATCTCAAGCCGCATTTGAAACGTTGAGACCGCCGCTGCAAAATGGGACCCACATGTCATCCTCTATGTAAAATAAAAGTTTCTTTTCTTGGATTATTTTTCACGCTCTGATTTTTGGCTATTTCCTTTTTCTTTCGATCCCCTGCTGCCTCATGGGTCCCACATGTCATCCACTATGAACAATAAAAGTTTCTTTTCTTCGATTTTTTTCACCCTCTGCTTTTTGGCTATTTCCTTTTCATTTGATCCCCTGCCGCCTTGGAAACGTTGAGGATGCTCTGCAGCGTCATGGGACCCGCATGTCATCCTCTATGTACAATAAAAGTTTCTTTTCTAGGTTTTTGGCTCCTGATATTTGGTCACTTGCCTTTTTCTTTCAATCTCATGCCGACTCTCAAAGGTACAATAAAAGTTTCTTTTCTTGGATTATTTTTGGCTCCCGATATTTGGTCACTTGCCTTTTTCTTTCGATCTCATGCCGTCTTCGAAACGTTCAGACCGTCGCTACAACATGGGACCCTATGTCATCCTCTATGTACAATGAAAGTTTCTTTTCATGGATTATTTTTTGCTCCCGATATTTGGTCACTTTCCTTTTTCTTTCGATCTCATGCCGCCTCGGCCCTCTGAAACGACGAGTAAGTTGTTGGCTCATGGGACCCGCATGTCATCCTCTATGTACAATAAAGTTTTTTTCTTGGATTTTTTACCCCCTGATTTTTGGTCACTTGCCTTTTTCTTTCGAACCTGTGCCGCCTTTGAAATTGTGGACGATGCTGGCTCATGGGTCCCACATGCCAGCCTCTATGAACAATAATATTTCTTTTCTTGGATTTTTTTTTTACCCCTGATTTCTGGCTATTTGCCTTTTTCTTTGGATCCCCGACCGCCTTTGAAACGATGAGGACGCTGCTGGCGCATAGCTCCCACATGTCAGCCTCTAAGAACAATAAACATTTCTTTTCTTGGATTTATTGTTGACCCCTAATTAATGGCTACTTCGCTTTTTTTCGATCCCCGACCGCCTTAGAAACGTTGAGGACGCTCGCCGGCTCATGGGTCCCATATGACAGCCTCTATGAAAAGTAAAACATTTACTTTCTTGGATTTATTTTTGACACCTAATTAATGACTACTTGGTTCTTTTCTTTTGATCCCGTGACGCCTTTGAAACGTTGAGGGCCCCGTCGGCTCATGGGTCCAACATGTCGACCTCTATGAACAATAAGAGTTTCTATTGTTGCATTTATTTTTGACCCCTAATTTATGGCTATTTGCCTTTTTTCCATTGCCTGCCACCTTAGAAACGTTGAGGACGATGCTGGCTGGGTCCCACATGTCAGCCTCTTTGTACGATAAAAGTTTCCTTTGCTGGATTTATTTTTGACCCCTAATTTCTGGCTATTTGCCTTTTTCTTTCGAACTCCACCGCCTTTGAAACGTTGATGACGCTGTTGCAAACTGGGTACAATATGTTAGCCTCTTTGTGCGATAAACCTTTCCTTTCTGGGATTTTTTGGACACCTAATTTCGAGCTACTTGCCTTTTTCTTTCGATCTCTTGCCCCCTTTGAGAAACGTCGAGAACGATGCTGGTTCGGGGGTCCCACATGTCATCCTCTCTGAATGATAAATGTTGAGGCCGCGGCTGCAAGATACGTCCCACATGTCAACCGATCGTTGAATAAACGTTTCCTTTCTCGAATTTATATTTGACCCCCGATTTCGGCTACTTTGCCGTTTCTTTCGATCCCCGATGGCGTGTATTTCACACGTTCGTTGGGCAACCCCAAGAGGAAGGTATGATGCGCACAGCAGCAAGTTTTCCCTCGGAAAGAAACCAAGGTTTATCGAACCAGGAGGAGCCAAGAAGCACGTTGAAGGTTGATGGCGGCGGGATGTAGTGCGGCGCAACACCGGAGATTCCGGCGCCAACGTGGAACCCGCACAACACAACCAAAGTACTTTGCCCCAACGAAACAGTTGAGGTTGTCAATCTCACCGGCTTGCTGTAACAAAGGATTAACCGTATTGTGTGGAAGATGATTGTTTGCGAGAGAAAATAGTAAAACAAGTATTGCAGCAGATTTGTATTTCAGTATTAAAGAATGGACCGGGGTCCACAGTTCACTAGAGGTGTCTCTCCCATAAGATAAAAGCATGTTGGGTGAACAAATTACAGTCGGGCAATTGACAAATAGAGAGGGCATAACAATGCACATACATGACATGATAAGTATAGTGAGATTTAATTGGGCATTACGACAAGGTACATAGACCGCCATCCAACTGCATCTATGCCTAAAAAGTCCACCTTCAGGTTATCATCCGAACCCCCTCCAGTATTAAGTTGCTAAACAACGGACAATTGCATTAAGTATGGTGCGTAATGTAATCAACAACTACATCCTCGGACATAGCGCCAATGTTTTATCCCTAGTGGCAACAAGACAACACAACCTTAGAACTTTCCGTCACTCGTCCCGGTGTCAATGCGAGCATGAACCCACTATCGAGCATAAGTACTCCCTCTTGGAGTTAAAAGTAAAAACTTGGCCAGAGCCTCTACTAGAAACGGAGAGCATGCAAGATCATAAACAACACATGTATAATAACTTGATAATTAACATGACATAGTATTCTCTATCCATCGGATCCCGACAAACACAACATATAGAATTACGGATAGATGATCTTGATCATGTTAGGCAGCTCACAAGATCCAACAATGAAGCACAATGAGGAGAAGACAACCATCTAGCTACTGCTATGGACCCATAGTCCAGGGGTAGACTACTCACACATCACACCGGAGGCGACCATGGCGGCGTAGAGTCCTCCGGGAGATGAATCCCCTCTCCGGCAGGGTGCCGGAGGCGATCTCCTGGATCCCCCGAGATGGGATCGGCGGCGACGGCGTCTCGCAAGGTTTTCCGTATCGTGGCTCTCGGCATCGGGGGTTTCGTCACGGAGGCTATTTGTAGGCGGAAGGGCAAGTCAAGAGGCGGCACGGGGGCCTGGACCATAGGCCGGCGCGGCCGGGGTGGGGCCGCGCCGCCCTAGGGTTTGGCCACCCCGTGGCCCCTCTTCGTCTCTCCTTCGGACTTCCGGAAGCTTCGTGAGAAAATAGGCCCCTGGGCTTTAATTTCGTCCAATTCCGAGAATATTTCGTTACTAGGATTTCTGAAACCAAAAACAGCAGAAAACAAGAATCGGCACTTCGGCATCTTGTTAATAGGTTAGTTCCGTAAAATGCACGAATATGACATAAAGTGTGCATAAAACGTGTAGGTATCATCAATAATATGGCATAGAACATAAGAAAGTATCGATACGTCGGAGACGTATCAAGCATCCCCAAGCTTAGTTACTGCTCGTCCCGAGCAGGTAAAACGATAACAAAGATAATTTCTGAAGTGATATGCCATCATAACCTTGATCATACTATTTGTAAACATATGTAGTGGATGCAGCGATCATAACAATGGTGATGACATGAGTAAACAAGTGAATCATAAAGCAAAGACTTTTCATGAATAGTACTTCAAGACAAGTATTGTAGTGACCTCACTTAGATAAAGTGCAAGTCCCTGTGCATTAGTGCTAGTCCCTGGATCGAACTGCTAGCACACACAGTTTAAGATGAAATACCAAGTAGCAAAGGTCTTCATTACAACCTAATATCCAGCGGAATTAAAATAGTTTGATACAACTTGCATAGCTCAAGGGCTAGCATAAACATAAATCAGAGTTCAACATCAAGCAGAAAGAAAATAGCATGGAGTCCTCTTCCTTCACGGATGCCACAGGCAGACATGTTGGGCAAAGACTCGTGATCCTAACATCTTCTTCATCAGCTAGGGATACCTGCAACATCAAACGTTGCAGCCCGAAGGAATCAATACATTTGGAATTGTATTGGCAAGGACACTTTTGTGGACTCAAAAGGCATCCTACACCTACGTGCACATCTGCGGGTAGAGCTCGAGTTCATTTTGCATAAAGCCAATTTTTCCCTATCATTTATCAAAACATTTTATTTCAATCTAATTAGCAGTAACATTGGTAAAACCCCAATGTACCAAATTAACGATAGCATTGGTAAAGCCCCAATGTACCTTCCTACCCTTGTTCACCCATTCAAATTTTATTTAAGAAATTGGGATGAGGAGATCTTCGAACAAGGACTTGTCAGTTCGCTCAAGTTGTCCATAACCGGGGACACGGCTAAGTACTTAGATTTTACACTCTCGAGAGGTTGTACACCTTTACCCACATGGCCAGGTCAATCCTTCTACCTCGTTGCACATTTTGCTTAAGGACATGTGTAGACCGTGGCCGAGACCTTCGTGTGTAATCGCCCGAACCATTCCCTAAGGGCCACGCCCCCACCTACAGATATCCCTCTACCACCACCTGGCCCCTAGGATCCGGGTTCATACAACATACTTTGTCAAGCCGAGCCATAGTAGCATGTGGTTGTACGTGAAGCTAATGAGCAAGGTTTGTCTACAATCTCTTTAAGCCCGGGTGACTTTCCGCAAGTGTGCACTAGCACCAGTGGTCTTGCCCCCGATACGACCACCCTCTCCATAACTCCACCATTCACCCAGGTAATTCATTAAACTTAGTTGTTTTTCCTTAACCTCTATCAAAACATTTTCTATGGCATAGCAGGTAACAACTAAATTTAATGGCGGCTAAAGGAGTCTAGGAGTGGTGTAGCTAAACTACTAGGATTTATTAGCAAGCAAAGCACAAACCCTAGACATGTCTACTATAAAAAAAACACTACAATGCAAGAGTTAAAAACTGGGACTTTTGGTGTGTGTCACTTGCCTTGGTGAGAGGAGGAATTGGTACACTCTTCGCAAAAACACTCGTTGCAATCAGCACAATCACAATCTACAAATAAAAATTTCACTCCATAAACATATAGCAACATATAGACAAGCACAAATAAAATATGGATGCAATATGTGGATTAAACATGAACAACACACTTAATATGTTATCTAGTTGTCAACTATATACATGATGTCATGGCAAAATTTTTAGTGTTGAATTAATAATTAAAAACATTTTCTATCATGAGAAGAGATCTACAACACTAAACAAATACTACAAGGGAATTATATAGGTCACGTTTTTATTTTCTAATGCTACTGTACAGAGGGCTCAATTATCTGTTAATAGCAAAAGGAATTACTCCAAAATAATTTGTAGAACTATTTATATAGCCAAAATACTCTATTTGAGTTTCTGCAAAAACTGTGTATAAATATGATGCAAAAGTGCAATATTATGTGTCTAATGTATTCTACACGTTTTTATGAATCCAGGGACACGAAGTTTGCTAAATTTGGATAAACGAAACTAAAGATATGATTTTTATAAGTTTCTATGTTTCTCTGTCCAAATATCCGAAAATAGAAACAGATATGACAAGTGGCAGAATCTGGTTAGTCAATACCCCTTCGTTTAAGTGATCAGATTATGGCCCTTGGATCTAGATCGTGTGGTTCAGTGAGAATAAAGATGGAAGGAATAACACGTACAGGAAAAAGGATGATCCTGATGGTGGCGTTGCACTCCTTTGACGATGTAGTCGCGTTGCGGTGGTGCTTGCCGTCCGAGCTGAAGACGATGATGGAGAATTCGATGGTGAGTTCTACTCCGGGATTTCACACTGGTTCACACGCAGTCGTTCGTCGGGAAACTGTCCCGCGGACGTGCTCACGGACGAAGATGTCGCCGTTGCTGTGGTGCACCAAAATCACGAAACAAAAGTCTGAGATGTGCGCAAGGAAGAAATAGGATGTTTGGAAGAAACTAGAGGTCAAAAGATGGACCGTGCTCACCGCAATCGACGATTTACCGCGGTGGTACTGCGGACATGCGAGGCAAAATTCGAGCAGCCTGGGGGCTCTTGGGATGTGCCGTTTGGGGGAAATAGAGAGGAGAATCTGGGCCTTAAGTAGGAAGAAACGGTGCGTCAAATGGTGGCTTAAATCTCCAGAAATCAAAGAAAGAAGAAACGCCAGAAACTGAAAAGTAAGTGCTCGTGCGTTTGTTGTCTATTTGGCTGGAACTTGAAGACGACGATTATGTGGCGATGGGACCCACCCTTCATCAAGGAAAAGAGAAAAAGCGGAACGCAGACCTGGCCGTTGCTGCGTCGCTCGCGCACGCGGTCTTGCACTCCCGTGGCTTGGCTGGGCACTCGTTGAGTGGCCTGTCTCTCTCATGTTTTTTTTTTTTTACTTCTTTTCTGTTTTCAAATCTGATTTAATATTTGGTATTGATTTGAAAGCCAATTTGCTTCAAAAGTGACTCAAACGAAGTCTGAAAATTCTGAACAAAATATCAATAGATTCCTTATTGAATGTAGAATATTTTGGAACCACTTTTAGTTAAAAAAAAAACACATTTTTATAAACTAAAATTTGGCACATAGGCCTATATGGTTTACTTTCGGTTTAAGATTTATTTATAGACTTAAGGTTTATTCAAATTTCCCTAGCGATGCAAATATGCAATGATGCTTATGAATGCAATGCATGCATTTTAATATTTAAATTTTTGGGATGTTACAAACCTAACCCCCTTAAGATGAATCTCGTCCCCGAGATTCGGATTGGTTAGCAAATAGGTGTGGGTGGTTTTCCTGAAGATCATCTTCTCGTTCCCAAGTTGCTTCTTCCTCTGTGTGGTGATTCCACTGAACCTTGCAGAACTTGATTGTCTTGGTACGAGTAACTCTTTCTGCTGTCTCCAGAATTTTGATTGGCTTTTCTTCATATGTAAGATCACTCTCCAACTGAACTTCTTCTAGTGGCACTGTATCTCTCAACGGAGTTTCTGCCATATCTGGGTGACACTTCTTTAGCTGGCTCACATGGAACACATCATGAACGGCTGATAGAGCTTCTGGTAGTTCCAACTGATATGCTACTTCTCCTTTGCGAGCTAGGATCTTGAATGGTCCTACAAAGCGGGGTGCTAACTTTCCCTTAACTCCAAATCTCTTCACACCACGTAGTGGTGAGACTCTAAGGTATGCTCTATCACCTATCTCATAGGTCACTTCCCTACGCTTTGAATCAGCATAGCTCTTCTGTCTAGATTGAGCTATCTTCAATCTATCTCTGATCAGTCTGACCTTCTCTTCAGCATCCTTGATCAAATCTGGGCCAAATAGGCTCCTTTCCCCTACGCCACTCCATAACAGTGGGGTAGTGCACTTCCTTCCATATAATGCCTCAAACGGAGCCATACCAATACTTGCTTGGTGGCTATTGTTGTATGAAAACTCCGCATATGGCAAATTTTCATCCCAGCTAGATCCATAGTCCAATGCACAAGCCCTCAACATATCTTCTAAGATCTGATTTACTCTTTCAGTTTGTCCATCAGTCTGTGGGTGAAACGCTGTGCTGAACTCTAACCTAGTTCCCAAAGATTCATGTAGTTGGCGCCAAAAGTGGGAAGTGAACTGAGTACCTCTATCTGACACAATACTCTTGGGAACGCCATGTAAACAAATAATTCTGCTCATGTAGATCTTGGCTAGCTTGGCACTTGTATAAGTGGTCTTCACAGGTATGAAGTGAGCCACTTTAGACAAGCGGTCTACCACAACCCAAATAGAATCATACCCTGATCTGGTCTTTGGCAGTCCAGTGATAAAGTCCATGCCTATGTTGTCCCACTTCCACTCGGGTACTGGTAAAGGCTGCAATAGTCCTGCTGGTTTTTGATGTTCTGCTTTGACTCTGCTACAAACATCACACAGTGCAATATATTCGGCAATATCTCTCTTCAAGTTAGTCCACCAAAATCTTTCCTTTACATCCATGTACATCTTAGTGTTACCAGGATGAATGGAGTATGGTGAATCATGCGCTTCTTGAAGAATCAACCTCCTAAGTTCAGGGTCCTGGGGCACACAAATTCGCTTCTCGAACCATATGGTTCCTTGCTCATCTTCATGAAATCCCTTTGCTTTGCCTTTGCTCATATTGATCTTGATTTCTTCTATTTCTTTGTCTAAATTCTGAGCCTCTCTAATTTTATCCATTAGTGTTGGCTGAACTTCAAGCGATGCCAAATATCCTTCTGGCACAATTTCTAGTCTGAGATCCTTAAAATGTTCACACAATTCCTCAGGTAGATCTCCCGCGGTGAGACCGTTAACATAGCTCTTACGGCTCAAGGCATCGGCTACAACATTAGCCTTTCCTGGATGATATTGCAAACTCATATCATAATCTTTTATGAGTTCTAACCATCTTCTTTGTCTCATGTTCAACTCCTTCTGAGTGAATATATACTTAAGACTCTTATGATCAGTGAACACATCACTATGTTTTCCCATTAAATAATGTCTCCACACCTTGAGGGCATGCACAACAGAGGCTAGCTCTAAGTCATGTGTGGGATAATTTCTTTCGTGTTGCTTGAGTTGTCGCGAAGCATAGCACACTACTTTGCCATCTTGCATTAGAACACTACCAAGTCCTTGACGAGAAGCGTCACAGTACACCTGGAAGTCCTTATTGATATCCGGCAAACATAGAACTGGTGCACTCACTAGACGTTGCTTCAACTCCTGAAAACTAGCTTCACACTCCTCGGTCCAGGTAAATTTCTTCTCCTTCTTCAGTAGTTCAGTCATAGGCTTTGCAATCTTGGAGAAGTTTTCAATAAACCTCCGGTAGTATCCCGCGAGTCCTAAGAAACTCCGAATCTCTCCTGCATTCTTGGGTGACTCCCACTCGGTCACAGCTGCAACTTTGCTTGGGTCTACTGCAACTCCTTCTGCTGAAACTATGTGTCCAAGGAATCCAACTCTGTCTAACCAAAACTCACACTTGCTGAACTTGGCATATAGTTTATGCTCTCTGAGCTTCTCCATGATTAAGCGCAAATGTTTCTCGTGCTCGGTATCATCTTTTGAATATATCAATATATCATCGATGAATACCACCACGAACTTATCCAAATATTCCATGAACACTTTGTTCATCATGGTCATGAAATATGCTGGAGCATTGGTTAGTCCAAAAGGCATAACTGTATACTCATACAGACCGTATCGGGTTGTGAATGCGGTCTTAGGTATATCCTCCTCCCGGATCTTCAATTGGAAGTATCCCGATCGAAGATCTATCTTGGAGAATACATTTGCTCCCTTCAATTGGTCGAACAAGTCATTGATATTGGGCAATGGGTACTTGTTTTTAATCGTCATCTCATTTAGAGAACGGTAGTCCATCACTAATCTCTTGCTAGAGTCTTTCTTCTCGACAAACAGTACAGGTGCTCCCCAAGATGATGAACTAGGTCGAATAAATCCTTTCTCGATTTGCTCCTTAAGTTGCTTCTTTAGCTCCTTTAGTTCTTCAACATCCATCTTATATGGTCTCTTAGCTATGGGTCCAGTACCGGGCAATAGTTCAATGAGAAACTCAACATCTCTATCCGGTGGCATTCCCGGCAATTCTTCCGGAAACACATCCGGGTATTCTTTCACTACTACTACATCCTCTAGGCTAACCCCCTTAAGAGAGTTGACCTTACTACCTTTAAGCTCAAAGGTTGATTGGAAACGAATCCTCTTCATTTCTGGGGTTGTGAGTGTAATTGATCTCTTTGCACAATCTATTATGCCTCCATAAGTGGTCATCCAATCCATGCCTAGGATTACATCTAGACCTTGGGATGGTAGGACTACTAAGTTGGCTGGGAACTTATGTTTTCCAATTTGCAGGGTCAAATTTTTACATCCATCAGTTACTAACATCTCTCCCCCTGGAGAGCTTACCCTAAGAGGCCATCCCGTTGTTTTAGTGGGCAGATTATTCTTAACCACAAATGCTCTTGATATGAAAGAATGCGATGCACCAGTATCAAATAGAACAAGTGCTGAAAAGCAATTGAGCATGAACATACCGATCACTGCGTCCGGCTCATCGTAGATCTCCTCAACATTGACATGGTTGGCATGCCCCTTCTGGAACGGGTTCGGCTTGCCTGCATCCACAACCTTCCTTGCTTCCTCAGCCTTCTTCTCGGGGCAGTCGTTGGCAAAGTGTCCTGTCTTCCTGCACTTGAAGCACTCTACCTGGCTGATGTCCTTCTTCACGAAGCGATGACCATTGCTGTTGTTGTGGTCATTGCTGTTGTTGTGGCCATTGCCATTTCCATGATGGTTGCCATTACTCTTCCCAGAGTTGTTGTGGTGGTGATTCTTGTGACCATTGTGGTGGTGCTTGTTTCCACCATCATTGCTACCATACTTGTGATGGCCAGAACTTCCACTACCTTCTCCATATGACCGCATCTTGTGAGCTGGTCCTGATCCATACTTGTCATATCCGTGCTTTCTCTTCCGGTTCTCCATACTATTGTGCTTGGACTCAACTGCCACTGCGCTGTCATACAGCTCCTGGTAATTGGCGTACCTAGAAGCACAAAGCTGGATGGATATCTCATCATTGAGGCCTCTCATGAACTCCTCTTGCCTCTTCCTATCAGTGTTCACATCTTCGAGTGCATAACGAGCCAACTTGTTGAAGAGCTCAGCATAGTCAGACAAGGAGCGAGATCCCTGGCGCAAGTCGCGAAACTCGCGCCTCTTTAGAGCAATGATTCCAGAAGCAACATGAGCAGTGCAGAAGGCTGTTTGAAACTGATCCCAAGTGATGGTTGCGATATCAGGATAGGTGATCTGGTAGTTGTCCCACCATTCAGCTGTGGGTCCTTCAAGTTGATGTGCGGCGAACCGCACCTTCTCTTCCCCATGTGCTTGAATAGTGTCCAATTTCTTGTTAATTGTACGCAGCCAGTCATCAGCTACGATTGGCTCAGGAGAACTTGAGAATGTGGGAGGGTTGAGCCTCAGGAACCTAGTCAGACGGTCATGTTGTGGCGGAGGTGGAGGTGGCGGAGGTGGTGGATTGTTGTTGTTGTTCTGCATGTGGTTGTTCAGCTGGGTTATGGTCTGAGTCACTGCTTGCATCAGCTGGGCCTGTGCCTCCATCATCTGCTGAACATAGGCTGGCACCTCGGGCTCTCGACGGGGCGGCATGCTGTGGGGTTTGGGAGGTAAGAATCAGAATTAGACTAGAGCTAAAGAGAAATAAAATTTCCTACCCCCGAACAACACAAGCATATAAACAAACCTCAAATCACGCAAGCAAATATTTTAAACACTAACAAACTAGTATGGTCATACCGCAGTTTGGTATGATCAATGCATGGAGATATCGTTGGTCTGAAAAAAAAAGGAGAAAGTGGTGGTCTACTCTATTTCCATATTGGGTGCTTCAAGCTTCTCTTCCACTCCCTTGAGGTCTTCAAAGATTGAACGTCTAAAAGATGAAGATTTGTTTTGAAGATGGAATAGGTGAGAATACAAGAAAACCAATTTGCAAACATTTCTTTTCAATAGAAAATGGATTAGATAGATAAGATGGAATTTCATCCTAAGGTCTTCCTATTTCTAATCCAAACCTAGGGTCACGAACCTATGGGCAACACAGTGCTCTGATACCATCTGTAGTGACCTCACTTAGATAAAGTGCAAGTCCCTGTGCATTAGTGCTAGTCCCTGGATCGAACTGCTAGCACACACAATTTAAGATGAAATACCAAGTAGCAAAGGTCTTCATTACAACCTAATATCCAGCGGAATTAAAATAGTTTGATACAACTTGCATAGCTCAAGGGCTAGCATAAACATAAATCAGAGTTCAACATCAAGCAGAAAGAAAATAGCATGGAGTCCTCTTCCTTCACGGATGCCACAGGCAGACATGTTGGGCAAAGACTCGTGATCCTAACATCTTCTTCATCAGCTAGGGATACCTGCAACATCAAACGTTGCAGCCCGAAGGAATCAATACATTTGGAATTGTATTGGCAAGGACACTTTTGTGGACTCAAAAGGCATCCTACACCTACGTGCACATCGGCAGGTAGAGCTCAGGTTCATTTTGCATAAAGCCAATTTTTCCCTATCATTTATCAAAACATTTTATTTCAATCTAATTAGCAGTAACATTGGTAAAACCCCAATGTACCAAATTAACAGTAGCATTGGTAAAGCCCCAATGTACCTTCCTACCCTTGTTCACCCATTCAAATTTTATTTAAGAAATTGGGATGAGGAGATCTTCGAACAAGGACTTGTCGGTTCGCTCAAGTTGTCCATAACCGGGGACACGGCTAAGTACTTAGATTTTACACTCTCGAGAGGTTGTACACCTTTACCCACATGGCCAGGTCAATCCTTCTACCTCGTTGCACATTTTGCTTAAGGACAGGTGTAGACCGTGGCCGAGACCTTCTGTGTGTAATCGCCCGAACCATTCCCTAAGGGCCACGCCCCCACCTACAGTATCCCTCTACCACCACCCGGCCCCTAGGATCCGGGTTCATACAACATACTTTGTCAAGCCGCAGCCATAGTAGCATGTGGTTGTACGTGAAGCTAATGAGCAAGGTTTGTCTACAATCTCTTTAAGCCTGGGTGACTTTCCGCAAGTGTGCACTAGCACCAGGGTCTTGCCCCCTGATACAGCCACCCTCTCCATAACTCCACCATTTACCCAGGTAATTCATTAAACTTAGTTGTTTTTCCTTAACCTCTATCTAAACATTTTCTATGGCATAGCAGGTAACAACTAAATTTAATGGCGGCTAAAGGAGTCTAGGAGTGGTGTAGCTAAACTACTAGGATTTATTAGCAAGCAAAGCACAAACCCTAGACATGTCTACTATAAAAAAAACACTACAATGCAAGAGTTAAAAACTGGGACTTTTGGTGTGTGTCACTTGCCTTGGTGAGAGGAGGAATTGGTACACTCTTCACAAAAACACTCGTTGCAATCAGCACAATCACAATCTACAAATAAAAATTTCACTCCATAAACATATAGCAACATATAGACAAGCACAAATAAAATATGGATGCAATATGTGGATTAAACATGAACAACACACTTAATATGTTATCTAGTTGTCAACTATATACATGATTTCATGGCAAAAAATTTAGTGTTGAATTAATAATTAAAAACATTTTCTATCATGAGAAGAGATCTACAACACTAAACAAATACTACAAGGGAATTATATAGGTCACGTTTTTATTTTCTAATGCTACTGTACAGAGGGCTCAATTATCTGTTAATAGCAAAAGGAATTACTCCAAAATAATTTGTAGAACTATTTATATAGCCAAAATACTCTATTTGAGTTTCTGCAAAAACTGTGTATAAATATGATGCAAAAGTGCAATATTATGTGTCTAATGTATTCTACACGTTTTTATGAATCCAGGGACACGAAGTTTGCTAAATTTGGATAAACGAAACTAAAGATATGATTTTTATAAGTTTCTATGTTTCTCTGTCCAAATATCCGAAAATAGAAACAGATATGACAAGTGGCAGAATCTGGTTAGTCAATACCCCTTCGTTTAAGTGATCAGATTATGGCCCTTGGATCTAGATCGTGTGGTTCAGTGAGAATAAAGATGGAAGGAATAACACGTACAGGAAAAAGGATGATCCTGATGGTGGCGTTGCACTCCTTTGACGATGTAGTCGCGTTGCGGTGGTGCTTGCCGTCCGAGCTGAAGACGATGATGGAGAATTCGATGGTGAGTTCTACTCCGGGATTTCACACTGGTTCACACGCAGTCGTTCGTCGGGAAACTGTCCCGCGGACGTGCTCACGGACGAAGATGTCGCCGTTGCTGTGGTGCACCAAAATCACGAAACAAAAGTCTGAGATGTGCGCAAGGAAGAAATAGGATGTTTGGAAGAAACTAGAGGTCAAAAGATGGAGCGTGCTCACAGCAATCGACGATTTACCGCGGTGGTACTGCGGACATGCGAGGCAAAATTCGAGCAGCCTGGGGGCTCTTGGGATGTGCCGTTTGGGGGAAATAGAGAGGAGAATCTGGGCCTTAAGTAGGAAGAAACGGTGCGTCAAATGGTGGCTTAAATCTCCAGAAATCAAAGAAAGAAGAAACGCCAGAAACTGAAAAGTAAGTGCTCGTGCGTTTGTTGTCTATTTGGCTGGAACTTGAAGACGACGATTATGTGGCGATGGGACCCACCCTTCATCAAGGAAAAGAGAAAAAGCGGAACGCAGACCTGGCCGTTGCTGCGTCGCTCGCGCACGCGGTCTTGCACTCCCGTGGCTTGGCTGGGCACTCGTTGAGTGGCCTGTCTCTCTCATGTTTTTTTTTTTACTTCTTTTCTGTTTTCAAATCTGATTTAATATTTGGTATTGATTTGAAAGCCAATTTGCTTCAAAAGTGACTCAAACGAAGTCTGAAAATTCTGAACAAAATATCAATAGATTCCTTATTGAATGTAGAATATTTTGGAACCACTTTTAGTTAAAAAAAAAACACATTTTTATAAACTAAAATTTGGCACATAGGCCTATATGGTTTACTTTCGGTTTAAGATTTATTTATAGACTTAAGGTTTATTCAAATTTCCCTAGCGATGCAAATATGCAATGATGCTTATGAATGCAATGCATGCATTTTAATATTTAAATTTTTGGGATGTTACAAGTATTAATAAGTCTTGCATAAGAGTTAACTCATAAAGCAATAAATCAAAGTAAAGGTATTGAAGCAACACAAAGGAAGATTAAGTTTCAGCGGTTGCTTTCAACTTGTAACATGTATATCTCATGGATAATAGTCAACATAGAGTAATATAACAAGTACAATATGCAAGTATGTAAGAATCAATGCACAGTTCACACAAGTGTTTGCTTCTTGAGGTGGAGAGAAATAGGTGAACTGACTCAACATAAAAGTAAAGAGAATGGTCCTTCAAAGAGGAAAGCATCGATTTCTATATTTGTGCTAGAGCTTTTATTTTGAAAACATGAAACAATTTTGTCAACGGTAGTAATAAAGCATATGAGTTATGAAAATTATATCTTACAAGTTGCAAGTCTCATGCATAGTATACTAATAGTGCCCGCACCTTGTCCTAATTAACTTGGACTACCGGATCTTTGCAATGCACATGTTTTGACCAAGTGTCACAATGGGGTACCTCCATGCCGCCTGTACAAAGGTCTAAGGAGAAAGCTCACATTTTGGATTTCTCGCTTTTGATTATTCTCAACTTAGACATCCATACCGGGACAACATGGACAACAGATAATGGACTCCTCTTTAATGCATAAGCATGTGGCAACAATTATTATTCTCATATGAGATTGAGGATATGTGTCCAAGACTCGAAACTTCCACCATGAATCATGGCTTTAGTTAGCGGCCCAAAGTTCTTCTCTAACAACATGCATGCTCCAACCATGAAGGTGGTAGATCTCTCTTGCTTCGGACAAGACGGACATGCATAGCAACTCACATGATATCCAACAAAGAATAGTTGATGGCGTCCCCGTAAACATGGTTATCGCTCAACAAGCAACTTAATAAGAGATAAAGTGCATAAGTACATATTCAATACCACAATAGTTTTTAAGCTATTTGTCCCATGAGCTATATATTGCAAAGGTGAATGATGGAATTTTAAAGGTAGCACTCAAGCAATTTACTTTGGAATGGCGGATAAATACTATGTAGTAGGTAGGTATGGTGGACACAAATGGCATAGTGGTTGGCTCAAGGATTTTGGATGCATGAGAAGTATTCCCTCTCGATACAAGGTTTAGGCTAGCAAGGTTATTTGAAACAAACACAAGGATGAACGGTACAGACAAAACTCACATAAAAGACATATGGTAAACATTATAAGACTCCATACCGTCTTCCTTGTTGTTCAAAACTCAATACTAGATGTTATCTAGACTCTAGAGAAACCAAATACGCAAACCAAATTAGCAAGCTCTAAGTATTTCTTCATTAATGGGTGCAAAGTATATGATGCAAGAGCTTAAACATGAGCACAACAATTGCCAAGTATCAAATTATCCAAGACATTTTAGCAATTTACTACATGTAGCATTTTCCAATTCCAACCATATAACAATTTAACGAAGGAGAAACTTCGCCATGAATACTAGGAGTAGAACCTAAGGACATATTTGTCCATATGCAACAGCGGAGCGTGTCTCTCTCCCATAAAGTGAATGCTAGGATCCATTTTATTCAAACAAAACAAAAAACAAAAACAAACCGACGCTCCAAGCAAAGTACATAAGATGTGGCCGAATAAAAATATAGTTTCAGGGGAGGAACCCGATAATGTTGTCGATGAAGAAGGGGATGCCTTGGGCATCCCCAAGCTTAGACGCTTGAGTCTTCTTAATATATGCAGGGGTGAACCACCGGGGCATCCCCAAGCTTAGAGCTTTCACTCTCCTTGATCATATTGCATCATACTCCTCTCTTGATCCTTGAAAACTTCCTCCACACCAAACTCGAAACAACTCATTAGAGGGTTAGTGCATAATAAAAATTCACATGTTCAGAGGTGACACAATCATTCTTAACACTTCTGGACATTGCATAAAGCTACTGGACATTAGTGGATCAAAGAAATTCATCCAACATAGCAAAAGAGGCAATGCGAAATAAAAGGCAGAATCTGTCAAAACAGAACAGTTCGTATTGACGAATTTTAAAATGGCACCAGACTTGCTCAAATGAAAATGCTCAAATTGAATGAAAGTTGCGTACATATCTGAGGATCACTCACGTAAATTGGCATAATTTTCTGAGTTAACTACAGAGAATTAGACCCAGATTCGTGACAGCAAAGAAATCTGTTTCTGCGCAGTAATCCAAATCTAGTACTTACTTTACTATCAAAGACTTTACTTGGCACAACAAAACATAAAACTAAGATAAGGAGAGGTTGCTACAGTAGTAAACAACTTCCAAGACACAAAATAAAAACAAAGTACTGTAGGTAAAAACATGGGTTGTCTCCCATAAGCGCTTTTCTTTAACGCCTTTCGGCTAGGCGCGAAAGTGTATCTCAAGTAACATCGAGAGATGAAGCATCAACATCATAATTTGTTCTAATAATAGAATCATAAGGTACCTTCATTCTCTTTCTAGGGAAGTGTTCCATACCTTTCTTGAGAGGAAATTGATATTTAATATTACCTTCCTTCATATCAATAGTAGCACCAACGGTTCGAAGAAAAGGTCTTCCCAATATAATGGGGCAAGATGCATTGCATTCAATATCCAAGACAACAAAATCAACGAGGACAAGGTTATTGTTAACCATAATATGAACATTATCAACTTTCCCCAAAGGTTTCTTTTTAGCATTATCAGCGAGATTAACATCCAAATAACAATTTTTCAATGGTGGCAAGTCAAGCATATCATAGACTTTTTTAGGCATAACAGAAATACTTGCACCAAGATCACATAAGGCATTACAATCAAAATCTTTGATTCTCATTTTAATGATGGGCTCCCAACCATCCTCTAGCTTTCTAGGAATAGAAGTTTCAAGTTTAAGTTTCTCTTCTCTAGCTTTTATGAGAGCATTTGTAATATGTTTTGTGAAAGCCAAATTTATAGCGCTAGCATTAGGACTCTTAGCAAGTTTTTGCAAGAACTTTATAACTTCAGAGATGTGGCAATCATAAAAATCTAAATCATTACAATCTAAAGCAATGGGATTATCATCCCCAAGGTTGGAAAAAATTTCAGCGGTTTTATCACAAGCAGTTTCAGCAGTTTTAGCAGCTTCGAGTAATTTTGCGCGCTTTGCACTAGGAGTAGAAGCATTGCCAACACCAATTATTTTATCATGGATAGTAGGAGGTGCAGCAACATATGAATCATTAGCTTTGCTAGTGGTGGTAATAGTCCAAACTTTAGCTACATTTTCCTTTTTAGCTAGTTTTTCATTTTCTTCTCTATCCCACCTAGCACGCAGTTCAGCCATTAATCTTATATTCTCATTAATTCTAACTTGGATGGCATTTGCTGTAGTAACAATTTTATTTTCAATATCCCTATTAGGCATAACTTTCGATTTCAAAAGATCAACATCGGAGGCAAGACTATCAACTCTAGAAACAAGAATATCAATTTTATTGAGCTTTTCCTCAACAGATTTGTTAAAGGCAGTTTGTGTACTAATAAATTCTTTAAGCATGGCCTCAAGTCCAGGGGGTGTATTCCTATTATTGTTGTAAGAATTCCCATAAGAATTAGCATAACCATTACCATTATTATAAGGATATGGCCTATAGTTATTACTAGAATTGTTCCGATAAGCATTGTTGTTGAAATTATTATTTTTAATGAAGTTTACATCAACATGTTCTTCTTGGGCAACCAATGAAGCTAATGGAACATTATTAGGATCAACATTAGTCCTATCATTCGCAAGCATAGACATAATAGCATCAACCTTATCATTCAAGGAAGAGGATTCTTCAACGGAATTTACCTTCTTACCTTGTGGAGCTCTTTCCGTGTGCCATTCGGAGTAATTAACCATCATATTATCAAGGAGCTTTGTTGCTTCACCAAGAGTGATGGACATAAAGGTACCTCCAGCAGCTGAATCCAATAAATTCCGCGAAGAAAAATTTAGTCCTGCATAGAAGGTTTGGATGATCATCCAAGTAGTCGATCCATGGGTTGGGCAATTTTTAACCGAGAGATTTCATTCTTTCCCAAGCTTGAGCAACATGTTCATTATCTAATTGTTTAAAATTCATTATGCTACTCCTCAAAGATATAATTTTAGCAGGGGGATAATATCTACCAATAAAAGCATCCTTGCATTTAGTCCATGAATCAATACTATTCTTAGGCGAGAGATAGCAACCAATCTTTAGCTCTTCCTCTTAATGAGAAAGGAAACAATTTTAATTTTATAATGTCACCATCTACATCTTTATATTTTTGCATCTCACATAGTTCAACAAAATTATTGAGATGGGCAGCAGACATCATCGGAACTAACACCGGAAAATTGCTCTCGCATAACAAGATTAAGTAAAGCAGGTTTAATTTCAAAGAATTCTGCTGTAGTAGCAGGTGGAGCAATAGGTGTGCATAAGAAATCATTATTATTTGTGCTAGTGAAGTCACACAACTTAGTATTTTCAGGGGTAGCCATTTTAGCAATAGTAAATAAAGCAAACTAGATAAAGTAAATGCAAGTAAACTAATTTTTTTGTGTTTTTGATATAGAAAACAAGACAGTAAATAAAGTAAAGCTAGCAACTAATTTTTTTGTGTTTTGATATAAGTGCAGCAAACAAAGTAGTAAATAAAATAAAGCAAGACAAAAACAAAGTAAAGAGATTGAGAAGTGGAGACTCCCCTTGCAGCGTGTCTTGATTTCCCCGGCAACGGCGCCAGAAAATATGCTTGATGGCGTGTATTTCACACGTTCGTTGGGCAACCCCAAGAGGAAGGTATGATGCGCACAGCAGCAAGTTTTCCCTCGTAAAGAAACCAAGGTTTATCGAACCAGGAGGAGCCAAGAAGCACGTTGAAGGTTGATGGCGGCGGGATGTAGTGCGGCGCAACACCGAGATTCCGGCGCCAACGTGGAACCCGCACAACACAACCAAAGTACTTTGCCCCAACGAAACAAGTGAGGTTGTCAATCTCACCGGCTTGCTCGTAACAAAGGATTAACCGTATTGTGTGGAAGATGATTGTTTGCGAGAGAAAATAGTAAAACAAGTATTGCAGCAGATTTGTATTTCAAGTATTAAAGAATGGACCGGGGTCCACAGTTCACTAGAGGTGTCTCTCCCATAAGATAAAAGCATGTTGGGTGAACAAATTACAGTCGGGCAATTGACAAATAGAGAGGGCATAACAATGCACATACATGACATGATAAGTATAGTGAGATTTAATTGGGCATTACGACAAGGTACATAGACCGCCATCCAACTGCATCTATGCCTAAAAAGTCCACCTTCAGGTTATCATCCGAACCCCTCCAGTATTAAGTTGCTAAACAACAGACAATTGCATTAAGTATGGTGCGTAATGTAATCAACAACTACATCCTCGGACATAGCGCCAATGTTTTATCCCTAGTGGCAACAAGCACAACACAACCTTAGAACTTTCTCGTCACTCGTCCCGGTGTCAATGCGAGCATGAACCCACTATCGAGCATAAGTACTCCCTCTTGGAGTTAAAAGTAAAAACTTGGCCGAGCCTCTACTAGAAACGGAGAGCATGCAAGATCATAAACAACACATGTATAATAACTTGATAATTAACATAACATAGTATTCTCTATCCATCGGATCCCGACAAACACAACATATAGAATTACAGATAGATGATCTTGATCATGTTAGGCAGCTCACAAGATCCAACAATGAAGCACAATGAGGAGAAGACAACCATCTAGCTACCGCTATGGACCCATAGTCCAGGGGTAGACTACTCACACATCACACCGGAGGCGACCATGGCGGCGTAGAGTCCTCCGGGAGATGAATCCCCTCTTCGGCGAGGTGCCGGAGGCGATCTCTCGGATCCCCCGAGATGGGATCGGCGGCGACGGCGTCTCAGTAAGGTTTTCCGTATCGTGGCTCTCGGTACTGGGGGTTTCGTCACGGAGGCTATTTGTAGGCGGAAGGGCAAGTCAAGAGGCGGCACGGGGGGCCCAGACCATAGGCCGGCGCGGCCAGGGGTGGGGCCGCGCCGCCCTAGGGTTTGGCCACCCCGTGGCCCCTCTTCGTCTCTCCTTCGGACTTCTGGAAGCTTCGTGAGAAAATAGGCCCCTGGGCTTTAATTTCGTCCAATTCCGAGAATATTTCGTTACTAGGATTTCTGAAACCAAAAACAGCAGAAAACAGCGACTGGCACTTCGGCATCTTGTTAATAGGTTAGTTCCAGAAAATGCACGAATATGACATAAAGTGTGCATAAAACGTGTAGGTATCATCAATAATATGGCATAGAACATAAGAAATTATCGATACGTCGGAGACGTATCAATCCCCTGCATGTCTGCTACTCCACCGAAAAACAGACCGGCATGTATTCATCACAATACTGGTAGCTAATTTAGGAAAAATGTGTTCATCACGGGATTCAAACAAAGATCTTCATCTCTGCTAAATTTTGATTTCACCAAAAACCAAACAGCGTGTGTTCATGACTTTAAGTTCACAAACACTATGGTTTCTCTATAAAGTAAGGTCACCATCCGTTCCTTTATTGAAGGCATTTGCGAAAAGTGTCTTTGGCTAATGGGCACCAGTGCTCCTGCTGTTTAAAAAAAAAATCAAATATCATACATATTTGTTTCAAAAAAATCTGAAAATGAATGTAGACATAATAAATAAAGTAACCTACAAGCGTGTAAAATTTTAATATGACATTCTTTATATTGTAGACTACACAAAAAAGACAAAATCTGTTGAAATTTGGAGATTTGAAATATGCATAACCAGATCCACACGTTTGTTACTTTTGTGTAGCCCAGAATTTTTTGTATTTGAAACTGAAATTTTGCACGTTTATGGGACAATTCATTAGCTACTCCATGATTTTTTTTCTAATTTTTTGAACAAATAAATATATTTTTTATTTTTTCTAAAATAGCAGGATCACTGGTGCCCAAGAGCACCAAATCTCTTAATAGGCATTTGCGCCTAATAGCGTGAGCTTAGCTAATTTTTGAAGAAAAAAAAAGATGTCCATTGTGGTATTTAGGACAAAGATCTTCATGTCTGCGACTGCACCAAACAACAAACCAGCATGTATTCATCACAATACGGGTAGCTAATTTGTGAAAAATATGTTCAGCACGGGATTCAAACAAAGATCTTCATCTCTGCAAAATTTTGATTTCAGCAAAAACCGAACAGCGAATGTTCATGAGGTTAAGTTCACGAACACTATGTTTTCTCTATAAAATTAGGTCACCATCTGTCTCTTATTTCTCAAGGAAAAACAGGTGGAAGTGTTGGGACGAACCACATGGGTGCTTCGGCTCTATGTTCAATCTTCTCTTTTTGTACTGCAATCTTGAGCCTATGGCAGGACCTCCATTGACGTGCATTCTGCACCAATTTGGCCTTGGACGTATCCATGTATCACGGGCGCGATTGTGGGTAGCAAAGACACAATCAGGTTTGAACAATTGGAAATCTGGTTCTGCAGCCTCTGCGTCGATTGGCGGGGGTAGCATGAAAATTGGGTGATTGAGTCCAAGAAATAAAGAACGCCCCTTCAAATTGTTCAATCTTTCCCACCTTGCCTCTTCTACAGGGTCCAAGGTATGGGCAGATCTCAAGAAAACGTAGCACCGTACCAAAGGATAAGACCTCAGCTTGTTACCCATATGTAATATTGGAGGACCGAGGATGGGCCGATAACCTTTAACCCGAATCCACGCGAGATCAGATTCACCAGTAATGGACTCTGCTCTCATTGGTGCCAGGAACCAAGTGCGCTGGTCCGAAAATCCAAGAAATACATCTTCATCTTCATAATTATGATTATCACCATCATCATCTAATTCTTCATCATCTAATTCTTCATCATCGAATTCGTCTTCTTCTAATTCTTCTTCTTCTAATTCTTCTTCATCAGCATCATTATCTTCATCGGCACCTCCATCGCCTTGAGCCACATTTGCTTCATCATCTTCCATGACAGCATCTCCCTCGATTTGAGCGAAAATTGCAGCCACTTCTGCTTCTTCATCTTCAATGACAGCGGCGTCAATGAGACGCGGGGCTGCATGTGTCCCTGCAATGCACAAAGATCAACCACAATGCAGCAAGTAGGAACTACACTGAAAATTATCTCTTCTCTTCTATCTTCTATTTTCTACTACTATAAGGCACCAGTTTTTAACAAGACATGTAGCAGCAATTCCAACTGTTGGTGTCCAAAATCTAACGGTTGGGATTAGAGGTATTCGCGTGAAAAAATACCACACCAGTGTCCACGTGTTTCTAGAACCGTCATGTTTCCATTATGAAGAAAAATCAGAGCAAGCTCACACCGATATCACACGTCCCACTTGATAGTGATTAAGAAAGGTTCCAAATTTTTGTTCATATTTATAAACCGTATGCTCACACTTATTTTGATGGTATAACCAAATTATTAGTTGTATTGAAAGTTTGAACAACATTTAGAACGCAACTTTTATACATCAGTATTGCGAATCGTAATTGGTCCAACATGTGCAGCATGCCATTTACTAGTTAAGACATAAAACAAAGACTCACCACAGTATATGGTTCCCAAACCAGTAACATCTCCATACGGATATGTAACTCGCGTATACACGATGTAGGTGTGAACTTGTACCATATCCAGGAATGCCCATGGCATCGACATAGTTGTTTCTATCAAAGAATTCAGGGTTTCTCAGGATATTCCACTCCTTTTCTAGGGGCGCTTGTAGGATAGCGATCAATTCGTCAAATACAACGATTACCTCGTAATGCCATGGCCCTGCTAGATCATCTTTGTACGGCATCTTGACGATCCGTACTTTGAGCAGTTCCAAACTTTTATCTATTTTGTATTTGAACAGGAATGGTGGGCTGCCATGCCACCATTCACTAGTAGGGCCCAAAGAAATTCCCGCATCTTGCAGAGATGGAAGAGGTATAATAGTATCCGATATGTATATGTTGCGGATCGTCAAGTGCCCGTCCCGCCGGACAAATGCCACCCAGCCGCCGTTACAACCCACCCAAGGCATGGGTCCATGTCCATCCAGCTTCCTCCTTGGTATGGATAAATGCTGGAACTGTCGGCTTGTCTAATGGCATCAGCAACGCGTGAATGCCCCGCAAATAGGATTTGTTTCAAAATTGTCTATGCATGCAAGGTATTCGACGTAATGAAGAGCGGATTGTGCGTAACCGAAGCTACGTATGTAATGGATAAATAAAGCAATTCCGAAGAGTACATGTGCATAGTGAAGGCAAGCAAACCTTACAGTACTCCCAAATCAGGTGATGATGTTGAGTCTAAATTCATGCATGATGTTTGGCAATAAGAAAAGTTGATTGAAAAAACACAAGCTGAAACGAGATGAGTAAATAAATAAATACTCTTACAGTATTGTCGCGGTCGTCTGGCCATGTCTCGGGGTCGCAGTGGAGCAGGCTCGGTAAACCGAACGGAACCTTATGCGCTCCGCGGATGGCATGCCGCATGCCGATCATGCCTCGAGCGAGGCGACCAGTGCTGAGGATATCCGCCCGCTCGGCTATGTTCTCCACCAGTGGGTAGTGGAGGTTGCCCCACCCCATGGACTGGTGGTAGCAATCAGAGATCTCCTCAACCTTACGCTTCTGCTTCATTGGAGTCGGTAATCTAATGCAAGGGAGAGAGGGGTGAACGGGAGAAAGAGACAGAAGAGGGTTTTTTTTGGAGAAGATACAGGAGTAGTACTACGATACTAGGAGGTGGAGATGCGGGGCATGTTTCCGGGGAGAGGAACCACTATTTCCCTTTAAAAAATAACAAGCACTTGCGCATTAGAACTTGGGGCGGGGATATAGCGGTAAGAGGTATTGACCAACTTTCCCTCACCTTGACCCCACGTGGTTGTGAACCCGAGATAATTCTTTTTGATGAACCCGATATACTTATTATAGTACTAAAATAGTACAAGTATATACCTTGTACTCCTATATACTAACATTACTATTTTAAGGACTTCTGTTCCATGAGCAACAACTTCCCCACTCCGCTCATCCGAAATCCTAGCCCCTCCAACTTCAAGGACCAATCAACATAGCTATGGCCTTCTAATTTGGCTCAAGTCGCCGCACACATAGTCCTCCCGCCGACAAGGAATAGGAGCATCAGCCCTTTCGTCGCTTGTTGTTATACATAATCATATACAGTACCATATATATTTCAAATTTCCATATCAAAAAATAGTTCAAATCTGAATTTTAACATCTCAAGCTAAACCCTCGCTTGCTCTTAAACATAAGCATACCATAGTTCTACTTTTGTCTTCACCGAACAACAGAACACAATGTGTTCATCACAACATAGCCAACCGGAGTACCTAGTAATGTAACTAGAGAAGTGAACCTATAGTTGATCAAGCCTTCAACTTTAACACAATAATACCCCCACATTATGTGTTGAGGAGCCACACCCATATATTTAAGAGTACCATCATGTAGACCACAAATGCATCAATGAAGAGAGGGGTATACTTATAGACCACCTCTTTACAAAACAGTTGTAATTAGTAGACCACAATTGCCTCGTTCATTAGCTATGAAATTACATACTATCAGTAGCTACAATGGCTGCAGGCCCTGTTTCAGAATTAAACATCACACTTGTTCCAATCCGGGGCGTTGGCGAAGTTTGGGATGAACCAAAGCGGTGTCTTTACCAGTGTACCTATCTTTTTTTGTTTTGCATGTTTTCTCCAAGGCGTTGGTTTGGAAACCAACGGCGCAATCTTCACGATTCAGACTGAATCGGCATATTTAAGGCAACTGCGAATTGCGAAGCCATGCTTCATTCGGCAAGGTGTACACACAATTTCTTCTCGTCAGACATCCTGGGACAACATCTGCACCGCCTAATGGCAGCATAATCGGATAGTTCACTCCAAGGAAAAGAGAATATTCTCCAAGGTCATCAATCTTTTCCCATGGAATACCTTCATTTAACTTACTAGTGTCCTTCGTGAACACCAGGCAACCAAACCCATAAGCATAGTTGCCAACAAGGCGACCATGATGAACACGACGATCAGAAGCAGTATGGCAAACTTTACAGGAATATTCCCTTTCATCAGCAATGCCCCAGTGTATGGATCAGAAGAAGTCTAGAACCATCTATAGATCTTGCTAACCACCACATGCCATAATCGACCTCGTGATCATGGCCAAGAGCATCATCAAGTGCACACCGCCATTCAAACACAATGGGCGGTGGCTCTACGATCAGCGGAGGACCTGCTTGAAAACGAAATTACTGTTAAGAAGGGTATGTTTGGTTTGCACAAATCTGAAAACGTAAGAATTGGGAAAACGCATTAGGATTCAGTATGGGATGATATAATGGCATTTCCATTCAATAATACAAGCATATTGGTGTATTTGAGTACATCACATGGGAAACCAAAGGATTCATTTCAAGAAGTTCAAGTAGAGGTCAAAATCCAACATAATTCAATCTGAGAATAAAACTCCTAATTATACAATCCTCAAATTTTTCTATGGTAATCATCTCGAATAAAAAGTCTAAATACCAATGAAATTTCATCCGAAGCAAATATGCCCCAAGCCTCCAAGTTAGATCAGTCAAGTTCGAAAATTAATAAGTTTGTGCATTAAAATTATCTTTACAGCCATGAATAATGAAGCTCATCATACACTACGTCCGGAGGAAAATTACCAGCTTTGCCGAGGATTCCATGCGTGAACGAAGGCGTATGAGTTGTGGCAAACACAAGCCCATTGTGGAGAATTGCATCGCTGTAATTGTAAAAGATGTGGGACTTGGGCTCGTAAGAACCGTCCATCCAAAATCTTCGCCGCAAAGGAGGGCAACTCTGATGTCAAAAACAGCAACAAGAGAGAAATTTTTGTACCCCCTAGCAGCTGTGGGAACTTGGCAAATATATATCTTGTGAAATATAATAGCACGAAGGTTGTGGTGGTATATATTTGGAATGTGGGTGGTTTCAAACGGCACAGGGAGAGGAATTTCACGGCGAGTGTAGACGTTGACAAGTTTCCATTTGCAAGCGTGAAAGCCGTTGTCAACCATGGCAACCCAATCTCCATTGGCACCTACCCACCGCTTACCCGTACCGTCCGGCATCACAACAGTCGGAGGAGAACCTGTCCAGCCGGCGTCGCCTTGCAATCCCGTGCTACCTTCGTCGGGTGAGAATGAAGAACACATGGGAGGCCAAACGGGAGAGAAAAAGATAGAGTTGCACTATCATTTGCAGAGTCGAAAAATAGTTTGGACGAACCGACGAGGCTCGCGGCGGTGATGACGTCGCATCTTGTTACGAGTTCTTCAAGGGGACCTTCGGAAAAGACCTTCTGAAACAGTTCAGAGTCATCATTTTCCTTGTTCGATGCCGCCATCGCAGGGCAGGGGTGGGTCTATGAGGTTTGGGTTCAACTGATTGGAGTTTAATTTGGGTTCGATGGCGGCAGGTGGCGGGGAAGATGAAGAACGGAGGCTCTCAAACTGGGCGGTGGAATTGATTCTAAAGCTGCATGGCGGCGGCACTGGCGCGTGCTATGGAAGGTGGTCGATTGGTGCGGGCGGGGGCGGAGGTAGACGATGGAGGTGAACCGAAATAGGGCAGGTGGGTTCGGGGCGCTTGACTTCGCTCCTCTCACTAGTAGGAAAAGCCTCATCAGTGGCGCACGAAAATTTGATTCTGTGGCGCACGGGTGGTGCGCCACAGAAACGTCGCCACAAAAATAAGCTTTCTGTGGCGCACCTGATCGTGCGCCACAAAATAAGGTTTCGTGGCGCACTTGTTCTTAGGTGCGCCACGTGAAAAGGGTGCGCCACGAATTGCTTCTTAGTGCGCCACGGAATTTGCTTGTATTATACACGATTTTGTGCTGCCCGGTATACATATACAGCTTATACACAGCAATACGGATACACAATACGGATACACAGGTTATATACAAAGCAACATTCGGATATAATATAAATATCATGTACATTGCACAGATATAACATAGACATCATCATCACATTACTTAGAGCCCGATCGAGATACATATATAGTGGCAAGTGTCAAATGTTTTGCATACAACTCTTAATTCATACAAAATTCACAATTTCGAGATACAAAGTAGTCTTCATCCGGTTCCTCCTTTGCTCCGTCATCTCTACCCACCAGTGCTCGCTTGCATCGGGGTCCTTCCATCCAGCTTCCTACTATGATGAAAATGGAAGAAAGTGAGACCAACAAGTATCCGATGCACAAGAGAAATGGAATAAATGCCTCATACATTGTTGGTCAACACAAATATTAACATTCAGGGACGGTGTAAGTGAGACCAAGTCCGATGCACAAGAGATTGATATTTGTGCTATCTTACCAGGCTCACTTACGCCGCCCCCGAGTGTACGGTGACCAAACATTTTAATCATCGGCATTTTGAAAATGTCAAAGCAAATGGAATGACAAAATGGAATAAGTGCCTCATACATTGTTGGTCAACACAAATATTAACATTTAGGGATGGCGTCGATGAGACCAAGTCCGATGCACAAGAGATTGATATTTGTGCTATCTTACCAGGCTCACTTACGCCACCCCCAAGTGTACGGTGACCAAACATTTTAATCATCGGCATTTTGAAAATCTCAAAGCAAATGGAATGACAAAATGGAATAAGTGCCTCATACATTGTTGGTCAACACAAATATTAACATTTAGGGATGGGGTAAGCGAGGCCAGGTAGGATGCACAAGAGATTGATATTTGTGCTATCTTACCAGGCTCACTTACGCCACCCCCAAGTGTACGGTGACCAAACATTTTAATCATCGGCATTTTGAAAATCTCAAAGCAAATGGAATGACAAAATAGAATATGTGCCTCATACATTGTTGGTCAACACAAATACTTTGCGTAAGGGCCCCCTTTCCCCGGTCGGCGTTCCGTCAACGGGTGCTTGACGACACAACAACGCCGATCCGCATCTCCGGCGCAGAACCACGCCGGTCCCTCGCTGTCCAGCTGAACGAGTCCTTGATGCAAAGACCGTGCCGGCCTGCCCGGCATTATGCCGGGCCGTGTTGCCGCGCTTCAAGCCGTGTGTCCCGCGCCCGCACCGTTCGCCTTCTTGCCGGTGAACCAATAGGCTGATCGTTGGAATAAGGAAACCGATGACGACCGGCCGCAAGATTAAATTGCGATCGGCCGTCATCGGCTTCCTTATTCCAACGATTAGTCTATTCGTTCACCGGGCAAGAAGGCGAAGAGTGCAGGGCGCATGATCGACACGGCCCGAAGCGCGACAACAGGGGTCGGCATGATGCTAGGGAGGCTGGCACCGTCTTGGCATTAAGGACTCGTTCACGTACTCGGACGGCGAGAGAAGAAAAGTGGTGCTGCGCCGGAGAGGCATGTCGGCGTTGTTGTCTCATCAAGTACTCGTTCACGGAACGGCGGCCAGGGAAAGGGGGGCTCGTCTACAAAGTATATTGCGGCGTATAGGTGACCAAACATTCTAATCATCGGCACTAAAATGGAAGAAAGGCCAATGCAATTAAGAAGTAGCTAGTATGAACTAAATGGAATGCCTCATACTTTGTTGGTCGAAACAAATATGAACATCCCGGGATGGCGTTAGTGAGGCCAGGTAGGATGCACAAGAGATTGATATTTGTGCCATCACACCAGGCTCACTAGCGACACCCCGGAGTGTACAGCTTGACCGAACATTCTAATCATCGGCACTAAAATGGAAGAAAGAGCCAAGTGGTATCAACTAAATGGAATGCCTCATACTTTGTTGGTCGAAACAAATATTAACATCCGAGAGATGGAGTAAGTGAGGCCAGGTAGGATGCACAAGATATTGATATTTGTGCCATCACACCAAGCCTCACTTGCTCCACCCCCGAGTGTACGAGTGATCGACCAACCATCTAATCATCGACAAGTAAATCACTTGGGGTAATGTTAAAATGTTTGTCTCCATATTTGGGAGACATTTTTAATATTGGAGTCTAGCTAATGGAAATCAAGAACTAGTCTTGATCTCCAAATGGTGATTAGAGGGAATTTATTCATCTTAAGCAACATTAGGGACAAATGGGATCATGCAAGGGACTTGGGTCATTTGGATCATAAGGCATCAATTAAGGAGGCAACCGGGGACAAAGGGAAACATTTGATGATCCATTATCATAGGCAACAAAGCAAGCAACTTTTTCCCCTCTAATCTAGCTAGAGTCCTTAAAAGAAATCCATCATAAGCATGGTCAAATACACATATATAGCATTTGGAGAGCAAACAAGCAAGTAGCCATATCACTCAATCCAATAATATAGTAATTTGGATCATAAGGCATCAATTAAGGAGGCAACCAGGGACAAATTAAGGGAAACATTTGATGATCCAAGTAAGTGCATGACACTTTGAGCTACCCAAGAATAAAGGCCAACAAGTGGATAAACATCTCGCTCAACCATTTCTTGCACTAGAGGAAAAGTAACCAACATTGAAACTTGAATAGTCAAGTGACACTACAAGCAGCTCACACACACATGCAAACACATGTGTTGACAAGTAAGTAATGGATATCAAGAACTAGTCTTGATCTCCAAATGGTGATTAGAGGGAATTTATTCATCTTAATTAAGCAACATTAGGGACAAATGGGATCATGCAAGGGACTTGGATCATTTGGATCATAAGGCATCAATTAAGGAGGCAACCAGGGACAAAGGGAAACATTTGATGATCCATTATCATAGGGAACATAAGTCAAGATGCACAAACACACATAGCATGCATGGAGCAGATGCTCCAAAGGGATTATTCATCACTTGGTATATAGACCAAGTGATGTCGGCAAAAGAGAGGCCAATCAAGAACCAAGTAAATCCAAGTAAGTGATAGATATGCCTAAACAAGCAACAACACATAGCATATCCCAACTAACCGGATGAGACAAGTCTTGGTAGCCAACTGAATCACCTAGCACCACCTAGCCTTTTAAAACCATCGAAATGGTCCTTTTTCTTCAAAGGATACCACAGTGGCATTCATTTACATGATCCCCTACCGTGGATATCTCTATTTTCATCAAAGCCAACAAGAAATAGATCATAAGGAATCAATTAAGGAGGAAACCAGGGACAAAGGCATCAATTGGGGTAATGTTAAAATGTTTGTCTCCATATTTGGGAGAAATTTTTAATATTGGAGTCTAGCTAATGGAAATCAAGAACTAGTCTTGATCTCCAAATGGTGATTAGAGGGAATTTATTCATCTTAAGCAACATTAGGGATAAATGGGATCATGCAAGACTTGGGTCATTTGGATCATAAGGCATCAATTAAGGAGGCAACCAGGGACAAAGGGAAACATTTGATGATCCATTATCATAGGCAACAAAGCAAGCAACGTTTCCCCTCTAATCTAGCTAGAGTCCTTAAAAGAAATCCATCATAAGCATGGTCAAATACACATATATAGCATGGGGCAGATGCTCCAAAGGGATTATATATTCATCACTTGGTAATTTGGAGAGCAAACAAGCAAGTAGCCATAACACTCAATCCAATAATATAGTAATTTGGATCATAGGGCATCAATTAAGGAGGCAACCAGGATACCACAGTAGCATAGTAGCATACCATAAGCTCACAAGAATCCATCATTTTCTTCACAAGGATACCACAGTAGCATACCATAGTAGCATTTCATGCATTTAAATGAACCAGTAGCATCAAAACCAACCAAATGTCCAACTAGCAAGCAATACCAAGTGAGCAAGTCTCGCATTACCTTGTACAGGTTCGGACAAGGATTTATAGAACAAGTACGAGAGGCAGAGGCAGAGGCATAGACAATTTCTATAAGCATATAGAACACTCCAATTTCTATAAGCATAGACAATTTCATTGTCACATCTTTCTATAAGCATCACTAGCAGCAGCAAGCAATGCATATGAACACCATATACAGGTACGGTTCAGAACAATTTCATTTTCACATTGTACAGGTTCGGAACAACATATAGAACACTCCAATAAGCATCACTAGCAGCAGCAGCAATGCATATGAACACCATATGAAGCAAAACGATTAGGGGCAATGCATCCAGAGCAACAGCAGCAATACATCCGGAGCGAGCATTTCGTCGAGCACGTTGTGCTCGCGCGGGGAGGAAGAGGGAGGGGAGGGGAGGAAGAGGGAGGGAGCTCACCGACGACAACAACGGTTGTGGAGGAGCTCACCGACGACGACGGCAAGGGTGGAGGTCGCGGCGGCTCCTCCACCTTGACGCGACGGCGGCCCCTCCGCGCGGCCCCTCCTCGCCGTAGCGGCAGCTTGTGCCGCAGGTGGCGGGGATGGGAGGAGCGTGGCGGCGGGCGGCCCTCGCGTAGGAAGGCGGCGGCGACGGCGACGGCGATGGCGCCGACCATGGCGGCGCGCGGTGAGGAGAGGGGAGAGGGGAGAGGCGCGCGGTACGGATCGGAGGTGAACGAGGCGTGGGCGGGGGAGGGCACGGGATGATATAGCTAAGTTCCCTTAGTTCCGTGGCGCACCGAACAAGTGCGCCACGTGAATCAACTACTTCGTGGCGCACCAAAGCAAGTGCGCCACGAAACAGTAATTTCGTGGCGCAGCGCACCGCGTGCGCCACGGAAATACGTACACCGATAATTGGGGGTGACAGGTTGTGGGGCCCGCCAAGTTTTTGTGGCGCATGGTCGGCTGCTGCGCCACAAAATTAAGCTATTTCTGTGGCGCACCGAGCTTTGTGCGCCACAAAATAGGTTTCTGTGGCGCACTCAAAACGGTGCGCCACAGAACTAAGCTTCGCCTATAAGGGTTTTCCTACTAGTGTTGACTCCTAACGTTTTAGTCCCATTTACTAGGTTCCAACCTAAGGTCAAAGCTTTTGCTCTGATACCAACTGTGGTGACCCTGCATACCACTGCATGTTGTAGTATGCCAGTCGTTGATATAACATTCACGAAGTACCATTCCGCAAATATTACATCCCTCGTAGTAGTACAACGTAACATAGCAGGGTCCATCACTCATTCACTTATTATTACAAGCATCAAACATATATTGTCTTGGAGCTCCTCTTGGGTCCTAAGAGGAATACTCCTGGGTTCGAGGTGAACCCAACTCAACTTACAATATAGGAGTCTCATTAAACTATACATTTATTTCCTCGAGCAGCTAAATACTAAGAGTTCGGGCTGCTCGGTTACTACTACTACTCAACAGATATCTCTAGGCTTGTTCTCCTCCGGAAGCCTCCCCGGATCCGTAGACTATGAGATAGTCTACGCCTTCAACACCTCCTGAGAGGTCAGGTTCTTCATAGCCGATGATCTCGGCTCCTTCATTGCTGTCGTAGTCCTCCTCCGCACGATTCGGACAATCTAAGCATGGGATTTAAGAGTGGTATGAGTACGAGCGTACTCAACAAGTTCATTATAGGTAAGAGGTGTTTAATGCACTAGCTACGATATTAGACCGGAAAGTCTAATACCAATGCAAGTTTTGGTAAACATTTCTTCAAGAGATTGCTTTTATTTCAAAGAGCTATGTCCGTCAGCCTTCACCGGTTTACTAGAACTTCATGGAGCTCCTTTCCGGCCGCGTTCGCAGTTCCTCAATCCCGGAACAGGGAGTGACGAGTCACGGTTCTTTACACTCGCGGAGGTGTGTTGCTTTACCCATAAGAGATCTTAACCTTGGTGCCAACCGGGCAGCTCTCCCGTTCACACTTCCTTAGGTGTGAGGCCCGGTATAAGGTCTAGCCAATCATGTTCCTCCGCTACCTCGAACACCCACCCTTTTGTAAGATTGTCCTCCCCTATATCCATGATGAGACCGTTCCGGGCATTCATATGCCTTCCCCTATCATCATGGATAGACCGTTCCGACACCTTACAATCCCTCATAGACCGCAATACCGTGGGGACTTAAGGCTTCCCCAGCCAACCGCTTGCACTTCAAGCGACAAGTGTCTACGGACTATGCCGTGGGGACTTAAGGCTTCCCCAGCCAACCGCTTGCCCTGACAGATACAAGTGTCTACGGTAAAGCGCATCCGTTGATGAACGAGAGGTGGAAACACTTTTGACTATTCCGTCCCACTCCGGATCTTATGGTTAACACGGGTATTACGGCACAAGAATCACTGGCGACATTTGTTGTTTAATCCTAGATGGATATAAACCCGTGCAATGGAACCTCCACCATATCAACACAATCCATGGTTCCATTGCCCACCACATAGTCATATTCATAGTTATGAAAGTAGTGGTTTTGATTTTTGTGCAATAGTGATAACCATAATACTTTGCAAGTAATTTGATAAAAATACTTCAAATGACATGAGCAAGTGATGAACTTGCTCGAACACCGCAAAGTTCTGCAGCTTGGAAGGTATGGACTGACCCTTGTCCTCTTGTTCTGAAAAATAGCATCATTGTCCGATAAGGGCAATGGTTAAAGAAGCAATTATGCATGATTCCATTTTTAGGGTTTGTTCCCCCCTTCCGATATCGTTATTATTTCATGTAAGAGGTTAATACTAAGAATAATTTGGGAATACTTGTGTAAGAGTAAAATACTACCTTGAAATGTTGTCAAGGTGTTTTTGAAGTCCAAATGCATTAATGGACTTATTTTCATTATTGAAAATAAGATGTGTGATTTAAATCATCAAATTTGAACTTATTCTAGTTTATCTCCAAAAATTCCATTTCATATTTTATTATGATAGAGAATTTTATCCTGAGTGGTTTTCATATTTTTCATTATTTTTTTAGAGTTATTAATAATTTGTTATGTATTTTCAAAGTTTCGCCTTATTTGGAATTTGGGAAATACCCAAAATGCCCCCGGGCCCACTCGTCGTGGTGGCCCAGCGGTTTGGGCTAAACCGGCTCGGGTCCAACCGACCCGAGCGGTCGGTCGCTCACTCCCGCACCTCGCGCCGCTCCTCCTAACCCTAATCCTCTCCCGTGCTCTGGCGACCCGCGTCGCCCGCATCGTCGCCGGCCGATTCCGGCGATCACCGGCCGCCATGGCCCTCGCCATGGGGCGCATCTGCACCGCCACGAGACGGCGCACCAGATCCACGGCATAGATCTGGTTCTAAGCCGCCCCTACGCCGATCCCCTTCTCGTTTGACCGCACGGTGGTGCGGTGCTCACCGGCACCTCAGGCGTGATGACGCCGCCGGCTGTCGCCGCCAAGATGCGGAGTGCTGCGGCGCTCGCCGAGCCTGGCATGGCCTGGCCAGGTGCCGCCGTGTCTTTGGCGCGCGCCGCCGTGGCCGCCACGGCTACGCCGCCGTCCGCTCGCTCCGGGTAAATGTTCCGCCACCCTCTTTCTCCCGTGCCTCTCTTCTTCCTCCTCTAGTACCCCCGGCCATGGCTTCCCTCCTTGTGGAGGTGCCGGCTCGCTCGTTGGTGATGCTCGCTGTGCTTGGCTTATCGTTGTCGCCATAGATCCTAGCTTGCTCGTGTCTGTACTCGTTCTTGCTCAATTGCTCACCGTGCTTCCTAGCTATTTCTGTTCATTGTAATCTCTCGGCCGTGGTCCTCCTGTGATTGCTCATGAGCATCCGAGTGATGCTCATGGCCTACTGGTATGCTCCTATTCTTTTTACTGTCACTAGGGCATACTGTGTGTGCTTAATCTTGTCCCTGGCTTGATTGTGGTGGTTAATCCTTGCATACTTGCAAGTGCCAGTGCCTCTGGGCTAGTTCATTTAGTTCAGATTCATGATTATGCTCAATTGAGCATTACTGTTGGCTTAGCTGTGTGATTCCGTGATGAATTGATATGTGCTTTTCTTGTGTATTATGATCCTTTGGTTCATCAAGCCTTTGATGTGCTTCTGGATACAATTATATTGCCTGATGCCCTATCTCGTGATGCAGCTTGTTCGGTTATTAATTATCTGTTCATGTGTTAACCGCTTAGACCGAGTTCTAGCATGCGGTAGCATGCTCTAACAAGCTTCGGTGTCCTTATGATCACCAGTTGCTTGTAACAGCTGCTCTTTGGTGTCTGTGCCTTACTGTTGCTCACATGTGTATCACACATGCCTGGCCTGATGTGTGCTGTTGCTTGCTTAAGCATCAATTGATGCCTGTAATGATCCATTTGATCATTTGCAAGACCCTGGTGCATCAATTGCTTGTCTGTTTTATTTATCTGTTTATCCTTGCTTGATTAAATGGATAAATAATGTGAACTGAGATTCAGTGATGATCATTTCAATGAATTTGTTAGGGCTAGCAGGATGCCAACCACTGGTTGGGTACCCTAGCCCTCCTTTTGAACCCTACTGGGTGATGATATTCGTGCATGGTTTCTTTGTTGGAATTGGTTAAGTGGTTGAGGTGATCCCGGCAGTATTTATGTGCTGCCCCGGGATGGCTCCCCTGTTTGGTGGCTTTCGTGATGGATAGATGCTCACCGGCTTGATCCAATACTGGACTTCCAGTGGCTTTTGATGTTGAGAAATTCTATAGACAAGATTTTGTCTATAGTCTGATGGCCTAGCTAGCTGTAGGTGTTTAGTGAGTGGGTTAGGCTAGCTATGGTTGCATTCTTGGCTGGATTCCTCTAGTTATGCATGGATTTGCATAACTCGTTGTTCCCATAGGATGTTTACCTAGTGGTCTTACCCATCTATGCTTGCACCAAATGGCCTGGTAGCCAAATGATGACACACACATGGTATTCTACCCTTCTGTGCTCCAGTGATGCAAGCATGCTTAATTATGAGCAAAACTTGGTTTTGCTCAGGTTGATCTGGTTTATACCTCACTCCAGCTCCTAGATTGTTTGTTGGTGTAGAGGATTGCTTCAGTGATGCTTGGTTTGCTTGCCCTTCTCCTCCTTACAAGCTTGTGGTGCTTTACTCCATCTGGTACTTGCTCACAGCTGACAGTTCTTGGTGAAACTGTCCCTGGATGGTTTCTGATGGCTTGTGGTTTTTCCTGTTCTAAGTGTTCTTGGTGTTCTTGATGAACTTACCACTGCTGCTGTCGATGGATGAACAAATGACTAGGGTTTGGCTCTGAAAAGGTTATATATGGTGCTCTCTTGCATCCCCGGTCGACAGCTCTCCGCTTGTCACCTTAGTGACTCACTCGTGTGTGTGTGCGGCATGCACACAGCCCCGTGAGCAGGATGTGTGTGTGTGCTGTCAAGTGCCGTGCACCCGAACCCGGAACTTGGCTTTGGCCTCGGATCAGCTCGGCCACATTGAGCTTATCTCGCTCATTTCACCTTTCCATTTGATTTTCGATCGGCCAAGTGGCTTTGCCACTTGGCATAACTTCTCTTTGTTGTGTTTTTGTGCAGGAATCAACCATGGCTCAAAATGGACTTGGAATTCATCAAGTTCAAGATCAAATGAAGATGATCTTGTAGAATTTAGTCTAGGATCATTAAATTGTAATTTTTCTTTATTTTTCTTTCTTCTATTCTCGCCCATTTATGTAATGTGTTGTAATTCATTTATTTCCATTATGAATAATGTAAAGACAATGTATCTTGTGTGTTATTCAATAAAGCTCAAGGTTTTCCCTAATGAGCTCCACTTTATTATAATTGTTCATCTTGTTTATTATTGATTATTTACTTAATGAATTTCCTCAATGGAATTATTTAAGGTAATTATTTAATGTTTGAATTTGAAATTCAAATTCAACCTTGGTTTGAATTCAACCATGTCATATCATTTAGAATTCAATCATGTAAACTCTCCCCTCTCTTCTCAAAACCCTAAACTAGTGAAGTGAGATGCAAGTTTGTCGCACTCTCAAAACCCTAACCTCGTAAGGTGTCGAGAGAGAAACTTGTCCCCCTTCGATGCAGCTTTTGTTTAAAAGCGCGAAATTTCCCCGTAATTTACTATGCAATGCACATCCCTTTCTAAAATCTACCCCTCGATCGTCTCTAAACCTCGGGACATTACAAGCAGGTGCACGGTGGCGAAGTCTTCAACGTAATCGGAGTACATAGCGGCTTCGGAGGCTTCATCGAAGCGGTATGGATGAAGAGGTTCATTGTAGAGCTCGGTGTGGTTCCTAGTGCATTGGACCCATTAGTCATATACTCGTGACAACATGGGTGCCATCGCCAATGCACAAGAACCAAGGTCACACAAGAGGCCGAAGCATATCAAGCTGCGTTACCACTCGATTCGCGAGTACATCGAAGATGGAGAAGTAAAGATTTGCAAAGTACACACCGATCCGAATGTAGCAGATCCGTTGACTAAAGCTCTCCCTAGGGCAAAGCATGACCAACACCGAATGCCATGGGTGTTAGGTTCCTTACAATGTAATCTAGATTATTGACTCTAGTGCAAGTGGGAGATCGTTGGAGATATGCCCAAGAGGCAATAATAAAAGTGGTTATTATATATCTTTATGTTTATGATAAATGTTTATATACCATGCTATAATTGTATTAACCGAAACATTGATACATGTGTGATATGTAAACAACAAAGAGTCCCTAGTATGCCTCTTAACTAGCTTGTTGATTAATGGATGATTAGTTTCATAATCATGAACATTGGATGTTATTAATAACAAGGTTATATCATTATATGAATGATGTAATGGACACACCCAATTAAGCGTAGCATAAGATCTCGTCATTAAGTTATTTGCTATAAGCTTTCAATACATAGTTACCTAGTCCTTATGACCATGAGATCATGTAAATCACTTATACCGGAAAGGTACTTTGATTACACCAAACGCCACCGCGTAAATGGGTGGTTATAAAGGTGGGATTAAGTATCCGGAAAGTATGAGTTGAGGCATATGGATCAACGATGGGATTTGTCCATCCCGATGACGGATAGATATACTCCGGGCACTCTCGGTGGAATGTCGTCTAATGTCTTGCAAGCATATGAATAAGTTCATAAGAGATCACATACCACGGTACGAGTAAAGAGTACTTGTCAGGAGACGAGGTTGAACAAGGTATAGTGTGATACCGAAGATCAAACCTCGGACAAGTAAAATATCGCGAGACAAAGGGAATTGGTATTGTATGTGAATGGTTCATTCGATCACTAAAGTCATCGTTGAATATGTGGGAGCCATTATGGATCTCCAGATCCCGCTATTGGTTATTGGTCGGAGTGAGTACTCAACCATGTCCGCATAGTTCACGAACCGTAGGGTGACACACTTAAAGTTGGATGTTGAAATGGTAGTACTTGAATATGGAATGGAGTTCGAATATTTGTTCGGAGTCCCGGATGAGATCCCGGACATCACGAGGAGTTCCGGAATGGTCCGGAGAATAAGATTCATATATAGGATGTCATTTTATGTGAATTAAAATGTCGCGGAAGGTTCTATGGAAGGTTCTAGAAGGTTCTAGAAAAGTCCGGAAGAAACCACCAAGGAAGGTGGAGTCCACATGGGACTCCACCTCCATGGCCGGCCAACCCTAGTGGGGGAGGAGTCCCAAGTGGACTCCCCTTAGGGGCCGGCCACCCCCCATATGGGAGGTGGAACTCCCACTTTTGGTGGGAGTCCTAGCTTGGCTAGGTTTCCCTCCCTTTGGAAGGTTTTTGGTTCGGGTCTTATTCGAAGACTTGGACACCAACTCTTGGGGATCCACCTATATAATGAGGGGCCAAGGGAGGGGGCCGGCCACCCCAAGACCACAAGCTGGCCGCCCCCTTGAAGTGGCCGGCCACCCCCTCCCAAACCCTAGCCGCCCCTCTCCTCCATATCTTCCGCGTAGCTTTAGCGAAGCTCCGCCGGAGTTCTCCACCACCACCGACACCACGCCGTCGTGCCGTCGGATTCAAGAGGAGCTACTACTTCCGCTGCCCGCTGGAACGGGAGGTGGACGTCGTCTTCATCAACAACCGAACGTGTGACCGAGTACGGAGGTGCCGCCCGTTCGTGGCGCCGAACCGATCGTGATCAAGATCTTCTACGCGCTTTTGCAAGCGGCAAGTGAACGTCTACCGCAGCAACAAGAGCCTCATCTTGTAGGCTTTGGAATCTCTTCAAGGGTGAGACTCGATACCCCTCGTTGCTACCGTCTTCTAGATTGCATCTTGGCTTGGATTGCGTGTTCGCGGTAGGAAAATTTTTGTTTTCTATGCAACGTTATCCTACAAGGGAGACAAAGCTCAAATCCATGTCTAAGCCTAAATCTTGTCTAAGGGGTAAAGGGGGTGACCTAGGTGCTTATATAGAGGTACAATGCGACTTGGGTCGAAAAGGTACGCGGTTGATCGACTCGGGCCGTTTCCAGTTGAGTCTGTCCCGTGAAATCCGGTCAACCGGGTTCCAACCGGGCCTGGGACCGGACGACCTGGTGCCAGGGCCGGTCAACCGGCTGCCAACCGGGAAGTTCGCAAAAGTTCCTCGGGTTGGCGTCGGTACGACGCCCGGTTGTCGCCGGGGTGGATCCGGTCTGGGGCCCGGCTCGACCGGCCTCGGGACCGGCCTAGCCGGCCCGGGGCCCGGTTGGCCGGCCTCCGGACCGGCCGGGCCTCTTCCTCCCGCCTCTTCTTCCTCTTCCTTCTTCTCTTCTTTCCTTCTTCTTCTTCTCTCTTCCTTGCACCATGGGAGTTCCTTCTCTCCGGTTCCTCGATGACTCTTGTACCTAATGACATGTAACACACCGACATGAGGTAGCATTCCATCCAAGGTATTGACGAGGTCGAGTGTTGAGAGGAAGGAGTTCACCTTGACATATATGGCGGGGGTTTGTGTTGTTGGTCCACTTGGGGGACTCCTTGGCCATGGTGTAGCGTCGATGATAGTCGGGGCTTCACTTGTTGGTCTTGAGGCGTAGGTGTCCAAAGGCCACCCCGCATCATCTTCCTGATCAGATTCTTCCTCATCTTCATCTTCATCAACTCCTGCTCTGGCTTCTCGTTTGATTAATGTGAATGTCACAACATCATGGAGAGCAATGTTGTGTGACCTACAGAAGGAAATCCATAATGGTCCTCTTATGTATGAAGCCTCTTCTCTTTTCACCAGGAAAAGCTCAAACCTATATCCCGAGGACACATCAGGTAGCCACTTCTCGGCAAAGTTGTTGACTCTTTCCTTGAAGTGACAGGGAATAGCCTGAGAACAAAAAAACATTGGATGAACTGGGTTATCTTATGAACATTGCGTCAATTGCCCTAGTTCAGCAAATGTGCTATTGGGAAGCCTTGGCTTATTTTGCACTAACACAGATAATAAATTTGGTATCAAAATATGCCTTGGCTTTCCAGGAACTTTTGTTATCTTCTTTTCTAAAATATTGAAACTCTTATGGGTTATTTTTTAACAAATTCGAGTTACTTATGCTATTTCTTAACAAATTTTATTTTACCATTTCTTGATTAATATAGATGATGACAAGGGTGAATGGATGGTACAAATCGAAACTAACTTATATTTGAAATGCTTTTATAGTGCTAGTAGTATATTCCTGAAATCTTAAAAATTCCTTAACAGAGATACACATATGCGAAACTAACTTAACACATCTTAAGGAATTCCTTAACAGAGATACACATATGCGAAACTAAGTTATATGATGAGGACATCCCTACCGAACTACTACCTCCATCATTGCAAGATGAAGAAGATATTGTTGTGAAGCTCAAGTCCAATGAAGTTAGGATTGGACCTATGACAAGAGCTCGTGTGAAGCTACTAAAACAACAGGTGAATTTGTTCTTAAATGATACTTTGATCGATGAGAACTTTATACTACCTAAGTCCCTTGACTTGTGTCTGATCAAGTACGAGGATAAAGGAAGCATCGCACGAGGAGGAGGAAGAACATATGGACATGGTGCTAGACATGAAGACATTCCATGGACGCGTGAGGGAGGAGCGGGAGGCATGCGCGAAGGAGGAGGAAGAAGTCCAGGTCGGCGCCACGCTCGGCGACACCGGCCGCCACGCCGGCCAACCCGACGCCACCCCCGGCGCCACCGGCTCACACGCCGGGTGACCCGCCGCCTGCCGGCTCCTGCACCGGTGCACACCGGGCACCGATCTAGGGAGTCTGGCGCCCCCACCCGGTGCCAGCCCGGTGCCAGGCCTGGTCCCTGTCGGACCGTCCGGCCCTTGGCTCGGTCCCTGCCGGACCGTCCGGCCCTTGGCACGGTCGACCGCCCCCCATGCCGGCCGTGTCTGAGTTAGTCTCGACCAGATTCGATCTGGGTCCGTTTGTAATCGTATTTTCGAATTCTGGTCGTACTGAACCCCTGTATAAGTTCCCAGGACGCCCCCAAAACAACCTTAGACCATATCTAAGATAAACCCCAGTTCATAGTTGATTGCTTTGCAACTCTATCGAATCTATACACCAATTCGCATCGATCTGGTGTTTTGCTACTAAAAGTTTTGTGTGATCTGTTGTTCCATTTGGAATTAGACGGTTGGAATTTACCGCTTCATGGTCGGCGGCTACGTGCGCAAGTGTGTGGAGTTGCAAATATCTTGCAGGGTTGAGAGCTGTTGCGTTGGCAACAGAATCAATCGAGAGACTTTGTTGGCGTCATACAAGTTATCTCCACCGCCTCATCGTGTTATCTCCGATGTGTTCATCGTGTGTTCATCACCACCATCGTGCTTACTGAGAAGATCGGGCAAACCCCTTATCATTTTGGTATCATTATATTAACTGAGACGTAGGCTGTCGGTAATAATATCATGATCTAGAATAAACCATTATTTTGCTGATTGAGACTAAAAATAACTCACCACAACGTTCTCCAACTGTGTGGAGTTCACAACGATGCTGAACGATTCTTCATTCCTTTTTGAACAGAAGTAGTTCTCCTGTGGCTGGTTGTAGACGCGACAGTCCTCCATTGCTGAAATACAAGAAGAAGTCGAATCAGAAGAAGATTGAGAAAAAAATCAAAAAAACTGAATTGAAAAAACCCAATTTAAAGTGGGGAAAATGCGGAGGAAAAAATATCTCAAATCAACGTGGGGAATAAACTAGATTAAACGAAATGTAGAAGAACACTGTACTTAATTGTACGAGTAATCGAAAAATGATAGGAGAAATCCGAAGAAAACCAAGAAAATGAACTGACTGAGGTTACCGTAGTGCCGTCATCGCTGGAACTGGCGGGCGTACATTTTTTAGATTTATTCCCAAGCGGTTGTTACTGTAGGCCGTCTGTGCGATACTCTTTGAGGCGGTTTACTTTAGTAACCTCCTAAGGAAGATAAGTTAGACGGGCTCCTATATTGTCCGTCTCTGTTCCCCAGATTCTTTGAGGCGCCGCCTAAGATATATAAGCTAGACGGTCTCCTGTATTGTCCGTCTTCGGTGCCCCGCTTATTTCAGGCGAGAAAAGTTTATCAGGATCTCTAAACTGTAGAGTCGACTTTCAATAATTTGGGACAAAATGGACTCACCTGAAAGTCTCTAAGTAGCAAGTTTGTACTAGTGGATGCCTCGCCGCGCAACGACTGAGTTTTTATGGACGGATCACTAGGGGTTGGGGGGGGGGGGGACGAGGAATCGAGCGGGAAGAGGCGAGAAATGACGAGAAGGATCGGTAGTGGGCATTAACGCGACCACGAGGGGAAGTCTTAGTGGCGAGGGGTGGGGGGATGCAATGCCAACAAGACGTATAGCCTGCTTCCGTCTAAGGAATCGTCACCACCATTAAATAGGGTTAGACACAATCAAGCTGTCACCTTTATGACAAGGCCAACCCGCTTGTCGATATCCTACGTGCTGTGTACATTAGGTTGTGTCCGACACCCCCAAGCCACCTCCTGTGGATCAGGGTTGCCTGTAGACGCAAGACAGTTTTTGGGCCAAACATGATCTAAATAGTTTTTAAAAGCCGCGGCTGTTATCACCAGAATTTGACCGGATCAGAGGTGGACCGCGATTAAAGATGGGCTTGAAGAATATACATGAAGGAATACATGAATCGGCCTTGTATACAAAGTTTGGGCTAGTTTTCCCGTGTATCTGTAAATATAGTAGGATACGTGTCGGTTAGATAGAGTTTGGCTCGTGCACGGTTGGGATTATTCCCACGTTAGAAAGTCTACGGACTATAAATATGTATCTAGGGTTACCGAAATAAACAACAATCACGTTCACCACAAACCAATCTAGGCGCATCGCCAACTCCCTTGTCTCGAGGGTTTCTTCCGGTAAGCATCATGCTGCCTAGATCGCATCTTGCGATCTAGGCAAGACACGTTTATTCGTCGTTCATGCGTTGCTCGTGCTGAAGCCTTGTTGATGGCGAGCAACGTAGTTATCATAGATGTGTTAGGGTTAGAATTGTTTCATAGTATCATATGCTTTCGTCCGTGCAACCCTTAGATGTCTAGCCGCCCTTACACCTATCTTAGGTGTAAGGGCGGCACCTCGCTTGATCATTATTTAGTAGATCCGATCCGTTATGATTGCTCCTTGATCTTCAAGGATTAGTTTAATATCTGCATAGTTAGGCCTTACAAACGGGTTGAAGGATCCAGTGGCACGTAGGGTGTAGTTTGCTAGCCCTAAACAGGATGTTCCGGGGATCAACTTCATGTTGATTTTTAGGCCTTGTCTAGGGTCGGTTTATGATCACCGTGCGTGGCCGCCAGGCTCAATCACGCGTACGATGTTCCGATTATGTGGTGAAAACCCTAAATCGTAGTAGGTCGTTTTAGCTTTATTTTGATCAAGAAGGACCACCATGTGATCGTACACCTCGTACGACCGTGGGTGGATCGGCTCCTTGAGCCGATTCACAGGACAACCCGAGAGCCGATCGAGACTCGTATTTAATGTTTACGTGTATGCCATGCAGGAAATTAAGCGAGGCAAATCCATCACCTTCCCGACCGGTATAGGTCAGGTGGCACGCCCTTGCACCGAGCATCGGACGTGCGTGCCGAGTCTTTGCGGGCCGTCGCTCGAGGGACCAGGGCCAGCCGCAGTCCTGGGAGCCTCCCGGCTTTACTGTGTTGCCCGTCGCTGCTCGCCGGTGGGTTTCTGACCGCAACAGCGGCTGAAACGTATTTTCGGTCCGGCGTTCCTTTGAAGGGCGCAAGTACTCCAAAAGGAGTAAACAACATTCAAAACAGACTGTGGAAAGTGTCGATTTTGACAAAATTAACCTAAATCTGAAAAGATCTCACAAAATAATCTGGTTCTGAAAATATTTCGCAAAATAACCTTTTACTTGACTCCGCACCAGATGCTCCGTTCTAGGTGGAGCCAAACTCAATAGCACGGCTCCGTTCTAGGTGGAGCCAAACTCAATAGCACAGCTCCGTTCTGGGTGGAGCCATGGTCAGAAGTACAACACCGTCGCTGGCGGAGCCAAGCTCAGTAGCACGACTCCGTCCTAGGCAGAGCCAAACTTAGTAGCATGGCTCCATCCCAGGTGGAGCCAAGGTCCTTAGCCGTTTTTCAACGATAATTGTGAGTACATGGTTCATGCAACTAACGAGGACCAAGGTTATTGAGCTCAACGGAGAGGTTTCATCATCTGTAACCGTCACCAAAAGATACTCACCACAATTATTTTCTATTTTATGTTTATTTTCATTTAGGTGGTTAGGTGTGCAAAATTAGAAGATGTACCATAGCAAGTTTGTATTCTTCTCAATTTGTTATTAATTGTTCCTTGACATTACTCTTTTGAACCGGGGTGACACGTCAACATAGAATGTGATCTTGTTGTGGTTCGTACCTCCGGCGTCGTCGCCATACATGTCCTCTCTATCACCATTATGGTGATAAAGTAGAGTGATGGAAGACATAGTATATGTATTTTATAGGTTTTTATCAGTTTGTTAACATATAAACTACTTTTTATAGTTTTGGGAGTGGTGTTTTGGAACGTGGGAGCATATGCTCCCTCTATTTTGAAATGCATATTACACATATTTTGAATTTCAAAAAAATTGAAACCAAAAATTCGCATGTAAATCTTCTCGTACTACACGCTTACAAAGTTGTTTCATAAAAAATCGATTTATCATGTGACGTGTGTAAAAATGACAAAACTCAGTGCTAAAAATAATGCTTTTCACAAGATAAGTTTTCTCTTTTTTATATAGACAATAAAAAATATTGGTTTTTCGTGAAACTTGACGAATGAACATATATTATGAAGATGTACATGTAAAAAAATTTGTCAAAATTTTTCGACATTTCGAAATATGATTTTTTGGTAGAGGGTGCATACGCACCCGGGAGCCGAATTGAATTTCCGCTTTTTTATAATGAAATATAACTTGTCATAGATTTTGTTATCTATCCTTGGTATATATTCTATTTATCATTGCAATGTGCTTCCTCGATAGCTTGAGATGTTTTTTTTATCATGAAATATAATTTGGCATAGATTTTGTCATCCATCCTTGCTATATATTCTATTTATCTTTGCAATGTGCTTCATCGGTAGCTTGAGATGCTTTTTATCATGAAGTATAACTTGTCATAGATTTTTTCATCTATCCTTGCTATATTATTCTATTTATCTTTGCAATGTGCTTCCTCAACAGCTTGACTTTTTTTTATCATGAAGTATAACTTGTCGTAGATTTTATCATCTATCCTTGCTATATTAGTCTACTTCTCTTTGCAATATGCTTCCTCAATAATATGGGTTCTTGGATGCGATCTAGTACCAACAAGCATTAGGTTGTAGCTCACAACCTCGAACCGAAAGACGTCCATACTCTCTAGAAAATCAGAATAAACTGAGGGAGACGCTTATTAACCAACATACAGTATAATAACTCGGAGAGTATCCGAAGGCACCACAAAATTTCTCACATGCGCCTAATACGTACTGCCAGCAGAGCGCCTTACTTCTGACGAGTTTTGCGTGCATCAGTGACTCAAAGTCTTTTCTGACAAGGTTAGGTTGTAGGGCGACTTTCTGTCGCAGCAGAAGTTTAAGCGTCCGCCGGTGACAATTTTGCACACATAACCATTTAAATGGAAACAAGCACAAAATAGAAAATAACTGTCTTGAGTATCCCTAGGTGGTGGTGTGAGATGATGCAAACCTCGTTGTTGGGCTCAATAAACATGGTCCTCACTAGGTGCATGAACCACTCTCAATTGTTGTGAGAAAACGGCTAAGGACCTTGGCTTCACCTAGGACGGAGCCGTGCTACTGAGCTTGGCTCCACCTGAAATGGAGCCGTGCTACTGAGTTTGGCTCCGCCTGGAACGGCGTTGTGCTTACGAGCTTGGCTCCACCCTGGACGGAGCCATGCTACTGAGTTTGGCTCCACCTACAACGGCGCCGTGCATCTCAGCTTGGCTCCTCATGGGCCGGAGCCGTGCTACTGAGCATGGCTCCATCTTATGCGGAGCCGAGCAAAAGGTTATTTTGTGAAATATTTTTGAAACCAGATTATTTTGTGAGATCTTTCCAGATTTAGGTTAATTTTGTCAAAATCATGGAAAGCATCACGAAAAAAAGTGTGCGAGCAATGCACAACACGCGTTGGCGTTGGCGGTGTCTCTTGGCCAGCAGCTGCAAAAACGACGCAGACCCAAAGCGCAAGAAATCCATCCCAAGTTGAGAGTCCAAACACGAGTTTCACACCTTCACTGCGTGCGACCGCCTTCTTCTCCAGTCTCCCCCCCACCTCACACCCACAAATTCGGATCACAGCGGAGCCACACTGCCAGTGAGTGGACCCTTCCAGTGGAAGGAGGCAGCCACGTCTTCCAATGGCGGCTTCCTCCTCTCCCCTCCTCGCCCCACCGCCCGCGGCGCTGCTCCGCCACGCCGCTTCTCCCCGTCCTCCCGCTGGCGGTGCCCCCGCCGCGGCCTCCGCCTCCCCCTCCTCTTCCTCCTCCTGCCGCTGCTACGGATATTCTCCCGCTCCGAGCGGCGGTTTTCTCCTACAACCGCCTGCTCGATTCCCCCGCCGCCGCCCAGCATTGTACACAGCGGCCGCCCGTACTGTGAGCATCCCCTCTTACGCGTAACTGATTTTTTTTTTTTACTTAGTCGTCGACTCGCTCTTTGTCTACCCATCGGTGGATATGTCCTGCCGTTTCCCCGCGAGGGTGCTGATTTCCTGTCCACTGCAGGCTTCCAAGGTGAGGTTTTGCGGGAATGGCGTCTACGGCCGGCCGGCGGTGCTCAGGGGTTGGAGTAAATGGTGGCCGGAGAAGGGTTTATGTGCCGCTGGGACGGGTGACGATGCCGGGGATCAAGTTGGCGATCAGGACGACGATGGAGTCCGTGTTTCTAACGACGCCCTCCGCGCCACCATCCGTAAGAGCAGAGAGGTGCTGGCGATGCACAGGGATCTACTTCAGCAGGTATCCTCACCATGATTTATTTCTGAAATCAAATCAGTTTTCAACATATAGCGTGTCTTAAACCATACATTTATGTCTCAACTTCTAACCTATGGTATGCAGTCACATGTACACTATACTTATCTTACTATTTATCTACTTGCATTAAAACCACACTATCTGAAGCTCATTCATCTATCTATTGTATAACTTATTGAACCAATATGGATTGAATTGTAACATGCGGCCAACTTATTTAGCTATCAGAAAAGAAGAAGCTCATCTCTATTATTGAAGCCAGTTCCATTCAAAATGGGCAAGAGGCGTCCAGTGGCAGTTCCTTTTCACTCCCGGATCCAGTTTCAGAGGGCCAAGAGATTGGCTATGACCTTCAGATGTACCTTGACAGGCGTTCACAGAAATCACAAGTCCGTTCAACTCATGCAGAATCTATTAGTGGACAGCATGAATACTATGGAAGTTTAGAAGGCAAAGTTTCTAACTCTGATGTTAATGGATCACCTGTCAAGGTCAGCTATTTTCAAATTTGTATGGTACTTTCTCTAGTGTTGTTCCGAAAGTGTATGAAACAGTCTGTTAATGGTATGAAACAGGATTACATGGCCCAACAGAGTCAAATAAGTGAAGAAAGACACTCGGTTACTGAGGGAATAAATGACAACTCATCCTCTTCGGCCAGCGTAGATATTATGAATATCATATTGGTAGCTGCGGAATGTGCTCCTTGGTCAAAAACAGGCAAGAATATATAACTTCAGGTTTCCAAAAGAAATTATTTCCAAAGTTGCATATTCAAACTTAGCACCCCTATGACGGAGAACTGGAAAATGTGTGGGCTAACCATTCCTTGGTTACATTTCCAGAATTAAGTATCTCTAAGGGTGTAAAATTCTTCTGGTTTACATATTGGAAGTTATGTATTTATGTTAGTTTCTCACCTTGATATTTTCATGATCGTTACCTATTCAGTCTTATGTTTGTCTTGTGTTGTCACATCTGTAGTAACTAGTAAGAGCTATAAATGAGCAGGAATAAGAGACACAGAAGGTGTGTGTTCGTGCATTTAGAATGCTTTGCTTATCAGCACATGGCTACAATATAACTAAGGGGAGAAGAAAACCAAACACACGCGCTCGTGCGACCTACTTCTAGCGGATCACTATACGCTCTTGTATTAATCTCAGGCCCTCCCACAGTGCCCCAAAGGACTACAGAATTAGAAGCACGGTAGGCTACTTTCTTTCTGTCTAGGTCATCTTAGAAGAACTCCTCCCTGCTCAGTGAACCAAGCAAGCCTGGTTCTTCAAGGACAATGGCAGCTTAAACTCTCCCACTGTCAAGTCTTTGCTCACTAAAACCGCTATTTTGGTACCAACACATGCCAAGCAAGCTAGTCAAACAAGATGCAAAAAGAGAGGGACGAGACATAATCACATAACATTGAAATGAAAGGCCCTTTCCTACCATCCAATCTGACTTCTCTTATGGATTTTCTAGTTTATGCTTCCTTCTGCAAAGCAAGGACATGGATTCACTATGACAATGGACTTGTTTATCATGTAATGTTTAGGAAGTCACGGTTCCCACCAACTTTGGCTCGAGCGCAATGCTCGTGTTTTTGATGCCAGGGAGACAACGCCACAGCGTGTACTGGACATGATCGTGGACATGTGGAATTCGTGGGCGACTTGTAGAGGTAGGCGTTTAAGAGACGTCCATTAGGGCCGGCGATCCGCGCCGTGCATGCTCCCGCGCTGTGGAGATAGGTGGTTTCCCCTCTTGTAAGGGCTCTGTACCCTCTTTCAAACTTAATACAAAACGGGCCGATCTCCTGCGGGTACTCAAAACAAAAAGATGAATGAGATATTGATTCCAGTCACTCAGATGATTGAAGACAGCATTTGATTGGCTCTCTGCTCATAGTCGACCTACAGAAACACGTTACTGTTACACATGACTTAAACAAGAAAAATACACAATCAACTCAAGTAGTTGAGTTGAAGCTCTGTTTTGGTGTGCTAAACTGTGCAATATTAATTATGGCGAGCATTTGATCTACATGAAAAAATTAGTTGGTGTGATTCTAAAGGAGGCTTCCAGTTATCTAATAATTCCCAAAAAAACAAGGTAAGAGATCTTATGAAAAGCATCCACACTCTCAAATGGTGTCTCACTCTTGAGTTCAGCATTCATCCTGAACCATAGAATCCCAATTCATCTGTTGAGCTCATATGCATGCTTACTTCTGCTATCAGATTTTTTTAAAAGAAGTGATTAACAAGTTAAATGGTCCATCCATAGCTTTTGTGAAATTCTTTGAAGTCTTATGAGGCTTTGATGTAAATATCTATAATAAAGGGCTTTCTTTGCACAAAAGAATGTGGCGTTAGTTTCTGCCAATTGTTAGTAGCGCTAGTTTTCTTATACTTTTAGAGGTCATGCGTAAGCTGTGTGCGTCTTCTCATTAAGCTGAAAAGAAGTTTGGTAATTAGAAGAGTGAGCACAATTTACATTGTTAACAGGGAAAGAGAGCAAAATACAAGACACTTAGTAGACGTCCCAATTCACTGGGAGCACCACTCTCAGACCAGGGGCCCTGGTCCTCACCCATAGGGCAGCTTCATCCTTGATTCTCGTAACCGGGTTCGCGACGGACAGCTGGGGACCATCGAAGGCGCATTTGTTGTGCTGTTTCCAGATCATCCATGGGGTTCAGCAACACGATGGAAGCTAGGGTTTTGCACATTTGCTTTGGAGTCGGCGAGTGAGATGTGGCAGTCTGGCGGCCTGCAAGTCATCCTCAGCCACGACATGAGCTAATGCCAAACTTGTCGTGAGAACGAGCATGCCGTCAGGAGATGGGGAGTCGTCTCCAGCTCTTGGCCACGGCGCTGGAGGCGGGCTGCAGTCAGCAGCGGTCTTGGTTCACAAGGAAATGGGAAAATTTGACGCGAAGTTTCGGGTGCGCGCGGGTGTGTGTGTGTGTGTGTGGTGGGGGGGGGGGGGGGAAGCTCTCCCATATAAGCTTCTGTGCGTTGCTGGCGGTAGAGGGCGTGGAAGGTAGCTGGAGCTCGCGAAGTAGGTGCCAAGGGCGCTCCACTTCCAGACAAGGAGATCGGTGTGTGTGTGTGTGTGGGGGGGTGGGGGGGGGCAGCTCTCGCATATAAGGTTCTTAGCGTTGCTGGCGGTAGAGGCGTGGAAGGTAGCTGGAGCTCGCGGAGTAGGTGCCAAGGGCGCTCCACTTCCAGACAAGGAGATCGGTGGAGCCCGTACGTTGCTAAAAAAGCAGCTAAGGGCCTGTTCGGTGCAAGTGTTTAGTGAGGGGGTTTGTAGTGTTTTGGGGTGTAAAATCCGGGCCTAGTTAAAACACTTCAAATCACTCCAAAACACTGTTGGACCGGTCGGCAGCCCGGATTTGGGCCCAAAAAAGCACCCCAAAACACATCGGGCCGGGGTGGAATCAAAACACCCCACCCCCCTAGCATTTTGCTTGTGTGAGACGGTGCACAGCTCCGCTTGAATTCTTGGACAAGTGTTTTCAGTAGTGTTTTGGGTGGTAGATGTTCTGACCAAAAACACTTGCAAAAACACTCACCAAATCTCTGAAAAACACTTGTACCGAACAAGCCCTAAAAATGATGGGTTTGGTGGAGGTAGCTAAAACCTAGAGTAAAGGTTTTGAGTTAAAGTGGCATCATGTATTTTGTTTATTTGTGCCAATTGCAAGAATGTTAGTCTTGGTCACAGTAAGAGTAACACTGTATTATTTTATATATGTGTTGTTTGCAAAACTAATGGTTCCATAAGTGAATGCAATAATGTATTTTTATGTTGGGTACCTTCTGCACAAGTAGTGGTCCCCACTTATGAGAATGATTGCATTTCTTTATTTAAGTCTTCTGTAAGTTGGTGTCTCACATATATATTTACATAAGTAAAGTGGATGGATGGTGAACTCACCGCCAACTCCAACTTTATAAGTAGGAAAGATAATAAGTACGCATTGGTGCACATGATCTGAAGCCTTAAGACACCACTCATTTTCGTTTTTACCGACTTGCTCAGGGAGCAATAACCATGTTTGTAATCTCCTGCAGGTGGACTTGGTGACGTTGCCGGAGCTTTGCCAAAGGCTTTGTCCAAGAGAGGTCATCGTGTCATGGTATATTTTCTATAGGCCGTCTCGTCATAATTGTAAATACAAATTCAGCTAAGCATGGAAGATAAGAAGATGCTATTAACGTTCATGAAGTAGCATATTAATCTGGTAGATGACCTAAAACTGAATAGATATACCATTCTTTTATGGAGTTAAGGACATCCCTGCTCCCGATAAGACAGCATCCTACCGAGTAACAAGATACAAGGTCAACGCCACCGTGTAAGATCCCCATAACGTCACGGCGACCGGACAACCAGAGCTCTGTCCTGCCACAAACACCTTGCAAAACTAAACTAGAGAAACTACAGAAAACAGAACAAAACAAAACTGATGTTCTAAAGGCAAAAAACAGAAAACAGGACCGAGATTCACGCCAACGCCATTCTTTTCAGTATTACCTTCAGTAACTTGTTTACATGTTTATATTTTACAGGCAGTAGTACCAATGTATGGAAAGTATGAAGAACCTCAACAAATAGGAGAATCAAAGAGGTACCAGGTCGCAGGGCAGGTGCTTTCCCCTGTCGCGTCATAGTAGATTTAACTTGTGATTGTAGTAGTTCCCTCTGAAATATATGTTCTGCCTACAGGATATGGAGGTAAAATATCATCATGCATACATAGATGGCGTCGATTTTGTATTCGTTGACAATCCTTTATTCCACAATGTTGAGAGTGAAATTTATGGCGGAAACCGAACAGTAAGTAATGTAATATTCTGCTCACTGGACTACATTGCATATTTGTAGACATCAAAACCTGAGAAGATATTTATGCTGCAGTACCAGTTGTCTATTTATCTTTGCCTATTTGGACTGCTTATGATTAAAACAAGTAGATCAATTTCTATCTACAGGATATCTTGAAACGGATGGTTTTGCTGTGCAAAGCTGCTGTAGAGGTAATTTCTCTCGCGACTAATACATTCTCTCTCCATGAAGAGTCACTCCGTAAGAAATATGTACAACAAGACTTAGAATGTCCTGTTTTACAACAAAAAATCTGCCGCGGGTGAATAGTAACTATAGTAACATTCCAGGCTTTTGTTTTGCCCTGTTTTTTCTATGATTGGCATCTATCTTCCTCAATACACTTATAGATAATATAACATTGATCTAGGCTCCATGGTGTGTTCCATGTGGTGGTTTTTGCTACGGTGATGGAAATCTTGTGTTCATTGCAAATGATTGGCACACTGCATTACTGCCTGTTTATTTGAAGGCTTATTATCATGATAATGGTTTCATGATATATGCCCGTTCTGTCCTTGTGATACACAATATAGCACATCAGGTAAGTTTGTTCCTCCTTATCTTACCTTCTTGTCTTGTAGGTATTGATCCCAATTTTTCGCTATGTATTCCATGGAACTGTTTATGGAAAATTCAATTAGTAATCCGTTCTATAGAAGGAATCTTCTACGTTAAACAACTAAACATTAACATACTGCTTTGTCACAACAAGAAAATTGCTTTAGTTAAACATTAGACATTTCTGATGCATCATCACTGATGCAACACCATGAGTCCACGGCATATATCTGAAATGTTAAAGATAAAGGTTAACATCCAAACGATGTCATGAAGATGGATCTGGTTTCAGGAATGCCGTTAAGGGCTTAAATTTTACATAAAATATTTAATAATATGAAAGCAAAATTAGTCACCCGTACAGCAAAATATGTACATCTAATCTTCACAGGGATTGAGACAACAACAACAACAAAGCCTTTATTTCCAAACAAGTTGGGGTAGGCTAGAGGTGAAACCCATAAGATCTCGTAACCAACTCATGGTTCTGGCACATGGATAGCAAGCTTCCACGCGGCTCTTTCCATGGCTAGTTCTTTGGTGATACTCCAGTCCTTCAGATCTCTCTTTACGGACTCCCCCCATGTCAAGTTTAGTCTACCCCGTCCTCTCTTGACATTATCAACACGCTTTAGCCGTCCACTATGCGCCGGAGCTTCTGGAGGCCTGCGCTGAATATGCCCAAACCATCTTAGACGATGTTGGACAAGCTTCGGTGCTACCCCAACTCTATCTCGTATATCATCATTCCGTACTCGGTCCTTCCTCGTGTGGCGACACATCCATCTCAACATGCGCATCTCCGCCACACCTAACTGTTGAACATGCCGCCTCAGCACTCACACCATACAACATTGCGGGTCGAACCGCCGTCCTATAGAACTTGCCTTTTAGCTTTTGTGGCACTCTCTTATCACAAAGAATGCCAGAAGCTTGGCGCCACTTCATCCATCCGTCTTTGATCCGGTGGTTCACATCTTCATCAATATCCCCATCCTTGTGCAGGATTGACCCCATGTATCGAAAGGTGTCCTTCTGAGGCACCACCTGCCCATCCAGGCTAACCTCCTCCTCCTTGTGCCTAGTAGTACTAAAACTGCACATCATGTACTCAGTTTTAGTTCTACTAAGTCTAAAACCTTTCGATTCCAAGGTTTGTCTCCATAGTTCTAACTTCCTATTGACCCCCGTTCGACTATCATCGATTAGGATCACATCATCCGCAAAGAGCATGCACCATGGGATATCTCCTTGTATATCCCTTGTGACCTCATCCACCACCAAATCAAATAGATAAGGGCTCAAAGCTGATCCTTGGTGTAGTCCTATTTAATCGGGAAGTCATCGGCATCGCCATCTCTTGTTTGAACACTTGTCACAACATTATCGTACATTTCGTTGATGAGGGTAATGTAGTTTGCTGGGACTTTGTGTTTCTCCAAGGCCCACCACATGACGTGTCGCGGTATCTTATCGTAGGCCTTCTCCAAGTCTATGAACACCATATGCAGATCCTTCTTTTGCTCCTTGTATCTCTCCATGAGTTGTCGTACCAAGAAGATGGCTTCCATGGTCGACCTCCCAGGCATGAAACCAAACTAATTTTTCGTCACGAAACCAAACTGATTTTTGGTCACGCTTGTCATTCGTCTTAAACGGTGCTCACATGGATTGAGAAAATATTGTTTTTACAGGAGAGCGCAAAAGTTTCACTTAATGTACATTGTCTTCATAAAAGTATTTCCTTGATGACCACAGCAGTATCAGTTATTTATAGTTCTATAGTACATTTGTAGTCCCATATCTGGATTCTGATTCAATATTCAACACAGTTGGTGTATGTTACTTGGGTGTCACAATGGCTTTCCATCAATATGTTGTACGTTTCGATAAGTTAACTTAATTTCTGTTCCAGGGTCGTGGCCCCTTGGATGATTTCAGTTACCTGGATTTGCCCAGTAACTACATGGACCTTTTCAAACATTATGATCCATTCGGGGGTGATCATCTAAACATTTTTGCAGCTGGAATTAAAGCTGCCGATCGTTTACTTACTGTTAGCCATGGCTATGCATGGGAGCTCAAAACACCTGAAGGTGGTTGGGGCCTTCATGGGATCATCAGTGAAAGTGATTGGAAATTCCAAGGCATTGTAAATGGTATTGATACCGCGGATTGGAACCCTAAGTCTGATGTCCACCTAAAATCTGATGGATACGCCAACTACTCTCTAGAAACTGTTCAAACAGGTAAAGCGCAATGTAAGGCGGCATTGCAGAAAGAACTTGGCCTCCCGGTTCGTGGTGATGTTCCCGTCATTGCTTTCATCGGGCGGTTAGACAATCAAAAAGGTGTAGACCTGATTGCAGAAGCAATGCCATGGATAGCTGGTCAAGATGTACAGGTAATACTCCTGGGTACTGGAAGGCAGGACCTTGAAGATACATTGAGGAGGCTTGAAAGTCAGCATTACGACAGAGTCAGGGGGTGGGTTGGTTTCTCTGTCAGGTTGGCTCACCGTATGACTGCAGGCGCTGATATACTATTGATGCCATCAAGGTTTGAGCCATGTGGGTTGAACCAGCTCTATGCAATGATGTATGGCACTGTCCCCGTAGTGCATGCAGTCGGTGGTCTTCGAGACACCGTCCAGCAATATAATCCTTATGAGGAGGTTGGACTTGGTTGGACTTTTGAAAATGCGGAGGCAAACAGATTGATTGATGCGCTGGGGCACTGCCTGAATACATACAGAAACTACAAGTCCAGTTGGGAGGGACTCCAAAGGAGAGGGATGATGCAAGATTTAAGTTGGGACACTGCTGCTAAATGCTATGAGGAGGTTCTTGTTGCTGCCAAGTATCAGTGGTGACTGGTCACTGAATCCGCAACCCCACTTAGGGTTGTCATTCACAGAGACCGGTAGGCTACAATATGAAGCTCTCCGTTGCATCATGCCCCAATATCCCAAGTTGACAACATTGGTGTAAATTGGAAGAAGATTTTTTTTTGTCACAGCTCAGATTGTTCTCAATAAGGCACACTGCGAAAGTTCCTCAAAGAGTTCACATGGAAGATTCAGATCTTCGATTGAGCGGTAAAACTCATTTATTTCTGGAGTGGCCTCTAGATTCGTCTGTTTCCATGGGATGAACTCAGTTTGACTGTTGGAGAGCAGCAGAGTACCAACTAGCTCTGGAAAGCATTGCTTCATTTATTTATTTTAGATGGTTATTATAGGTCGCGCTTCCATCTGGGAATTCTGCTGTTCGTTTCATGTCATGTAGACAGATAATTAGCATTTACCCCATTTTGTTCAGATGAGGTGACCCTGCAGGCGTTTCCATGTGTAATTTCTAATCATCCGTTGCTCTGATCTGAGTTGATTATTATGCTCGCTTGCTGCTGTTGATTATATACCATGCTTGAGTTGGGGTGGTTGTAGCGTGAGGCTTGCCCACTGGAGCAATGAGTTTCAGTGAAGTATCAGGCCATCGTCACATGGGGCGCGTTTGGTAGCCCGGACGCCATTTAGCTCGCATGTTGCCTCGCAGTTTTTGGGCTGTATGGTTCTTGGGCTCCTCCGCGTTGTCGTACCGCATGGGTCTTAAAGCACCTTCGGGTCAGGTTCGGAAGGAATGCGCAGTTTGACAGTTTCATCAGGGACAACGCCAAGAAAATCGATAACGCCGTTCGCGTGGGCGCTCCCCCTGTGCATGGCGAGAGAAGGCGAAATTCGAAATTTGAGTGGCGTTACGCAGCAAAGGTAGAGTAACCCCCTCTTCGGTTACCCTCTCCATTAGCCCCCTCCCAAAATTTCCCTTTCTCCAATTTTGGCGGTCGCTGCGGCGATCTAGATCTGACAGCGTGCATCTCCCTTCGGTCTCCGACGCCGGAGCTAGGTCGTTGTTTGCAGCAACGGCGGCTTTCGGCTGTGTCCTTCGTCGGCAGAGGTAAGGGGAAACTCCTCTGCTCTACTGTAGTGTTAGATTTATGTTGGTAGAACTAGTTGGGTTTGATATGACCATTCGTAATGCATAGATCTTGTTTGAGTAGATCGACCAGCTCTAACTTGTGCATCCCCTTTAGTCCTGCACCGTGACACGAGCCACAACTAAAGGGGGGTCTTTAGTCGCGGCTCGTGGCACTGTGCGGGACTAAAGGGGTGGGGGGGGGGTTCAGCTTCCTACGCATATCGCGGTCTTTTGTTGCGGCCCATTTCACGGTGCGGGACTAAAGGCCAATTAGGGCTACTTTTTTCAGTTTGGGCCCAAATCTTTTACAAACATTTAAATATCTAAATAAACTACTTTTTGCATACTTATGTATTGGAGAAAACTTTAAATATAAAATATGCTTAAATTTAAATAAGGAATCGAAATCCATTTACTCTTTTATAAAATAATTATTATAACTAATCAAACCATTAACAAATTTCCCATTTTCAATTAAAAAATAGATTAATTAATAGTTTTTGCATACTTTTGAATCTCACTAAACATTCTACATGAAAAATGCTTAAATTTGTATAAGTAATCCAAATTCATTTTCTGTTTTACAAAATAATTATTCTAACTTATCAAACTATTAACAAATTTGCCATTTTCAATTAAAAGATAGATTAACTAATATTTTTTTGCATATTTTTGAATCTCACTAAAATTTCAACATGAAAAGTGCTTGAATTTAAATAAGTAATCCAAATCTATTTTCTGTTTTATACATAAAGGTTTAATACATTCCATAGATGAGAGAGGAGGGGTGCACGCGGGGGTTACCGGCGAGAAGGATGGCTTCATCGTGGCTGACGCCGATAATGATGAGGAGGAGGAAGAAGAGAAAGCCGGGACTAAAGCTGTCGGTAGGATAAGGACGCGTGGGTAACCTTTTGTCCCGACTGGTGGGTGTAACCGAGACTAAAGCTGTCGGTGGGATAAGGACCGTGTGTAACTTTTAGTCCCGGCTGGTGGGTGTAACCAGGACTAAAGCTGCTATCGGCAGAATAATGACGCGTGAGTGAACGCACTATTCCAAAACCGACCGTGAAGCCCCCTTACTTAGGAGTGAATATTGGTGACAATCTACACTTGCAAGCTTCTCTTCTTTTCAATATTAATGGTTCACATAAAAAACGATGGGAGAGAAATATAAAATTGCTTGAAGTTTTCATTGCATGTTATCTAAACTAGAAGTATCCTTAACCGTGGTCACAATATCCAACCATACCAAGATACTTCGTGCCATGCCAAAGGCCGAGCGTTCTAGCTTATTTGGATACTATTCTCCTTGTTCCAGTTTTTTTTTACTGTGACTATGGCAGACATAAGCCAGCCTGAACATATATTTAGCCAGTTGCCTATGAAGCTTTTCATTTTCTACAAGATGGGTTCAAATGGACCAGAATACACAGGGGTTACGAGGGTGAAGAAGAAAAAGAAAAGCACACACAGACACAACACAAGACCGAGAAGAAAAAGCGGTCACCCCAACCCTAAGGGGCGGTTGGCCGATGAGAAGAACTCGTCGCAACTCAAGCGCAGCGATCACAAGGAAGAGCCTCGATGACACGTAAGAGGGACATCCCAGCTCGAGGCCTCGTCGGAGCAATCGAACAACTTTGGTCCACCGAGACCCATCAATGACACTGCACCATCGACGTAATCGAAGGGCAGCGCGCATCCGAGACCACACTACGCACCGATACCATATGCGTCGAGGGTGTGGCCGAAAGGCCGCGCGCGGCCGAGACGACGCCACGACGCATGTGTGTCACCAGCCTGGAGCCGAAGGGCATCGCAAAGCGGAGATGCACCCATTGAGTACTCGGACGTGTAGCACCCTCAACGCGCCAAGGAGCTCCGACAAGGACCCAACACCGGAGTCCAGCAACCGGCAAGAGAAAGCCACCACCACAACTGCCACGGCTCACCTCGCATCGTAGGGGAGACCGCACCCATGGCCGCCATTTGAAGAACCATACGGCACACCGGTATAGAAGGAAGCAACGTCCTCCGCCACCGACGGTAGGACATAGGGGCTCGATACCCAGCCACGACCCCCCCCCCCGGGTGGGAAGCACGTCGCCACCATGGCCGCCACTGCGAAACCATGGCGCTCGCCAGCCCAGCGGCACCCCGTTGTATGCTGATGGCTGAGAAAGAGACGACCTCCTTAGCAACCATCCCACTGACCACTAGAGGCCGGCAAGCCACAAGCAGGCACAGCGTCGCCTGACACCACGCCGGCCAGCGAGAGGACCGGCCCACGTCCATTGTCATTGAGACGACAGTACACTAAGGCCTAGGAGGGGTGGCCGGGTGGGCACCCTGCCACCGAGGCAGGAGACAACAGAGTCCACCCAACGATCTGGGACACCAGATCTAGGAACCACGGCCGCCGCTGACCCGAGCGCCGTAGCAACACCTCGAGGCCCACCACGTGGTCGGTCAGCACTCGTAGCTCCGCCGCTGGTGCACGCCGCCGTGCCGCCGCTCGACGCCGACACCCCGCGCCGTCGCCACCGAGCGGGGGGAGAGAGAGCCCCGCCGCCACCGATGCGCTGGCCGGGCTTCGCCCGCTAGCGCGCCCCGGCAGCTGCAAAGAGTGGGGAGGGAGGGGGTGGGGGCACGAGGTGGCGGCTAGGGTTTCCTCCCGGCCACTCGCGGGAGCGACGCGGGAGGTCTTCGTCCTGTCTCATTACTCGACATTTGTATTGGTATCTCCTTGTTCCAGTTAACACGCAGGATACATAATATATCCATTTTATCATCAGTACTGGTTGTTTTGCAGCTTTTTCATTAGGTGTACAACCTGCATTTTTTTTTTAGATAAACAGGGACCGCTCCCCGGCTCCCTTTTCTCATTGAAAAGAGGAAACCACATCGTTCATTACATCAAAAGGAAACTAATTCGAAATCTAAAAGCGCGGGGGCATGGGGGCCCTGCATATAAATTTGTTAACAGACAGTTTTAACAGCTGAAATTCATAATTCAATTAAGATGTGTATGCCAATAATGTTCATCTATGTATATATTGGTGCAAAAAAATTGCGGGCTTCTGAGTGCAATTCCCGAATGTGCTGGTGCTTGACGATCTGGAAAAATCATTAGTTGATCTGCATACAAACACTACAACCCAATGTCCATGTGAAAATCACATCAATTCTAGACTTTGAGAGAGGAAAAGATTAAACTAGATCGGCCCTTACCTGTCAATGCTAACATATTAGGCACCAAATATGTCTGCACATGCCATCTTGGAACCAGGCACATGCCCAACCCAACCAATGTTTTTATTTATACACCTCCTTGGCCTCTTGCATATCACTTTGTTTGCCTGTGTAGCTACCCCTCTCCCTCTCTCTATCTCTATAGTTGCCAGCTTGTAGATCCAATCATCCAAATAACTCTCCTCCACATCCCTCTCAACAAGCTAGTGCAGTTTTCTTCTCTCATCCTGTCAATTCCTCTCTCAGATCTATCTCTCTCTTTGTCTCTCTCTCCACATGAAGAGGCCCACATGTAGAGGCTTATCAATGGCAAGTCAAGAAACCACGGATCAACAAGGTACTACCAAATAATGACATTGTATCCCTCTTCAAACATGCATAGTATGTACCAAGATACTTCTGGGAACTAGAATTTGTGTGGTTTTTTTTCGATAAAGGATGCTTTATTACTTCAAGAAGCAATTACATCCAGCCTCTGCATAACCAGGATGCACACAGCCGTTTGTTTGTCTCAAGTCACCAAAGTTACATAAAACAAAAAGAGGCGAAATACATATCGGAACGATGAATTATATAACGCCTAAGAGCTAGGTGGAGCTTCTATCCGTAGACTATGCTGCCACCCATGTAGGGAAAAAGTATCCCTCGCCGTAACCTCCAACCGTGTACGGACCTCCGTAAACAGTGTCTCGGTTCTCCTCCCGCCGAAGAGGTAACCACGAACGGAGAATACCCGTGCATCCGTAGATAACCCGCAACAAAGAGCATTTTTTGTCATTAAAGATCTTGTCATTTCTACATAGCCGTAGCGCCCGGATAATCGCTAACGCCCCCATCCTAAGAAGCATTTTAAACCTTGAATTGATACCATGCAGCCAATTGCCAAAGACATTAGCGACACTAGTCGGGGGATACAAGGTAGACGCTACTTGGATGATCGACCATATAGATCTCGCAAACCGGCACCGGAAGAATAAATGATTGATGGTTTCGTCATGATGACAAAAGACGCATCGTGTACTTCCGTGCCAATTCCGCTTAACAAGATTATCTTTGGTGAGAATAACCTCACGACGAAGATACCATCCAAAAATTTTAATTTTTAATGGTATCTTCATCTTCCAAATTTTCTTATTATTATCAACCGGTAAATCGGAGAGCAGCATCGCATTGTAGAAAGATTTTACGGAAAAGGAACCATCTACGTGGAGGTTCCATCGAAATTCATCCGGCTCCGGTGATAATTGAATATCTCCAAGCCGCGTGAATTAGGTTGTTCCATGCCACGAGCCTTTGTCCTAGTAAAACCCGTCCGAACGTCACATTCGGGGTGAGGTAGCCATTACAGCTTGCAATGGTATCACCTTGGCGACGCGCAATTCTATACAAAGCGGGATACTCGTTCACATAGGGGTGCATTGTCGAGCCAAGCATCTTCCCGTAACCGTATCTCGTGCACCATTCTTAATGGAGAAAGTCCCATGTCGAAAAAAGATATTTTTTGTCGCCATAAGACCGGCCCGTAGTGTGAATCCCCGTGTTTCCAAACCATTTGAGATAATGTCTTCGAGCCTATGTACTTTCTCCGAAGTATAGTTTGCCAAATCCCATCCTCCGTAAGTAGCTTAAATAGCCATTTACCCAGAAGCGCTGAGTTCTTGACCTTCAGGTCATGAACTCCAAGCCCTCCTTGATCTTTGGGACTACAAACTATACTCCATTTAACCAGTCGATATTTCTTTTTCTCGTTGTCCCCTTGCCAAAAGAATCTGGATCGATAATAATCGAGTTTGTGCAGAATTCCTTTGGGTAGGATGAAGAATGATAACATATACAGTACCATATTAGTTAGTACTGAATTAATGAGTACCGCTCTTCCACCCAGGGACAACAGCTTACCTTTCCAACTACCGAGGCGTTTTTGTAATCTTTCTTCCACTAATTTCCATTCCGCAATTGTAAGTCTCCGATAATGAATCGGAATACCCAAATAGCGAATCGGAAATTGGCCTTGCCCGCAACCAAATAACTCGAATACGGAGCTACATCGTCTTGGGCATCACCGACGTGAACAATTCACTTTTATGGAAATTAATTTTCAATCCCGATAATTGCTCAAAAGTCTGCTAAAATTAATTTCAGATTTCGAGCTTTTTCAAGATCATGATCCATAAAAAGAATTGTATCATCGGCGTATTGAAGGATAGATAAGCCACCATCAACTAGATGTGGAATCACTCCTTCAATTTGACCATCAGACTTGGCCCGCTCTATGAGTATCGCCAACATATCCGCTACGATGTTAAACAACATCGGAGATAATGGATCCCCTTGGCGTAACCCTTTTCGCGTTTGGAAGTAGTGACCGGTGTCATCATTGACCCGTATAGCCACACTACCGCCATACACAAAATCATTAATTAGAGCTCGCCACTCGGTGAAAAGCCTTTCATCCCGAGTGTCCGTTGAAGGAAAGACCATTTAACTTTATCATACGCCTTCTCAAAATCAAGCTTTAAAATAACCCCATTTAATTTCTTAGAATGCATCTCATGTACCGTCTCATGCAAAACCGCCACTCCGTCAAGGATGTTCCGTCCTTGCATAAAGGCTGTTTGCGATGGTAAAACCACATGATCCGCAACCGTATTAAGTCTAATGGTGGCCACTTTAGTGAAAATCTTGAAACTTACATTTAATAGGCAAATGGGTCTATATTGTTGGATCCTTTCTGCCTCATTAATTTTCGGTAACAAGATGACTTCGCCAAAATTTAGACGAAATAATTCTAGTTGTCCAATGTGTAAATCACTGAACAAATCTAGAAGGTCCACTTTAATAGTATCCCAGAAGGTTTGATAAAACTCTGCTGGAAAACCATCTGGACCCGGTGCTTTGTTGCATTCCATTTGGAAAACAGCCTTCTTAACCTCTTCCTCGGCATAAGGTGCGGTTAGCAAGCCGTTTTCTTCCAACGAAACTTGGGGTATATCATCCGTTAGGTCCTCGTTAAGAGTAAAATTACTTTCCTCCGGAGGACCAAACAGACCCTTATAATAGTTAGTAATGTAAGACTTGAGTTGCTCATGGCCTTCAATCAACCCTTCATCTTGAATAAGAGAGTGAATACGTTTTTTCCGGTGTCTCCCATTGGCTAAGCCATGGAAATACCTCGTATTTGAGTCTCCTTCCAAAATGAATTGAGCCTTGGATCGTTGATACCATTTGAGTTCCTCTTCGCGGAGAAGACCGGCCATCTGTTCATTGGATTGATTTTTTAGTTCAATCTCATGTGTAGACAGTGGTCTAATCTCCGCAACAGCCTCAAGCTCATCAATCACATTTGATAAGCGAGTCTTTTCTTTTTAAGAATACCGGCCGTATGGGCAGCCCAACCAGAGAGATGTTTGCGCATAGACCGCATTTTATTATTCCATCTCAAGATAGGTGTGCTTCCACCGACCGGTCTTTCCCAAACCCTTTTAACCATATCATGAAATCCCTCTCGATGTATCCAGCCAAGTTCAAACTTGAACGGGCGTTTACAAGCGGGTCTGGGATTTCCAGTGGTTAGAAGGATGGGAGCGTGGTCAGACAGTTTTTCAATACGTTCTAGTGCACGGACTGACACCATAGGGTATTTACTTTCCCATTCGGTATCCATCAACACGCGATCTAGTTTCTCGTATGTGGGCTCCGGCAAGCTGTTTGCCCAAGTAAACTGTCGACCAGACATAAAGACCTCTCTTAAATCCAGGCTGTCAATGACAGCGTTGAACAAGAAAGGCCAATGACCATCAAAGCGGCCTTTACTTTTCTCATGAGGGAACCTCAACAAATTAAAATCACCTCCGATTAAAATCGGATAAGGATTATCCTTTGTAAGGTTTACCAACTCACGTAAAAAGTCAGCCTTAAAAGCTTCTTGGGCGGCACCATACACAAGCAACCGTACTCCATATGAAACCGTTCGCTTTATTCCGAATGTCGAGTTTAATGTGATACTCTCCATCGGAACTAGCCAAAACGGTCATGGTGTCTATACGGACGCCGAGTAAAATGCCCCCGGACCTACCACGGGGCGGGCGAGAAAACCACCGAAAGTTAATCCCGCCTGACAAACGGTCGAGAAAACTTTGAGAGAAATTCCGCCTACCCGTCTCCGAAATAGCAAGAAAATCTAAATCATAATCTCTACAACCATCAGCAATGTGGGAATGCTTAGCCAAGTCACGAAGACCTCTGCTATTCCGGAACATGCCATTCATCGAGAAACTATTTTAGATTTAGAATTCTTACCATACCTGCGAGATTTCTTTCCAGCCGATGATCGAGAGCCACGTTCGGATGCTTGTAAATCAGAACTAAGCTCCGCGTGTTCTAAATCAACTTCTGAAATATTGCCAATTATAGCCGTGAGAATTTGACCATCTAGGATGTCATCATCTTCATCATCGTCTATAATCTGTTGTTTCAGGCCCGATGGAGACATTCGGAGCAACCGTTAGACGGTCAAGCTCCGTTTGTCTCAACACATTAGCCGAAACAGAAATCTCATCGTGGCGAGTACCCAAGGAAACCCCTAAGCTACTCAAATTTGAAGAAATACGAGTATCCGAAAAGAAACAAAGGACTTAGGCGGATGTTTAATACCCGCCGTGTCAAGGTTCATCTCCGCCTTGCGCCGCATGGCTCTCTGCATGACATCCTCATCCGTCGCCCCCGCCCCATCCTCCGATAGAGCAAACCTCCCACTTCTCCTCACCGTCGGCTGAACGACTGGAGGAGGGATCGTGGGTGAAGGTTGCTGCAAGGAGGCTGGCGATGGTGTGGGCGAGCGCGGCGGAGAACCATCTGGAGAAGTAGGAGCTGATACAGGGGTAGCGGGTGGAGAAGCCCCCTGTATCCCTCCCTCCTTGGCTGTGGACGAGGCGGTAGATGGCGATGTAGACGGCGGCGACGAAGAAGCCGGTGTAGCCGCAAGCTCGGAAGACACGCCCGTCAAAGGGGGCGGTGTCCTCGGAGTCCGGTGCATACAAACCCGCATCTCCTCCACCACCGCGCGTCACTCGGGCGTGGCAGAGGCGAAGCAGGCTCGGGCATCAGCTCCAGCCGGTCCCCCTGTGTGGCGCCCTCCGAGACCGCCTGTCCCGGCGTAGACGACGACGAGGAGACCTGCTGCGCCGGTGGGACAGGGTCCCCAGCAGCCAAGGTCAGCTGTGGCACCGCCTGGCTGGGCAGCGAAGCTAGCCTCTCCATGGCCGCCCCTGGCGCGCGCGGCGTGGAACCACCCTCCGGCTGCAGCAGCGGCGCCGTGACTGGCTGCGGCGCCGTGGCCGGCCGCGCCACCGCCCGGCCGGGCAGCGAAGCCAGCCTCGCCATGGCCGCCCCCGGCGCGCGCGGCGAGGAACCACCCACCGGCTGCAGCAGCCGCCGCCGTGGCCGACCGCGGCGCAGCCAAGGGGGCGAGCGGAGTCGGCTGCGCATGCAGCGAGGACACAGCGGCCCGCTGCGCCATCAAAGTCGGCGACACCACTGACCCCGTCTGAGTCGAAGAAGGAGACGGAGTCGGTGGCAGTTGCCCCCGCGGTGGAACGGAGACCGGACGAGTACGACCCTGCATAAAAATCCGAACTCTGGAGGGTGAGGGCTCCCGTGGAGCTACAGGAGGTGAGGCGACCAAGTGAGGCGCCTCGGCTCTGGCCCGCGCCACAATCTGCCGCCCTCTATCCGTCAACGGTGAGTGGTTGAAAGGAGTCAACGCCACCTGCGTAGACTGCGCCGCCGACGTGCCGGATCGCGTCGGGGGATGTCCATCAACATCCATACGAGCAGCCTCGAGTGCCGCCTCGGCAGGTGCATCATCAGGCCTGTCCTCCTCTGAACCATGTGAACCATCATCATTCCCTCCCTCCTTCCAGAAAAACGGTCGAAACCGAGGGTCAGGCTGGAACCCCTCCGCCTCACGAGCGAACCGAAAACGATAACCACAAAGCTGAAAAAGAGCAACCACCTCTAGGCAACCATTATTCGTCTCCAGAACCGAAGGGTCACGCATAGCCACCAGAACACGAATAATCCCCTGACTCCGAAGAGAGAACAAATCAACATCAAGAGTGGTGCCAACAAGAGAACCCACAGCCCAGATACCTAAGAAATGTCGCACAGAATCTGGTACACCACTGACGTGCACCCAAACCGGCTGCATAACGAATAGAGGCTGAACATCCTCGATGCACCCAAGAAGAAACTAGAGCCTGAGCATTAACCTTGGGTACACTCATCCGCATACCATCAATCCGAGACAAGTCATCAGCTGTAGGAATACCAATAAGAAAAGCATTAGCCCCATGGGGCACCGCCTCCCATCTCCACGCTGGGTTCCCTGGACACATGCGGGCCATCGGACTCCGAACATCAGTCTGCAGATACAACTCCTTCCCCGGACACCTGTACTAAAGCTGTGGGTGTCCCAGAAGAGATCAACTGCGGCTTATACACTGAGTCTGGAATCTGAAGATCAAGTGTGGCATCATTACCGCAACCAACAAAGAAACTCGTGGGTCTAGGCAACTTCAGAACCGGACACCGAATAGTGGGATGTGCCCCCGAATCACAAATCAGACAATAATGAATAGCCTTACAAGCTTTAGTAGCATGAGTATTAACATCACATTTCCAACATTTTCCGGCCTTCTTCTGCTTCGCCGCTGGTGCAACGACCTCAGGAGCAGTGACCATAGGCTGCACTGGGACCTGAGGAGTATCAGAAATCACCATCGGAGCTGACACCAACTGTCCAAGGGGTGGCACAGACTGCACCAAAGGTGGCTGCTGCTGTCCTGCCGGAGGCGCCGGCTGTCCCTGAGCCACAGCAGGCTTCTTCTTCCGCCTCTTCTTCACCTGACCAGGCTGCGGCAGTGGCTGCTGGAGTACTGGCTGCTGCATGGGAGGCTGAAGCATACTCTGCTGGTTAGGAACAGAAAACTGATACGGACCTTGAAAGTGCTGGTACTGCTGAGGCGGAGTAAAATGCACCGGCGGCTGAGGCACTGGCGGACGAAAAGGCGGGCGATATCCCGCAGAAGGACCCACGAACGGGGCAGGCTGTCTCGGCGCAGGGGCGGGCTGCGGCATAGGCACCCCCGCCGGCCACCCCTGGAAGCCAGGGGGTCCCATGTAGGGACTCGGAGCGGCGGCCGACGCTGTCCCGGAGGGAACCGCCCCAGCTGCCGAGGACGCGGGCGAAGACGCGGGCGCAGCCATTGCCGCCGTCGCCCCGGAAGGCGCCGGGGGCCTCGCAGCCCCGGCCATCCCCACAGCCGCGGGGGAACCAGCGACAACCTCGGCAAAGGATCGCCGCTGCCCGGAGAATGCGGCTTGTGTGGTTTTGATCCAATCAAAATTAAATCCCTTCATAATTTCTGTGCATTATGAAACTAATCACTGAATTGTTCTTAGTTGTACATATCTATAATATTTTTGCGTGTGCGTGTATGTCAGGATGATGGTGACGGCAAATTAATTGGTTGATATGTTCAGATTTTGGCAAGTAGCAGATACACATGCATCACCAGCTTCCTTGTTTTGCAGAAGAAAGCTGCAGGTACATGGAGCGACTAGAAGTCGACGGCAACGGCACGGGGGAGCGCGACGTGGGGGCGTACGACGATGAGGAGGAGGAAGATGATGACGATCTCGCCGGTGGCGGGGCACGCGGCGGCGCGGGGGGACTCGGTGAGAAGAAGAGGCGGCTGGCATCGGAGCAGGTGCGCGCGCTGGAGCGTAGTTTCGAGGCGGACAACAAGCTGGACCCGGAGCGCAAGGCCCGCATCGCCCGCGACCTCCTCCTCCACCCGCGCCAGGTCGCCGTCTGGTTCCAGAACCGCCGCGCGCGCTGGAAGACCAAGCAGATCGAGCGCGACTTCACCGCCCTCCGCTCCCGCCACGACGCCCTCCGCCACGAGTGCGACTCCCTCCGCCGCGACAAGGACGCCCTCGCCGCCGAGGTACATATGCCTCTGCTAACTTGTTAATTACTCGTTTCCATGTCCGTCCATGTTGTCGGCATATGCCCTCTTCTCTGTTTACTCATATAATGACCAGGACGCCATGTGTGTTTGTGCTTCGTGACAGATAAGGGAGCTGAGGGAGAAGGTGGAGATCAACCAGGAGATAGCCGTGAAGCTGGAGCAGAAGCCGTCGTCGGCAGCCGCTGCGGCAATCTACAAGCAGGACGGATCAACTGACAGCGACTCGAGCGCCGTGCTCAACGAGGAGGCGTCGCCCTACTCCGGCGCGGCCTTCGACCAGCACAACCATCCACCCCAGCTAAGCTTCACGGGGTTCACCTCTTTCCTGGGCGCCCCCTCGAGTGCGTTGACGCTGAGCTCATCTTTCCCTTCTTTGTACAACGGATCGCATTTCGACCAGGACGACGCGCTCCTACTTGGCGCCACCGCCGCCGACGAGCTCGGGGGTGCTGGCCTCTTTGCCACCGACCAGGAGCACACTGGCGGCCTCTCCTGGTACGGTGGCCAGGGGTGGTAGCTCCTACTGATCGAGCTGTTGGTTGATTGTTGTCCACCATGCATACTTGTAAAAATATGGCAACGTAGGCAAGGGGGTAAGTAAAGTAACTTGCTAAAGTCAATTTCTATAGTTTTAAGTTTTAACTGGCTAGGGCACGCAGATATGCATGTCAGTCAGAGAGATATTTACGAGAAAACATGCTTACATGCATGCAGGCCGGTTAATTTCAGTAGAAGGGATGTTTGTTGCCTGTAAATTACTATGTACTTTTTCCAGCTGCTAGATAAAAATCTGATATATAAATTGTTTCTGTTTCTACGGAAGGCCGGAGCGGTTCTTTGTAAATCAACTTGTAAGCTAAACAGAAAAAGGAAGTGACAAATTAATGATGGTGCTCTAGCCAGTCCTTTCCTTCATCCACTTCCTCATTTCCAATGAATAAGGTTTAAACTTTTCTCCGAAAAGTTAAATTTAGTAAATTTTGATCAGATATTGAAGAAAAACTATCAACGAGTATAATATACGGCCCACGTCCGCGATCTCCATCCCCTGCCCATGCCACCCTCGATCGGTGCTGATACGGCGCCTGCTTTCGCCCTGCTCTGCTGCTAGCAGTTATGGAAGCAACGGAACACCGCCGTGTTTAGGGAGGCGGCGACCTCCATCTCCTTCTCAAGCTCTGCCGGGATGATGTTGCCCTGTGACGCATGCGTTTTCCCGCCGAGCAGCGATCGAGCCTTTGTCGACGACTGGCGTGTGTGCCTGGGTGGTGCCTACAAAATGTAGTCGATTCTTTACCCCTATCTGATGCTCCGATTCCCTACCACTTGATCCATCTACTCTAAAACTATCTGGGGTTTGGCCGTTTTTTCAATATATTTAGGTGGGGAACCTGTCCCACCCGGTGAAAATTCGAAAAAAAATGAGTATAATATTATATAGATACCATATGAAAATATATTCATGATGTATCCAATGATACTGATTTTGTATTATACATGTTAATAACTTTTCTTTGTAAAATCTTGATCAAAGTTTACATCGGTACAATGCTTATTCATTGAAAGGGAGGTCGTATTGTTTAACTTGGTGATTACTACTCCCTCCATTTCAATGAATGCACTCTCGCTTTGCGTGTTTTTCTTTAACTAACAATTACTCAAAATATATAAAGATTGTTGATATAAAATTAGAATCATTAGAAAGTGTTTTTAATACGAATCCAACAATACTAATTACGTATAATGTCATCAAGATTTATTTGCTCAACTTTTTTGATCAAAGTTTATCTTAAAATGTGCATGAGCCTTATTCGTTGAAACGGAGGTAGTGCATTGAAACAAGTTCCATGCATGCCTTATTTGTACCAAGGATTTGAACATGGGATGTGCTCCTTTTGGCAAACAATGGCTGCAGGGAGCAGCAGAGAGTTACAAGTGACGGGTGCATGATGGCGACGACTGGATTTTTCTAACCATCTAAAGTAAAATAATGACAACAAAGTCTATGTTTGATTGGTAAGAAGGGAGGACAATGCGCTCACTTTGCATGATGTGCCGCGGCATGTAATATTCTAATGCGCCGGTGAAGACCAGCAAAATGCGATAAGAAACCAAATGTGGACCCACGTTCCACCTTCTAGATCCATGCATCTTTGAAGAAAGGGGTAAACTGGACCAGTGCATCTAATATATGTGTGACGCGGTATGCACGTAAGCGTTTCATCGTATTTATTTTCCTTCAGAAAAAAGATATTAAGGATAACACCCCAAAAAAAATATAGAAAAAAGGCCCTTCCATGGTGATTAATCACTAGCAACAGGAACACTTTACCACAACCAAAGACAATACCAGAAATATAAAAGAGGTTAGCATTAAAAAATGCACAAGTCGTCGTCCGATTAAAGATCTTAGGTTACCTTAGAAATTTTTTGAGTTCCTAAACAATGTCTGCAACAAGATCATTATAAGGTACAATCGATATAGGTTAAACCTTAGATTTTCACCCTGAAAAATTCGACTCGATACTCGAGGAGCACCACCAATAATGAAGCCCCATGGTGTTGCCACCCCCATTGCCGAGGCCGCTGCTGTCAAACACCAATCACCAGGATTATATAGACACCATGTGTGCGGTTTGAACAGGAAATCCCGTAGCCAAGCCCGCATAATATCCCTCTTCATCGCATCCAGGATCTTATAGGGCCGAGTGCTCATATATATAGGCGGACACATGTACAATTACAGGTACAACTCTGAGAAAACACGGGGACATGTACCTATACAATATGTTACTCAACAAGCTGCTCGTCCTGGCCTGCTAGATCAGATGGGCGGGGTCGCTGCCTGCCGCTTGGGATGGGGTGTACCACCGGCCGCACGGGATGCAGGAGATGCTGGAGATGCCGCCGTCCTGGCGCGATCGATGCAAGGATGCGTGGGCAGGTTTATTCGAAGTGTAATGCACTGCAGGTCCAGGTCCAGCATCGGAACCTCCCTCCTCTGATCTAGCGCCCTAAACCAATCTCGTCGGCGAGGATACCTCCTCATTCTATCTAGCAGTTCCGGGTGTTACGCTTTGTCCAAAGATCCACAACAATCTGATCATGGCTTCTGGAGATTGGATTGCATATAAAGCAAAATCACCTGTGTTGGAAAGTCACCCGAACATAGACTCTTGCTCATATACGTTGTTAGCCAAGATTTCCTTGTATAACTGGATTGAACCGGACATTGTTTCTAGCGACATCATTTCGTCGCAGGATGGCTTCGGTCGGACAAAAGCGTAGACGAGGTGGACGAAAGTGCAAATATGAAGGACGGAGCCAAGGAAACATTAGCTCCTTTATTATTAGGTATATAGATTTCTTTGTATAACTGGATTGAACCGGACATTGTTTCTAGCGACATCATTTGGTCGTAGGATGGCTTCGGTCGGACAAAAGCGTACACGAGGTGGACGAAAGTGCAAATATGAAGGACGGAGCCAGGAAACGTTAGCTCCTTTATTATTAGGGGTATAGATTTGTAAATATACTTCTTTTTTATCTCTAAACAAATTTCGATGTTAGGCATTACTCCATATGTAACTTTCATTGCCATGGGACTATCATTGCCGGGAGTATTTTCCTTTTTGAGAAAAAAGGCAGTCGATATGCCATCCGATTAGATAGAAACAGAGTTTCAATTACAAAAGTTTTGCCAGCAACCAAAACCAAAAAAAAAAGGTAAGAAAAAGTACATTATCGTGTGTAGTTTTTTTTAACAGAGATCGAGAATCTATATTTCATTATCGTGTGTAGTTAGTTATTCCCCATGTGTAAGTTTCATTACCATGACTTCACCGTCTGGAAGGCACGAGTCCGAAAAGAAAATTGCCTCAGTTCTATACCAACGTGCAGAGAGTACTCCCTCGATCCATTTTAAAATAAGTGTTACATATTTATCATGTAAATTTGACAAATCTATAAAAGCATCTCCAACCGGCGCGCTAAAACGGCCGCGCGGTAAAAAAAACCCGCCAGTTTGACGCGCGAGCGCCAGCGCGAACCCCCAGCGGACGCGGGGAAAAGGCGCGCGGTAAAATCTTTGCCGCGTCCGTGCTTTTGCGCTATCCCGCACGGGAAAGTTGCCGTGTCGGCTGCCGCGCGCGCTAAAAGCGAAGCGACGCGCGTACACCAACCGCTGAAGTTTCCGCGTGTCTCCGCCTCCGTCTCTATCTCTCCCTCTCTCCACCGCTCTACCTCCCGCGCTGACGGTCCGCCTCCGAGTACCGCGGCGTCCGTGCGCGGTCGAGCAGCCGCTTCGACACGGAGATCCGCTCCGGCGAAGAGCGTATCTGGCTCGGAACCTTCGACACCGCGCACGAGGCGGCGCGGGCCTACGACGCCGTCGCCTGGCGCCTCGGCCGCCCCCGCCGGCAAATGAACTTCGACGATGTTTCGACGCGCGAGCAGGCGGAGATGCTCGCGCCGCCATCACCGGCCGTCACGACCGAGCAGCGGCGGCGCGCCCGTGAGCTCGAGCAGCGCCTGCGCGTGGCGGAGCAGGACGAGCGCCTCCGCCTCGAGTGGACGCGCGCGTTCTCGAAGGCGGCGACGAAGAAGAAGGCCGACCGCGACAGGCGCCGGGCTGAGTCGGCGGTGAGGAAGGCGGAGAGGGCGGCGCGGAGGGCGAAGAGGGCGGAGGAGGAGAAGAGAGCCGCCGGACCATCGACGAACATGCCCACCTCCTCCTCCTCCTTCGAGTGGACGACCACTCCGGTCACCGACACGACTCCGACTAGCGGATCGTCTGACTACGAGTGGGAGGACTCCGAGTAGATTAGTTTAGTTTAAATAAAATATCGGTGTTTGTCGAACTTTTAATATATTTCATAATTTTTAGTTAAATTTTCGTAATTTATTTGATTTGTTTGATCCGTTTCAAACGATATACGATTAAACTAGCCGTTCGCGTGGCCGCGCGCGCTGTATTTTGGCGCATCCGACGGAGGTCCAATTTTACCGCCCGCGCACGCGCTGCATTTTGGCGCGTCCGGCGGGGCAAAGTTCGGCCAAGCGCGCGGCAACTGTTTACAGCGCGTCGGAAGGGACGTATAGCGCGCCGAATTTTTATGCGCTGTTGGAGATGCTCTAACACATATTTTGAAACAGAGAGAGAGTGCATATCAAGTTTGCTTAAAGCGTTTGCTGGGGGAGGAAATTTGCATTATCCGTATGCTCCAAAAAGTTACCTTATTATGGAAATTTCTTTTGAGAGAATTGGTAGCCGGGTCTAATTTCCTAATTTACGCAGGCCAACAGCCCAAGAAGGCCTCACGCGTTTCAAATCCACCTCTTCTCGCTTGTCTCCTCCCGCAGTTCCCCATCTCTCTGCTTCATCTCCACGCGCGCGCTGCTCCGCTGGCGGCAGCACCAAGATCCAAACCCTAGCCCTCTCGAGAGCGCTCATGGCTTCTCCGCCTCCCCTTCCAACGCCTGAACGCGTCCCCGGCCTGTCCTTCACCCCCCAAGACGACGAATTGATCACCCGCTACCTCGGCCCCAAGATCGCCAGCCAGCCGCTCCCTGCCGGCACGGCCGATTTCATCCATGAAACCGACGTATACGCCGCCGATCCAGCTGATCTCTGCGCCACCTTCCCTCCGTCGTATTCGGGGATCGATGAGAGCAGCAAGATATGGTACTTCTTCACCTGCCCGAAGGCCAAGAACAGCCGCGGCAGTCGCAAATCGCGGACGGTCGGGGAAAACAAAGGCACCTGGCATTCCGAGAGCCGGAAGGACGTCTTCGCCGGGAAGGAGAAGGACCGCCTCGTCGGTTACCGTCGGAGCTTCAGCCACGAGACCAGCAGCGGCGAGAAATCTGGGTGGCTGATGATGGAGTTTGGGTTCGGCGCGAATCAAGAAGATGGCCCGGTTGTTTGCAAGATTTACAAGACCCCTCGTCCTGCCACGGCCGGATGCTCAGCGCGCAAGAAGAGGAAGGCCGCGGATCCGGCGGCACCATCAGCGAGCGGCAAGAAGAGGAAGGCCGAGGACGAGGAGCGCTCCGATCCGGCGGCACCATCAGCTCGCGTGAGGCGGCGGCTCAACTTCTGTTCCCCTACTGCAACTCCTGATGACGATTTCTTGAACGAAACCCAGAGGCAACAATCAGAGGCAGAAGAACTGGCACCGGCGTTCGATCCCATCTCGTTCTTGGCCGATGGCCACGCCCTTTCCGCGCTGAACTGCTACCACACACCCGTCCAAGGCGACTGGCCGACTGCTCCTGAGAATTCTGGTTCTTGGACCACCGCCGATTCTTTGCTGCCCGTCGAGACACGGCCAGAGGAGTCGGCATCAGCTGGAGATTGCAGCTTCTTCTTCAACGATCATGCCGGTCTCGGGCTGAGCTGCCCCGGCACAACCAACATGGCCCCCGGTGCCTATTGGACCTCTCCGGCGGTGTCCGAACAGTATGTCAAGCAATCAGCCATCGATTGCAGTTTCTTCCAGAACAATCATGCCGATTTTGCGCCGACCTGCCCTGACACAACCCTCCTGCCACCGGCGGCGTCGCAACAACATGGCGAGATATACGGTTCTTGCACGAGCGGGATGGAATTCTTCGAGAGCTTGCCCGTCACCGGATTCCAACACGACACGCCGTTCTACTGGCCCCGCGAGCCCTCCTCTGCTCCTACAGCCTCATTGGCGGCGTCGACTCCGTTGCACAGCTGCGGGACGAATTGGGCTTCTCCAATGCTGCTGCCACTACAGGGATGGAGGAACTCTCTCTGCTGATCATGAGTGATGACCCGAGCTAGCTACGTTACTGGTAGGATAACAGCATCCTCTTGCTGTACCAAGGCAGCAAGACCTTGACCATATTAGTTAGTATCATCTGAATGTTTAGGTCTCGGACAATTCTCAAGTTTGGATGTCTGTTCGACCTCTGTGCTGTGATTTTCCTCTTCCGAAACTGTTGTTTCAGATCTGATGACCATTCTGAAGTTTGGCCTCTCCAGGGCTACTGACACTACAGCAGTGACGGGTGATCGTCTGTCCATTCTGAAGTTTTGATATTTGCTCGACCTGTGTGTTGTGATTTGTAACTTCCTTCAGTGTAATCTTTATAAGCTGTTGTCTGTTGTCTCTGAGCTCAGAACTGGCTCACGAACTTATGAATCCTTCTGCTTAATAATCCTCTGAACGTTTTCAATATACTCCTATTTACTTGTTGTTTTCTTGTTGATTTACCTCTGATTATTAGGATATCCAAATTAGCTAAGACTGTGAGTCATGGCTGCTGCGCGGATGGCCAATTGATTCCCTTTTGTTCTGTTCCTCTATATTTTTTACCATGTATTTATAATATTATAAGGAAAAAAGAAAATCATTATACATACCCACTGGATTAAAATGCAGGTAGCGAGACATCAACAAAACTTTACTTTCTATCCAGTAAACAGTAAGAAATTTTGGCTAAATAAAATGGCTTGTGATTTCCTTAGGTCCTGTGAACATTATATATATAGGAAATGCCAGCGCGTTGCAGCGGAACCTTTCCATCCATCTCCAACATCTCTCCTGATTTGATCGAATTTTTAATAGAACATGCCCGCTAATCTTTTTTTGAGGGATTATTCTAGTCTTTGATTTGGGAATATTTACTATTTTTTATATTCGAACCTAAGAGGAAAATTCATGAACAATTATATTCTCAGTCTCACAGGAACATGAGCATGAACATGACACCACTGTCCTCTGTGATGAGAATGAGACTAAATCTGAAACTAATGTGTATGTTCAGAGAAGAGGAATTAGAAAGTCCAACCAACAGCGGTAAAGCAGGCCGAGATGTACCTGGACTCCAAAGCCTTCAGTCTTAGCTCTGTTACCTCGATGCTTCTTCTTGAATGGTTTAGTGCCAAAGCAAATATTGCAAAAAAACTTGTGTTTTGCGACAGTACAATGAGCCGTGTGGAATTAATAGTCCATCAGTAACTACCAATACTTGCTTGTCCCTGAAGCCAAACTTTGATCCATGAGTAGTATGATCGAGAGGTAAATGGTGGTTTAGCATTGCTCAGCAAATCCACAACAAGACCGTCTCACCTGACTTCAGATTATCGATACAGAAAAGCCTAAACAATAGCAACGGGTTGATATAATATGAATGATATTACATAAAGGCTTCGAGGTGTCATAGAACAATCGTTAAAACACAGCTACAGGTAATCGACTCCACAGCTCAGAACTATGAACTCATCTGCTCACTCGCTAACCTCATTGTCACAGTCATGATAAGTGACAAATGTAGCTATGACATCAACGTCTCACCAAATCAACCAATTCTCGAAACCTAAGACTATCTCAGTAGGGATCTATATCCAGACCACGTGAATATTCTCAAAAACACAAACAAGCCAAATCGGTTACATGGAACTGCAGCACTTGCTCTTTGGAATCTCCTGCGCAGGGCCTGGGACAAGGACTTTCTTGCCTGCCAGCGATGGGGCGGCCCCATTAACCTTTGGGTCAGCCGCGATGTTCTTCTTGCTGTGGATCTTGAAGATCTCTGACAGGACAGTCTGGAAGGAATTCTCGACATTGGTGGCCTGCATCGCGGATGTCTCAAGGAAGAAGAGGTTCTCCTTCTCCGCAAACTCCTTGGCATCCTCGGTGCTGACAGCACGCTCGTCTTCTAGGTCACTCTTGTTGCCAACCAGCATGATGACAATGTTCTTGTCTGCATGCCCACGGAGTTCCTCCAGCCAGCGAGGTATGTGGTCAAAGCTTTGGCGCTTGGTGATATCATAGACTAGCAAAGCGCCCAGCGCGCCTCTGTAGTATGCACTTGTGACAGCCCTATACCTGCAGTGGCAGAGCCCACAGTTTCACAATTAAGAACAAGTATAATTCGTGCTTTCTAAAGATACAGCATCCAAATTCATAAGAGTTACAGAATGCAAACTATAGTGTGGAACACAAATATTTGCAATACAGATCACCCGTTTGAATAAGATGGGAAAAGCAGCAGAAGCAGCACTAACAATAATGGCTGCGGTTGCGATTCATACAGATTATAAAACTTAAGAAGCAGATGGCATGGTATTAGAGAATAACTGCAGGAAAGCTTGTGAGAATTGAGAAACATTTGAACAAAATATAGCAAGTAGTTATCCGTTCTCAGAATAGCCTAGAGCTGGAAAGCTTATGCAAACATCTCAAGAAATTGTTACTAGCAGCCAATTGTCTCAGAAAATTAATCAACATACAGAAATTTTACAAGTAACTGCTTCTGCACTGATTAAGATATGAGTGGCACATAAATTTGTATGATAAGCTGGAAACTGAATGCCATAACGAGGAAGGTAAGTATAAACACATGTAAAGGAACCAACACATTCTGTAATTTGGTGAAAACAGTAAAAACATTAGAGCTATGTACACAAGAAACCAAGCACCAAAGTTTTCAAGAGAACTGTCCCATTATAGAAATTCACACAAGAATTAGTAGTATCAAGAGCAATTTCAAAGGTTTTCGCAAAAAAAAAAAGAGGAGTAACATCAAAGGAGTATTTAGTACAATTAGCAGCCTGACTTGAATCTCAAGCATCGTGTGGCAGATCTCCTGTCGGCACCAAACTACGCATACATTCAGTAGGGTACACCCCAAGCTAAATCGGCCATTTCAACAACCGGGGGGCAGAGATCCACTACTTGACTAGTAGTCTGCCCGTACGCTTAAGTGCACGTATGATGACCAAGAAGACTGCATGAAACTAAATGACGTCCGTGGTACGCAACATAGGCTCACCAGCAATGTATAGCGATCTAACGTAAGGAAAAAAAATGAAATCTACGCAATTCCCGACTTGCTTGAACCATAAAAACGAGAGCTAACAGTGCACACTACCTGCCATCAAACAAACCGCCGAATAAAAAAACACCTAGAAATCTCCGGGAAATTGCGAATGCGACGGCCGCGAGCAGATCTGGGGGAGTAGATATGACAGAATCGGAGAGGGGAGCGGTGAGAGGGCTTGCCTCTCCTGGCCGGCGGTGTCCCAGATCTGGGCCTTGACGGACTTGTGGTCGATGACGAGCGTGCGCGTCTGGAACTCGACCCCGATGGTGGCCTTGGAGTCGAGGCTGAACTCGTTGCGCGCGAACCGCGCCAGGATCTGCGACTTGCCGACGGCCGAGTCCCCGATCAGCACCACCTTGAACACGTAGTCTACCTTCTCCCCTCCCGCCATGGGCGTCGCTCTTGCGGAACGGCGGCGGCGGTGGTGGTGGCGGGCGGAGGAGTGAGCGAGGGAGGAGGCGGAAGTGCGTGTGAATGGAGCGTGCGTGGGGGAGTTTGGGTTTTTGGTTCGAGTGTAGCGAAGGAAACGGGGAAGACCAGGGGGAAAGCGGGTCGGGTTGGTAGGCGGCGTGCTCTGCTCAGGTGGGCCACTTTCTTTCCTCGCCGACGCCACACGGTAGTGCCCGTACGATTGAAGGATTTATTTTTGGTGAAATCCAATTCATAGGATTTTTTTTTTTTTTGAGATGTTCATAGGATTTTTTTACTAAGAGCATCTCCACCTCCACCGGTGCCTATAAATATGCGTCGGTAGAACTATAAAACATGAAAGATTGCTATGAGTTTTGCTTGAACAAGAACAAATAAGTAATGTTCTTTGGATCAAAGGAATCACGTCTCTAAAATCTCTAGGAATTGTATTCCTGCATCTTAATTCCAACTAAAAAAGGATGTTATTCGGATCCTTCTCGTTGACCCCTCTCGTCCCGCTACAGTAACTTCAGAGTCCTCGAGTGGAGGCTAGGCCGATCTAAGATGTAGAAATAATCGGCCGGAGTTGGACTACGAGAGACACCGGAGTTAGGGTTGTGCATAGTAGTTGTAGTTTGGCAACGAGAAGGCGTGGAAACTGCATCTTATGGGACGAGATATCGGCGGCTGGATATAATGGTTGTGTGGCTTCCCTCCCCTGGTCGCCGGCAAATTGGTATAAGGTATTCTTCCTAAAGGTATTGATGCCATTTTGGAGATTCTCTTGTTCCAAGGTGGTGCGCTCTCGCTGCTTACACCAAGTGGCCGCATCCCAGTGGTGGAGCAATTATTGATCGTGCTTGGATGCATCATCATGGATTCAGTGGAGAAGCAGCTAGAACAAGACCGGGACCTGATTGCTATTCTAATTTTTGGTTTAAGGTCTCCAGTGCAAAAAAATTAAGGGACATGTTGTAATTTTATTTTATTTTGGGGTCCTTCTTGTAAATTTTGCTCCACCGACGATGATATGAATGTACCATCGGGGTCTTTCTAGACCCTCTTCCCGTTCAAAAAAAAATCCACCCTAAGATTTTTTTACACTCATTCGTGTAGGATTGATGTACTTTTCCCGTGTTTTTCCCGTGTTTCATGCAAATAACTATTGCTACTATGTTTTCTCTTTTTTGCAATCTTTTATTTTCTACCTGCAATTCTGTCAAATTCCCGTGCTTTTTTTCTCTATTCGTGTGTTTTGCATTCTTGTAATCCAAAGAAAGCCCTTAGTGTGGAAATCAATAATGCTAGTTAACCAACCTAAACAGTATAACAAATTCGTCAATTGTTTTTTATAGGGCTTGTAAAGAGAGGATTTCATTCTGTGATAGACCTTGAAACTGTTGTGTACTATATCAGTACTTGCATCTCTCTAGCGTACTATCGTTGACTAATTTTAAGACATGAGTCTATTACTTTGTTATTTTTGTATCCATTCCGAGTTGAAAATACATATTGGCAGTCATTCACAAAAAGAAATAGATATTATCTGCATTTGTATTAGAGTAACATTTTATATGCATTCGTATTTGACAAAAGCTATATTTGTATTTGTTTAAAAATGTATAAATCATATGTGAAGGCACTATCTGATACATATCCGATCTGTTTCCAACCGCCGTACCAACGGTTGGTTGCCACAAGGGCAACAAGTACAACAAGGGCAGCAAATACTAGTACATATTTACGTTTGGACGACTATGCATGGTCTGCTGGTCAAGTAATATCAGTTTCCTCTCTCAATTATATAAAAAAATCAATTTCCCCTCTCAATTCGTCGAACATTGTTGGCCAAGTTGCCATAGTGTTGTTTAAGATTGGGTGCACTAGTAGCTAAGAGCATCTCCACTCGTCCCCCCGAACAGGCCCCCGGCGAGCGTTTTTTCCATCCGGACGGCGTAATTCGGCCCAGTCGCGCCCCCGGTTCCTCGTTTTCGTCCGGATTTGGGCCTAAATCCATCCGGCGATCCCACGCCATCCCCGGCCCCCCGGGGAGCGCTCGGGGACTCCGGACGAGTGAAAAGCGGGCGTGGACCCAACTTGTCGGCGACAATGGCCTCCGATCTACGGCAAAACCCTCGTCTTCCCGATCTACGGCAAAACCCTCGTCTTCCCGATCTACGGCAATACCCTCGTCGAACGAAAGCTTTGAACTCTCAAGTGGTGCAACATAGATAGATTATATATATATTTCGAATATAATTCGAATAAACATAGAAATTACATATAAAAACTTTAAAACTAAACTACTTCTTCTTCTTCTTAGAAGGCCCCGCCTCATCGTCGTCGCGGCGACGCTTCCGGCTCGTCACCTCCTCGTCGGAGGAAGTTGAGTCCTCCTCGTCGTCGTCCTCATCGGCCTCTTCGTCCTCCTCCTCCTCGCTCCTCCTCCCGCTCCTCGCTCCTCCTCCTCTTCCTCGGCCTCTTCCTCGGCCTGCTCCACGGCCTCTTCGTCCTCCTCCTCGTCGTCAAACTCGTCCTCGCCGGCCGGCGGGGGGAATCGTCGCTCGCCGGACGATGCAACCGGATCCCACCAATGGCGCCATCCGGGCGGCTTCCCCTCGCTTGTCGGTGTCCGATGGCCAAGAGATATCGCTCATGGTTGACGGAGGATGGTGACGAGAGAACGGATGAATGGCTCGGCCCGTCGAAAACCGTTTATGTAGGTCTCTCGACGAAAGAGAGCGCCGGTTGCTCTTCCGCGGAGTTCGTGCTCCATTACGGCGGTTCTCGCATCGAGGCCACTTCGACCGTTCCCGACGAGTCGTTTCGGCTCTCCAGTCCACTTCGCGACGGTTCAATGCGGCGAGGGAACTCCGACGATTGCCCTTCCCGGTGATCGCACCGTCGCTATGCACGCGGTGGGTGCGCGTCCATGGGCTCGCGGCTGGAAAAATGGGCCTCCCCAGGCCAAAAACTACATCCATCCGGCGCTAAATTTCGCCGGATTTAGGCGTGGGGAGCCCAAACGAGTGGGGATGCTCTAAGAAGTTAACGATACATGGCAAACTGGTCATGATTGAAAGTTGAGCAGCAACGAGATTTGAGTTTTTTTTTGGGGTGTGGGGGGGGGGGGGCTGCGCACATGTACAGTCTAATTTACCCCCGGATGCGTTTAGCAATAAGGTAGAAGATGATAATCTTGTTTTCACAATAATATTTAGCCTGTATTTTTCCTTTTGTCAACATGGTTAATTAAGCAGAAAACATGATGGTACTAGTTGGACGGCCGTGGAGCACGGAGAGAGTGGTGAATGGATCACTCGTGATGAGCAACACAGCGAGGCAACTGACACGTGAAGGCAGACAAACTGCAGTACTGCACCATCATCATTCATCACAGCGTGCCTGTTACGGCTGCTCTGCTTGCACCCACTGACCCACCATGAGAAGCGATGACACGCGTGCTCAGGGCTCACATTAGGTGACATGTGAAAGAACTTTTGATCGGCAGAATATCATAATTATATAATCTGTCGCATTTAAATCAATAAATGCATCAACAAACACAACAGCCGCACTAGCTAACGCCAGTCGCACACATCTTTATTTATTGAGTACTGCTATACACACAACAAATTCCGTCCGATTTCTGTACGATCAAACTTACCACACGCGGGCAACGAGCGGTTTGGCTTTGGTCTTTGACTTGGGATCGGGAAGGAACGACCTGGTCCACTGACTGACACGCGTGTAAACATATCTCAAATAGTGTAGGCTTTCTAGAAATAGCTAGTAGTGAAAAGTAGGTTTAGGGTTTATTTAAAATTTGAAAAAATGTTATTTAAAAGTACTTAAAATACAAAATATGCAAATGACACCGGCAGCCCCAAAATAGGCGTAGGCACTGCCGTATGGAGGCGCCGACAGAGCATGCTCTATTTGGGGATGCTGCTCCCACACCAGCGCCCCCATACGCCGACCTCGATAGGATTTGAAAGTTAAAGTCACATTTTTAAAACGATATTTATACGAAATTCGAACGAAATTTATACAAAAGTAACACGAATTTAAACAAACAAAGTAAAACAAACATCTAGCGTTGCCGTGAGTCGAAGCCGCTGAAGTCCATGTCGTCACCGTCGTCGCTGGATGGCCCGAAGGACCAGCTGTCGTCCTCGTCAGCCTTCTCCTCCTTTGGCGCCGGCAGCTCCGATGGTCAGGCGAGGTCGACGAAGTTGGCGCCGTGGTCCCTGGCGGACCACACCGCCGCCTGCCGTGGGTCCATCGCGATCTGCCGGTAGTCCTTGTCGACGGAGCGGCCGACGATGAAGTTCTGGCCCAGGAACTCCTCCGGGTTATCGTTGTCACGGAGGGCCGCCTGCGCCTCCGCCTCCATCTCCCACCATTGTTTCTTCTTCACCAGCAGAAGTGGTGGCGAGGCAACGGCGGTGGCCGGACCCCGTCGTCCGACGGGCCGGAGCAGAGGACGCGCGCCTCGCTCCATCGCGGATGACGACGCCTCCGGAAGGAGGCGCGGCCGAGCGCGTGCGGGCGACGGCTGACGACGATCCGGTGCGCGAGCTTCCGGACGCCGCGGTCCTTTCCGGCGCCCTCTGCGGAGTCGGCGCTGCCGGCGCCATGAACGCCGCCTGCAGGAATTACAGCGGGTCGTGTGGCTTGTCGCCACGAGCGCGCTGGCGGAAGCTGTACTGGCGCAGCGTGGTGCGGACGTCGCGGTCGTACCACCAGGCATGGCGGCCGACGGTGTTGAAGCGGCCCAGGGAGCGGTCGGCCGCCCGCGCGAGCTCAACGGCGCGCTCATCTTCGAAACGCTGCTGCTAGGCCGGGCTGTTGACCGCGTTGTCCGGCAAGTTCCTCTCCGACGGCGTCATCAGGCTCCACCGTTCCCTCGCGAGGGCTCGCGTCCGCGGTCCTGCCAGTATAGTACATCGGGTGTACTGGCACGGGGACACGGTGCCAGTACAGTACATCGGCCTCGTCGAGGATGAGCTGCAACGAGTGGAGGACGCCGTCGCCGCTGCCGCCGGCCACGTCGGTGTGCGCCATCGTCGGTGGGTGCGTGGGAGGTTTGTGCGGCGGTTGGACGACGGCGGCTAGGGTTGGAAGGCGAGGATGAAGAGAAGTGCACGCCGGTGGGGTTTTAAGGAAGGCGGCGGACGCACATTGAAGGCGCGTGGATAAGGTAGGTGGATGTCGCGTGGCCAGTCTGTGGTGACCCGGCATACCACTGCATGGTGTAGTATGCAAGTCTGATATAACACCAATGAAACACCGTTCCACTAGTATTATATCGCTCAGAGTGGTACAACAGAAACATATGCGGGTCCAAGGCATGTCTATAGAATTACATACGGACTACGTTACGTGAAGATCGGCATGACCTCCTACTTTACAATGAGGTAAAACTGCAAATAAACTCCGGGAGAACGACTCGTAGTCTAATCCTAACACGAACTCTATTTGTAGAGTATTTAACTAGCTACGAGAGGCTATGAATAGATTCTACCTAAATAGGAGCTAGGTTTAGGAAGCTAGTTCCCTTCTACTTCTTAATCTAGGTTTTCTCCATGGTGGATGTGGTATATGACTCTTCCGGCAGATTTCTGTCCCTTGAAGTAGTTGTTGTCTCCTCGGTCTTCGAGTTGAACTGGAGATCCTCCATGGCCTCCATATCTAAGCAGGGGATTTAAGAGTGGGATGAGTACGAGCGTACTCAACAAGTTCATTATAGGAAAGACGTGTTTAATGCGCTAGCTACAGCATTAGACCAGAAAGTCTAATACCAATGCAGGTTTTGATAACCATTTCTTCAAAAGGTTGCTTTTATTCAGAAGAACTATGTCCGTCAGCCTTCACCGGTTTACTAGAACTTCATGGAGTTCCTTTCCGGCAGCGTTCGCAGTTCCAAATCCCGGAACAGGGAGTGACAGAGTCACGATTCATTACACTCTGCAGAGGTGTGTTGCTTTACCCATAAGAGATCTTAACCTTGGTGCCAACCCAAGCACGTTACCCGTTCACACTTCCTTTGGTGTGAGGCCCGGTATAAGGTCATAGCCAATCATATTCCTCCGCTACCTCATACACCCACCCTTTGCTGCAAACTCCGACCATGGGTCCTCGCCGGTGCTCTTATACCAATTAAGGACGGCCCCCGACCACGACAACAGTTCAGGTCTCTACCATGAACTCCTTCGCCGGCAGCTGCAACCCATCATAGACCGCAATAACCGTGGGGACTTCATCGGGACCCCCACCCTGCCACTTGTCCTCTCTTGGATCAAGGGTACCACTTGTCCTCTCTTGGATCAAGGGTCTACGGTAAAGCGCATCCGTTGATGTACAAGAGGTGGAAATACAATTGACTATTCCGTCCCACTCCGCATCTTATGGTTAACACGGGTATTACGGCACAAGAATCACTGGACGACATTTGTTGTTTAATCCTAGATGGATATAAACCCTTGCAATGGAACCTCCACCATATCAACACAATCCATGGTTCCATTGCCCACCACATAGTCATATTCATAGTTATGAAAATAGTGGTTTTGGTTTTTATGCAATAGTGATAATCATAGTACTTTGCAAGTAATTTGATAAAGATACTCAAATGACATGAGCAAGTGATGAACTTGGCTTTCTTGACTGCAAGATTATGCAGGCAAGGTCTTCGATACGCAATAACTCCAGATTCTGAAATAGCATCATCGTCCGGTAAGGACGATGTTTAAAAGATTGGCAAGGATGCAATAATGCATAAGTATGAGATGCAATCGCTTTAAGCGTGACCTAACCCCGATGATTTAGGATTAGTGAGTTGTAAGGATTTCTTTAGGGTGTGTTGCACTTTTAGAGATGGTTCGCAAGCAAGGTTCTTATTAAGGTTTTGATTAACTTGGTATCATAAACAACCAATGTAATAAATCACAATAATAACATTACTAGCACACCACAATAATATTTGGTATAATCCTAACATGTAATCAATAGTGGTTAGTTTTAGTACTATATGACATGGTTAATGATTACTTATCATATACTTTAAAAGAATAACTTTTGGAAAATATAATTCTTGATGAATAGTAAATATTTCAAATAAGAGTTAATTGATTATAGGGTTTACTATTATTCTCAATTAATCCCTAAGAGGTTATTAGAGATAACATATGAAAGTAACCATTGAAGATCTTTTTAGTACTTGTGTATACCTAAGTTGAGCATGATCATTAAAAATAAATCAAGTAAATTGCCATTACCACACATGGTTGCAATTATTGTTGTTAATAGTTATGTTATATCAATCCATATCATATTTAGGTTTAATAACTTATTTTTAAGGTATAAGAATATCAAAAGTATCCTAGATTTAATTTATATTTTTTAAGTAAAATATTCCTTACAAATGTAATTTGGAACTAGAATATGATTTAAGAATAGTTAACCTTTATGCTTGAGTTTTATGGAATTAATAGATTTTTATGAATTAAAATAAACACTCTTATTTATCATGTTTAAATTATTTTCACAATATTTATTACATGATTAAGTTTGAAATAGTATTTCTATTTTTTTTAAGAATTCAACTTAATACGATTAACAAAGAAATTTAAATATAAATTATGAAAATTGAACGAAAATTCTATATGGCTTTAATTTAATGGTTGACTTGGTTCAAAGTTTTAATACTAATTTATAGCTTGACTATGGTATTTTTGGAATTTAGAAATCAACTTATATTTGTTGTTTAATATATGTTTGTATTTCAAAAGTTTATTTTTTTTATATGGTACTAAAAATAGACTAGTTAACTTAGCTGGAGCAAAATGGGCTAATTAAACGATACGTACAATCTAATGGATTATCAGTTTGATTAGAGTTCAATGGGCCTAGTAGCACACACGCACACCTGGTTCGGTTACGCACACGTACACGTATACGTACGAGCCCAGGATACTTGATCCCCTCACGGCCTCATGTCTCTCATTCCCCTATCTGGAACATGAACGCGACCCCCTCTCGATTCCCCTTCTCGCTTGCGACCACCACCTGGCGATGCGCCCACCCGCACCCTTGCGAGCTCCCGCGGCTAACCCTAACCCCTGTCTTAGCTCAGCCGCCGGCGGCCTCTTCTGACAGCGTCGGCTGTCGGCGTGGCTCCAACGACCTTCCCCACCTACTCGCGCCGCCATGACGCCCATAGTGCCTACACGCGTGCGGACACGGGACCCCAGTTGTGGTTCGTCTGGCCGATGCGGGCGCTGGCGCGTTCCCGTGGCTCGGTCTGCACCTCCTCGACGACCTCCCCCGAGCTCCTGGTCGACCTCGTCGACAACCTCGACCACTTAGTGTTGTTTTTACTACGCTGCCTCCTCCCGGTATAATCCCAGTTCTCCCCTACTCCCGTATGGTGATGTGTCGATGACTTGTCTACAGGTTGGGATTCTATGTGACCGTAGTTGCACTAATGGTCTCCTAATCACCTTGCTATTTTCATGGTTGGTGTGTTCTGATACATGAGATGGAATCATGGCGTTTATGCAAACTAGTGGTATGGTGGTTTCCTGGATATGTAGGTAGGTATGAACAGGTGTGATGATTAAGCACTCCTGATGTGGTTGTGCTAAAGGAATGAATCATTGCTAGACTCTAGCTGCTGTTGTATGTGTGAATAGATACTCTAACGGATGAACAGATACATCTACTAAAGAGAATACTGTGAGATGTTGCTGGTTTGCTGCATTATGTGATGTCTCGAGTCGGATGGTTCTATCATACATGGCATGTGTGCTTTGTAGTTTTGCTATTACTGTCGAAACTGAAGTTAAGTACAGTTAACTTCATTATTGAACTTTGGAATAGCTTACATAGGAATTCAAATTTGTTGGCTTAAGATTAAGTTACATATATGTTGGTTGTAGGCTTTAACTTGGTATCAAACCGCTTGTGGTTCCTCTGACTAGTTACCTACTAGATATAATTGTCCCGACGTTGCTATTACTGACAAAATTTGAGTATGTGTTAGACTGACGATCCAAGGATTTTAGTTATAGCCTGTTTATAAATGCACAAGCCTTGGCTTGAGATTGTTGGGGCAGAGTGGTGCTTTATTTAAGTGTAAACATCAAAACATAAGTACTGTGGCTACCACTGGATGGTTTACTTGATGGTTTCTTGTGAGCTTATGGGTATGCTTATAATGCTCTTATTACTGGATTGAGATGATTCCTTGATCATCTTATTGTTTTCATGGGTTGGAATAAATATCGGCGGATGCTGGTACTAAGTAGATGCTTGGACATTTTACTGGACTAGTTTTACTTGTGAGCTTATATGCATCTCTAGTGGCTTGGCTGTTATGGAATCTGTAGATCATGTGCATACATGGTCGGGGCTTATGATTATGTGTTGATGGTGCAAGGTGATTATGTCCAGTTCTTTCTCAGATGTATTAGTTGGATTATTAAACTGATAAGAGCAGTTCTTTTCTTGATATCTTAGCCTGGCCAATGATGCAAAGGCTGAGGCATCGATTTTTAGATAAGAACAGTTACTGTTGGTGGTCTTTAAAATTCTCTGTGATGAATTTGCATAGCATCTCTATGCCAAACTGAGGGAAAAATCTATCTCACAACGGAACTGATGACTTTATAGTTTATGCTTGATTCCTATTTATTTCACTTGCATAAATGTCTGTGCCATCTGCTAGATCTATGTTCCTCTGTGGTGCCTCATAAGAGTGTGCATGGAGTAACAATATGCTTAGCATGATTTGGTACTGCAGGTATTTGTGTAGTGATTTAGATAGGCTTTGATCATAGCTATGATCATATGATGTAAAACAAAAAACTACCCCAAACAAGCTACTGTAAATGCTTATACTTATATCCAGGTGCAAAGATGATCTGGAATAGATATGCCAGTGAACTGATGCTTTATTAAAGTGATTGCTCATTTAACCTGCTGTTGTAAAGAAGTTTGATCTTCTGGTAGTGGTTTGATCTTCTTCTTGTGGTCAGCCTGCTCCTCCTAGATTCTTGATTTGTTTCCTATTTCTTCTAAGAAATCATCGGTGGTGTTTGTTTATGACGGTGGATGTGATCTTGCTGGTAGATCATGCACAAGGCTGGCAAGAGGATCTATTGATGTTGTTCTTGATATTTGAGTGGATTTTTGCTAGTGCAAACGATGGCTAGCTGGGCTGCTGGTGACTAAGGTGAATGTGAGCAAAGTGTGATGCGGTTGGCTACTGCTTTGCTTTTGTAGTGCTGGGGTTTGCTGGGGAAGTGACAGCACATGATGTGCATGCAGTGACTGTGCTGCCTGTGTGTGTCCTGTTTCTAGTGACTGTGCTGCCTGTGTGTATCCAACCTGATCTTCTTTGCCTCATAGTGCAAGGCATACGGTTGGCTTGTGCTTATCTAGTGCTGCCTTTTATTTTTGGTACTGCCAAGTGTATAATATATGTGAGCTTAATAAGATCAAGTGCGGAAATGGTGAATGGATGGGTGCGCGCGCACCCATTTACGAAAAGTTCAAAAAAATGCTATTTAAAAGTTTCCAAAAAATGTGAAGTAAAATTTTGCATGTAGATATTATGTTGATACTTACTCATGTGTGTTTTCACGGAAAAATACCATTGTGTGTGAGCTACACAAAAATGACAAAATGCAAATTCCTATTCCTGTGAATAGTACAATTCCTGTTCACTATTCTCATTTGGACATTTTGTCATTTTTATGCAGGCCACACACAATGATATTTTTCCGTAAAAACACACACGAGTAAGTATCAACATAATATCTACATGCAAAATTTTACTTCACATTTTTTGGAAACTTTTAAATAACATTTTTTTAAACTTTTCGTAAATGGGTGCGCGCGCACCCAGGTTCCATTCCTCCGGGTCGGATCAAGTGTGACTATTATGTTAATTAAGACTTTGCTTAATTAGCAAGTGGCTTCTAATATATGGACTAGAATCATATTGACTTCTCCATGTCAATACTGATTCAAATAAATAACCTTGTGGGCTTTTAGAGGATTCTTGCTAGATTAGAGGGAAATAATATTGTTGCCTAAGGATAAATTAGATTTGGTGCTGCCTCTAGTCCTTTGTTGCCTTCAATTACTCATGTTTGTCTCGTGATCAGTGTTGCCTCTCCTGATCCAAGTGTATTCTATTTGTCCCTGTTATTGCCTAAGAAAAATATTCCTCCCTCTAATCACTATTTGGGGATCAAGATTAGTTCTTGACTCCCATTAGCTAGATTCCAACATTAAAATGCCTCATCATGGATGATGGCAACATTTTAATATTCACCCAACAATTTCCTTTTTTTTCTTTGTTGTTTGTTTTGCATATAAAGAATAAGAAGATTGGAAGATCGAGAAGATTTAGATTTAGGTCTTCTTTTATTTTCCTTTTTTAATCATTCTCTATTTATATTTATGTGACTTGTAAATAATTGGTAATAATATTTGTAGTAAAGTTTAAATTACTTATTCTTTTGGAATTATCAAATGTGTTTACTTTTACACATTGTATTTCTTGTTGTAGTTTGGAATTCAAATTCAATTCAATTTCTATTTGAATTCATATTATCCATATTTGATTGAATTCAAATTGGTTCTCCCAAAAACACATGAATTCACAAAGGTCATGTCGAAATTTGTCGCACTCACATCGATGACTAACTCAATTCCAGCGATGCAAGAGAAATCTCGATCACTTTGACAGTTTTAAACAAAAGCGCGAAAATTCCCCAGATTTTCTATGCATGAATGCAATGCACACATCTGTTTCCTCTATTTTTGTAACCCCAATACCTGGTATATTACACAGTCGCCGCCGTCTTCGCTGCTTGGGTTTCCACGCAGGAGGCTATTTTCGCTATCGGCCCCAAAAAACTATCGGGACTGATATCGGGGCCGCCGGTGGAGATGCTGTTAGTATAAGCGTATGTTTCGGAGCCAAGAGTATTTTTACTAGGCTCGGCAGTACTGCGATTTGGGCCTGAGTTGAACTTGTGCATTGGGAAGAGAAGTAATTAGCGCTAGGAGAAAGGAGTATCGTACACACATTGGACACGAATTGTCGTGTGTGAAGCATTATCGTTATTTATTTGCTTCATGCCAAATAGAAACTCAACTCAGAACATAAGATCAGTCCATCTATACAGTATACAGAGCTATCGTAATTCACCCACCATGTCCAACAGAACCATCTAAAGTATGACATACTGACACACCAAATACGTAAAAAATGGAATTTATATCCCAAGATTCTGCTGTATGGTCAAATGAATGTCATTTATAACAAAATCCGATCACCTCCATTCCTCATCCATCCTTGTGCTCCAACGAAAAACCAAGTGCAAAATGGAGCTCCAGGAACTCAAACACGGGCCCTAATCATGAGATGGTCCTTGCAGCTGAATAAGATTCGAGCGCTGGTGATAAGACGGTCCTTTTACTTACCAAGAGCTTTAAGGGGGTTACTGATCAAGGGGATAACCTCTCGATGTGCCATACTGTGCTCCCATCTACTTCTCGCTGTGAATACTGCAGCCTGCTTATACCAAAGTATCATGTGTTCAAAACTACACTGCCTTGTTCAAGAATATTCAAACAAGGGTTTTTGACAGATTCAAAATGGGTTAACAAAATTAAAATAGCTAAAAAAATAGAAGAGGTGAAAAACATACCGGTCATGCAGACGAGACTGTTGGCCTTGCCAGAACTCAAAAAGATTTGGTGTCAACCGGTAGCCACCCCAGTAATCAGGTTTTGGGATGAAGCTACTGCAGAAACAGGAAACAACAAACGAGGTTTAAACAACATACTCGGATTCAGATTTTGCAGCTAACATGAAGCAGCTATCTAAAGATTGTTACAGCTCAGCAGCTCAGAGTACCATGCCATCTGCCGTAGAGACATCTAATGCAAGGCCATAGGTAATATATTCCAGCAAATACCGAGATAATGGATCTGGAGCCTTTGAGTTGTACTACCTCTGATGATATTTAATCGACACCAGCTATATACGTACGTAAGCCATTTCCTTGCAGCACACGCGTCGATTAAATCCAACCGGAGGGAGTACTCTACAGACTAAACATACATAATCTGGTGAAACGGTACAATATCCATATCCCTCACAGGAGGTAGAACAGAGAGTAGATGAATCCATTTCCCGTGCTCCAGAGATAAGAGGTAGAGAGTAACCACAATGTACTGAAGCTCTAATGGAGAAGGATCATTACACTGCATACTTTGCATAATATTGTATGGACAGGACAAATGATGTGCATATTATGGGTTTGGTTCGCAGCCTCACTTTGCCAAGCCAAATTTTGGCAGTTTGGTATGTGTTGTTCTTGGCACACTTTACTATCCATATGGCCCACCGGTCATAGAGTAAAATTATGGCTCAATTTCTCATCCACACTTTTGTGGCTGCCACACTTGCCAAACTTAGGCCTGCCAAATTCTGGCCGAGAACTAAACAGCTCCTATAGGTACGTTTGGATCCTAGGCTAAAACAGTTATAACCTTGCCAGGCTAGGATATGCGTTTGGTAATGCAAAAAATATCTTGCTTTTGAGGGCTAACTAGCCTCACGGGGCTAGGAAAACCTCGCCACGAGGGGAGAGCCGATTCGGCTCGCTTCTGACGGCGAACGACTACACGCGCAAAAAATGTCCCATGATCCTCACTTTCCGTTGAGTTGATGTGTTGGCTTGCCTCCAAAAGCAATCATAACAATCCATCCAAATGACTAGCCCGCTTGCAATTGCCAGCAAAAGTAAACAGCCCAGCCAAACGTAAGGCAGACTTTGCTAAGCCGAGCTGGGTTAGCTGGCTAGCTCAGCTATGGCCCATCTAAGCAATGGAACCAAACGCTCACATTCAAAATTGATAAACTGACAATATCAAAGCGTATTAATCGAACATAACTTCAGCAAACCATATTCCAGCCTATTTATTGTGGTTCCATGAAGTAGCGTGGGCATCTTGCTAGTGATTGTAACGGTAGCACCACTTTGAAAGATTCATGGTCTTTGGCTGCTATATGTGAAACTAGGTTTATGGCTGCTGGGTTGCTCTGTCTGAATCTTTCAAAGTGGTGCTACCATTACAATCACTAGCAAGATGCCCATGCTACTTCATGGAATCACAATAAATAGGCTGGAATATGGTTTGCTCAAGTTATGTTCGATTAGTACACTTTTATATTGTTCGTTTGTCAATTTTGAACAAGTGAGCCCTCCGGTAGGGAGTACACCCTCCAAGCGGTGCCGGCGACAGAAAGCTCGCTGGCAGGGACGTGACTTCCATGTAGTTCTGGCTATGACGAGTTCGCTGGAAGGGGGTGCAGCCTCCTCACGGCTCCGGTAACGACAATGTAGCAGCAACGTGAAGAGAGGCGGATGAAAAAGATACAACGAGGAATGATGACAGAAGTAGATATCGGGCAGGATGCAAGATACAACGAGGAATAATTGGCAAGTACGTTGAAGTCACATTTGTTCCCAAGCAGATAGAATCAGAAACATGTCGATATGCTTCTGATTTAGGCATGAATACAAACACACAAGGACAGGAAAACATGAAAACTTGCACCTAATAATTGACAAAATCACAGGAATAGCAATAATTACTGTCTAAGTAAATCAAAACGTCTCACACGGGTTTGTCCAGCCCACTTATCAGGGCTGAGCTGAAAGTGAACGAATGACCACCAAATGAACTTGGTGTGGTAAAACAGAAATACACTGCTTGGGCACAAAGCAGCTTATGGTGAATTACTCGAAACAAGAAAAGTATAACATGCAATGGAGCGGTAGGCATGTTGACTCACCCATCCGAATATTTTTGTTCCAATTCCTTGTACGCCTGTTGAAGAACGTCCCTTCCAGAAATTACAGTGCTCTAGAAATAGCAAAGTTAATATCTATTTATTTTCCTGTTTCATCCATTTCATATTTTTAGTGCTAAAAACAGACATGTGACTAAAACTAGATCGGCAATACCTGCTTGCTAACTATGGCACCAAGCTGACTTCCACGTGGGCGGCTGTGGAAATACTTTTCAGACTCTTCTTCTGAAACCTTCTGAACCAACCCTTCTACTCTAACCTGTGCGACAATAAAGGTCAGCATCGTCAGCCAACAGGAGGTCTCAGTATGTGCTAGTCTATTTGTCAGTTCAAATACATGTGTTGCATGGGAGCGTTCAAAATAATGGAGTAATGAATTGAACATCCAACTGGATTTACAGAAATATGTGGTAAATATGTATTCAACTATGCAGTGGGACATTTGGTTTAAAAAACGGAAAATGAGTGGTATACAAATACTAAACTGAAATTACCCAATATAAAACTATTCTTTATTTGCGTTGAAGACATATTTCAACTCGCAGACCATTTCCAGTTTATCTTTTTAGTGCTCTTGACTAAATTTTCTTTCCAAGTTGATTACCTAACATTGATAAGTTAATTATAAGGTTGTTTCAAGTCAATTTAGTAGTACTAAACAGAAGTTTTATTTGGTAAATCTGATGCCTAGTTTCAAAACGAAAGACAAAACTAATTGTGCTGATAGTACAACAACTTGGCGTGCGGTTCATATTAGTCCATCAAGTTGAAAAAATGCAATGGATTAGTCCACATACTTGGCTCACAGTTTCATTTTGGTCCAAAAAGTGCCACGTCAGGCTCTGGTCGCACCCACGTGGCATGCTACCATGGTTAGTGCCGTATAGTGCAGAGGAGTTTGCCACACCTTGGCTAGCCCTGTAATTTGGCATATAACCCCATAACCTTTCCACAAATCGCATCAAAAGGCCCCTCTCTATTCCCTTCATCTTCATAGATTTCATTTTATTCTCTAATCATCCTATAAATATTCCCCTAAAACCATCCTCTGACCTACATGATTGCAAGCATTCGATTGGCTTTCCAGACGCAATCCAAGACCAGATGGCAGCACCAATAATTGGCCATAGACCAAAAATGCTACGTTAGCAAGTCTCTGCTGGGCAACAGCCCTCTAGTATCCTGGCCCTAGTGTCTTCTACCAAAGAACTTTCAATGTTTTAGCACAAAAGAATGAAGGTCAAACAACAAGTATTGCAATTGTACTTCCATAACATTGGTCATGATCAGAAAAGGGTAACATGACCATATAACTTACTGCGCAGAACAAAGCTCATTTTCCTTCATTCATATGAACATACTTGGACATATTCTATCGGCAAAGGTCTCCAACAGTGATGCAAACCATAAATTTATCACACAGAACAGATTTATGGTCTTGTGAGGCTTAAAGAACCATCATTCTCGGCGAAAAATGGATACACAGTCACGAAAAATCTGTCAGATCATCGCCCCCCAAACCCTATCAAAACCGCACCAAAACTTATAAGGATCTGTGAGATTAGGGCAACATCTGACAGTATTGTGTCCCTTGATCGCCATACCTTCGACGACGCGTTTCCATCTCCATCAAGGGTTACGGTTACTGCATCCAAATCATCCGCAAAATGGCCACAAACAACTCAGAGAAGAGACAAGAGGTGGAAGGACTGGAAACGCGGTGAGAAAAAATGGGAGTCCTAATTGCAAAAGGTGCATGGCGCCCTGACGTTTCGGTTTCACGTGCATCACTTGCCACGCTAGCACGGCATGTAGGTGAGATTGGCCTGAGTGGCTCAGTTTGGACCAAGATGAAACCGTGAGCCAAGTTTGTGGACTAGTTCATTGTTTACAGCTTTTGATGGACTAAAATGGGCCCACACGCCAAGTTGTACCTCTGGGGATATCACCTCAACTATACCGCATGAGTTTATACCATATTACGTTACTCCTTATTAAATGAATACACCTGATGCATCAATGCTTATTATTCATTTACTCATAACTGTAACGTGACAATGAGACCTAGCCAATAGTAATTACCAAATACATGACAGAACAATGAAGACTGTAGGGTTTGAAAGGAGCCAGCTGGTATATCAGATGAGATTGCTTAACAGACTATTATACAAATAAGCACAACAAAACCAGTTCATGCTGAAGAGCTGGGACCCTATTTCACATATCTGACACCAAACATAGTGGTTGTTTTGAAAAAGGACTAAGATTGTGTTAGACTATTAGTGTGAGAATTTGTATTGTGTTAGTTATTCAAAAGATCATTCACCCTCTTGCTACTGCAGGCAATAATATTATTTGTTCACCCTCTTGCTGCTGAAGGAAACAAAATGATCGTATAATCACTAGTGTTCGCGCTTGGTAAAATCACCTGGCGGTTCATCTCATTCCAGTAGAAAAGAAGTGCAGCATTTGAATTTTCTGACAAATCATGTGCCTTTTGGCTATCATAATTTGTGTACCTGCACAGATACCATGAAAGCATGAGGGAAAAAAATGTAGGGATCACCGGAACGGATCACAGATTAAAACGGTGATTTTTAGCTTACCAAACGAAGCCATGCTTATCAAAACCTTTTAGAAGAACCATTCTTGAAGAACTGCCAACAAATTAACAACAAAGACTATTATCTAACATAAACAAAAAAAAAAAACATAAACAAAAGCAAACCGTTCCTAAAGCTGAAAAGAACATCAAGGCAGAAAGAATCATACGGTTTTCCTGATTTACTGACAGTTGTTAAAGCCATGGCATTTGGTTCTCGCAGGTTAGCAGTAACTGCTTCATCAAACCATTTACGGAACTGCAGCAAAGAGACAGTCATCCGAAGAAATCATTATTGATAAATAAGCTCACTATTTCCAGAATTGCTTCAAGTTAATCATACCTGATCAAATGGATCAGGGATCACTTCATTCTCAAGAAGTTCTGGGGAAATATAATTTTCCCTCAGTGATGAAATGTCAACTGATGGTGCTTTTCCAATTCTCACACACATTGAGGTGCCAGGATATGGAGGAAGTTCGAGCCCATATTTGCTCGAAATAGGAGGCGGAACAAATCTACCCCCGAGAAAATGGTGTGGGCCAGTAAATTTTTTCGCACAGAGCTTTGGTGCAGTCAGTGATACCTACACATTCCGCAATAACTTAAGAACTGGAAGTTTCAATGGTTAAACGGCTACCTCAAAGGTTGATGCATGAATTCATCCAAAAATCTTCTAAATAGATACTAACCAGCATATCAGGCTTAATTCCTCCTCCATTGACATCTCCCTCTTCTACATGCCACCCAGAAGGAATATCAACAGAAACGATTGGCGGCCTTTTCGCTAAATCATCATTAGCACTCAGAGAAACAAGCATTTGGACAAGATCATCAAAGGGTGGTCGGGGTGTTCCTGAAAAGTAGTTTACGTGAAAATATAATTTGTATCAGTCAGAAAAACAACACCAGAGCCTGTTATTTCGATTCAATTCAGTTCACTCCCGGCACCATTCTATAAGGTTACATATCATTGATGATTTTAAAAGGTTCTGCGTTAAACTAAGCCACTTGCTCCCAGCACCATTCTATATACCTATATTTCAAAATACCATGATACAGGGATCAAGGAGAGGGGGGAGTAATCTCATGTATTGACTTAATAATCATAGTCTATGTCAGTTTGATCAAACACAAGTTATTCCAAAAAGGAAACTACTCATTTATCATCTTGAAAATCATTGTTTTTAAAGCAGGGAGCTCAGCCATTGTTTCAACAAGATAATGCATAAATTAATTCTGGTTGTATACATTGATCAGTTCCACAATTCCTGCTAAAGGATGGATAACAACAACATTGTTTCAATGAGACCATATGAAGTACTTAACAAATCATATGGCACAGAATATTCACATGGAACAGAGCAAGGGAGACAGATGAGTGAAAAAATATCTGGGCCAAGCTTTACATTCAATCAGTGAACATATATCAGGATTCAGAACATCACAAAAAGATAATATATTATCAAAATCCACATACCATGAAATGAGAAGCCAAACATTGCATCAATAACAATGTCAAACTGGCCTGGTAAGTTGTTAAATAGATCTTCAACAGGCACGAACGGGATACCCAGTGATTCAAGCTAGAAGGTAAAGATGGTTATAATAATAATGTTGGGAAAAATAGGTAGAATATGGCACACCAAGAAAGCTGCGGAGCCCGCCAGAGAATACCTGAGTAACAAGGCCAGAATACAGAGGTTTGGCTGTACGTTTTGGATAACAAACAAATGGTTTGTATCCGAAATGATAAAGATGACGAGCAGCAACGAGACCATCACCACCGTTGTTTCCTGGACCACAGATGATAAGAACCCTTTTATGTTCACTCAACTTATAAACCTGTATTGATCACACACAAAAATATATCAGAAAACCGAAAGTATCTCGAACTAAGAATTGGTGCACAAAAGGGAACCGAAAAGACAAACAGGCTCATCGACATGGATGCCAGCTCATAGAGACTATGTTAATACACTCTTCTAGTATGTGTGATGATCAGATCCCCATTTTTTCGACTAGTTAGTGGGAGTTCACAAGTATGAAGAGACCATAGTAGCAATCTCATCACGAGTCCTTTAATGGGATATTTATCCATCATACCACAACAACAGCAAGCTACTGCTGCATAGTCTAAACGGTCAAATTTGTTCGGATAACTAGCCTGCTCAATAAAAATTAGCACGTCAACAACCATGACAGCAAGTTCCATGGCAGCTCCAGCTCCACGGACTTAACCTTTCTTTTTTCTTTTGAAGCATTTAATAGCATCTTAAGAAACATAGTAGCAAGTGAGTATTAGCTGCAATATACCTCCGCAACGGCTTCCGCTACGCTCAGCCCCGCGAGCTCCTGCACGCGCGCACGCACGCCCAAATCAAATGAAGCGATCAGTGCGAGAACCAAACCACTAGCGGTAGATGGAAGGGGCGCGGGGGTGGTTCCCGTTCAGTTACCATGAGCTGGTCGACGCTGAAGCCGAGGGGCCCCATGAGCTGCTCGTCGATCTCCGCAGCGTCGCGCTGCGAGAGGTGCGTCACCTCCGTAGCGGCCGCGGCCGCCGTCGACGTCGCCAGCGACGCCATGGCCCGCGTGCGCGAGGGTGACAGGGCAGCTAACCGCGCGGCGGCGGCGGCGGCGAAGAAGGCAAGGGCGCGGCGGGGCGGGGGAGGGGGGCGGCGGTGTGGGCTAGGGTTTTGGGCCGTAGGAGTGGCAGAGGGAGCGGCGGCGGCGGTGGGTGCGGGGAAGGTGGAGAGGAAAAATGGCATAGCACGGGTGGTGGTGGTGGCGAGGCCGGATTTGCCGCAGATTCTGGACGCGGCGGTCAGCATCCCCCGCTGGCGGTGGCGGGCAGCTGGCTGGGTAACTGGGTTGCGAGTTTGCGACTACGCCAGTAGACTACCAGTACAGTACAGTACTATCTAGAGTGTCCGAACTCCGAAGACAACCAGCGTCGGCCCAAGTGGGGCCCACGAAGCCGGAATCGAGAAGATGCCACTCCTCCCCACCCCATTCCGAGCTCTCTTCTCTCCGGCCACCGCCGCCTCCACCTCCGACGTGCCGCCGCGCCTTGTCCACCGCCTTCGGCCGCCGCTCGCGGGGGCTTTCCTCTTCCTCAGCCTAGGAGCCGTCGCGGGCTGCGCACTCTCCACCCGCCGCGTCCCCTTCCTCCGGTAACCCATGCTCCTCTCTTCCACTCTGCCCTCTTTGTTACTTCCCAGATTTTTAGTGGACTCCGTTAATTACCAAATCGTGATTCATATTCATGGTGATTCGGCTCAAATCCGGGAGGATCTTCACAGAAAGGCTACGCTGGTTGGTTGGGATGGGTCAGCACCTAATAATGTCTTTAGCCTTTGTGATTGTTATCTCGTAGATTAGTTGTCGATGAACTCTAGGAGACAATCAATCACTTGCAGTAGAGTTTACAATCATCCATTGCCTGTTGTTACCTGAAACTTTGCATGAAGGTGTGCTTGGCTTGATAAATAATGCTCTGGATATCGTAAAAACAAAAGGAAAAATAAAAACCCAACACATTGCACTGCACTGTTAACTCAGTGTAATGGATCATACTAATTCAGCCCATCTGTCTCCCAACGCTAGTGGATTTCTCCAATATTGTTGCGGTTACCTCCATAGCGTTTCAGATAAAAGCCGATGCGTTTCGGTGTGTCGCTAATGCTATATAAGTTCGATAGTCTGAAGTAGTAACACGTTAGCATTTAGAACCCTGTGGATTCTATGTGAGTCAGTGGTTACATTGTTTTTCCTAATGTGAAAAGTACTTGGTAACAGTTCTGAGACTTTACAGGGCGAGAAGTTTCAGTTCTGCTCGAATGGAGTCTACTTCCACGACTGTGCCTTCCATTGTTGTGTATGTGACAGTTCCAAATCGGGAAGCAGGTACTTTTACCTATGTCATTTCTCCATCCCCCGCTCCCTCATGGGGTGTTTAAATATGATATCATTACTCATCCTGAAAAAAAAGGAAAGGATGTAAATATGATAACGCTATAAATTTGATTCATCCTGAAAAAGTAGAAGCTATAAATATGATATGATAACGCTCAGTGCATGGGTCCTCCATACCAGATTTGATTCACCCTGAAAATGGAAAATCTGTAAATAGGATACGATAGCAATTAGGAAGTGTTCCCTTGTATTAGGCGAAGCAACTCCCTCATCCTAGACATGATGCTCTTCCTGGGCTCTGCAATGGTCGTTGCCTTCGTCTTCGTCTCCGGAGTCACGTCCTCCGTCAGCCCCATGTGGCCATATCCGACTCCGATCCTCGTCGATGATGAACTGGGCCTAGTAACACGCTTACTGCTCCACACCACTGATGTTCCCCATGTCGAGCCATGCATGATTCATTAAAACTTAGCAAGCAATTAAACATAGTGGTAGCTGTGGTTGAGCACTTGAGCATTGTTCAATGCAAAAGTTATACATATCTGTTGGCCGATGAATGTCGATCTAAACTAGCTCTAATAGCTTACACTTGACACCACATGCACCTATGCATATATGTATGCAGCTAACCTGCCTGGAGAATTGATTGACCACCATGCGCATGCATATGTTAAATGCTTCTTGACAAGTTGTATGTCATTTTAAAACAGCACTAAGAAATTTAAAATGGCTCTCTTTTATTTTCAGTTATCTTATTATTTATTTTATTTTTGCTGCAGGCAAAAAGCTATCAGAAAGCATAATCAGTGAGAAGCTTGCTGCGTGTGTGAACATAGTGCCTGGTGGGAGCTGTGTTCTCTCTCTCTCTCGCAGTTATAGGCACTCAAGTTTAGCAGACTCTTGTCAATTTGCCATCTTCTACAGTAGTTTCCTGCGTTCACTTGAACCTCATCATCTCGTTCAGTTTCTATTCAACATGGCATGCACTTTAGCAAATTGACTTCTCTATGCCTTGACTTGTATTGTGGTAGCTGAGGTTCAACATAATCATTGTTTGGGATTCTAGTTGAATTAACTGATTTATGACCTTCATCAAGATCTCTTCAACTGCAGAGCTTAGCTTCTGCCTGTGCATATGCATTGGAATTGGAATAGTTGTGGACATGTTAATGTGTGGGCGAGTTGACATGCTTGACTTGGTTGTTTATTTAGAACATATGGGTGCAATGATGACAAAATATTCTAGCAAGCTCTACTCTTTGCTAACAAAACAATAGTTGTATATGAACTGATGTATATGCATTTGGCCATGAACAGATTGATTTACAGATTAGCTACCTCATCTTCTTTTGATAGTTTCTTATTGTCAGTCATCATATGAAATCGTCATATATTCTCTTGAACTTATTTTAATTGGTATTCTCGTCATTTTCCAGGGATCGAATCTGTTTACTGGTGGGAGGGAAAGGTACATTTCTATTTATACTTTCCTGACCAGGATAATCTATGGTGCTTATTGTTCATTCATCATTTTCGCCATGAACACCTTTACATGGGATGTTTGACCATTCTATTACAAAAGTAGAGATGTCCTGTTTTCCTCAATCTGTTCATTCCTCAGGTGCAAACTGATGCTGAGGAGTTGCTCATCATCAAGACCAGAGAATCTCTTCTAAGTGCCTTAACTGAACATGTCAAAGCTAACCATGAGTATGAGTAAGTTCTGTGCTATTTATGAAGATCTATCTACTTCTTAATATGAATTTCGAACAAACAGAGTATAATGTCAAACATATTAACCATCTTGAACGGTGATTTACTGTTTGATCTTCTTTATGCAGTGTTCCTGAAGTCATCGCTTTGCCGATAAGTGGAGGCAACCTCAAGTACCTGGAGTGGCTCAAGAACAGCACTAGAGAAAACTGATCTGGCTTCAGCTTAGCCTCACTGAATGCGTTTGTGAGTAGCCGGTGATGTGGAATGACTGTTGTGATTCGAGATATCAAGTTTGTGTAGAAAGACTTTGGTCTCTAAGTGTTGATGGCAGCGTCGTGATGAATTGGTTAATCTTTAGTCTCCTGTCCTAGGGTCGAATAAACTTTGTGTAGCATCAAGACAATTTGCACATGAAGTCCTGTTTGCCGCACTTTTGTACTATTGCACCGTGTTCTTTTCATATCTCTCTTAAAACATGCACAATATTTATCAACAATTCATACCTTTATTCCAAAGGCACGAATTGAGGACGGATAGATGCTGAAGGGACATCAACTGTCATTTCAGAAGGCTAAACACATTCGCTTATAATTAAAGCAAAAAAGTGACAGTTATCTAGGCTTCGTTTGATTGTATTTCCTGTCTCGCGCGAACAATCTTTTGGGTGTCTGGATGATATGACTGATGCGATTCAGGCGATGCAGCACATTTCATCAAGTAAATCCTTTCTACTTTTAACAAAGGTGACGGAGTAATAAGTTGTATAGTTTTCTTTACTTCGTCACCTTTCTGGTCCGTTCGATTTTCATCCAATGGCCCCCAGAGACCGATGTATCATCACTGACCACTCAACCCCCTGTCTTCCTTCACTTGATATCTCCCGCATCCGACTCTAACTACACAATGACCATCAGCGTTGCTGCTCTCGCCCCGGAGTGCATGGCTTTTTTCTCTTATGCCGGCGGCCTCACACCCCAACAGTACATCGCGTACTCTCCAATGCTCCAATCTTGCCTCTGCCTCGGCAAGAATCTAGCAAAGCTCTAAAAAAATGCAGACAACTTAATAAAAAAAACACATAAACACATTTCACAAAATGTTGGAAAAATCTACCACACTTTTTTTTTATTTGTGGGAGAAGCATGGTTGGCATCTTGTTTGTTTAACGAGTCATCATATAATTGATGGTATATAGGGGCACTTTGAATAGTCCCACTACTGATGGTTCCACTGAAATGGTAGCCCACCAAGTATCCGCCGCCACTTCAAGGAAGTCAATGAGTTTGGGACAAAAGGCAGCAAAGTGGAGATGATGGGCTCATGACGTGTGAAGTGAGTTGTCCGAAGCTGAGGACGTAGCTGGCAATCGGAGGAATTGCTTCTCCCAGTCGACAATAGCAGAAGAAGTGATCGAGACACACCAGAACACACCAACATAGGATTGTCACGCTCGTTAATCCATGTGACCGTCGGCCATGAAGATGAATCTCCTTCAAGGCTTCAACTCGAGCTCGTGAAGAATGGAAGCGAGACAAACAACGTTGATCGACTTGCCAATGTATTCTTGTCTGCAATCTGCATCCTGGTAGATCAGGTTGAAGTCAGCCGGTGACAGCCCAAGGCTCTGGATGGGAAGCACGAAATGCTATAGTGTAGACGGCAGAGAAAGGACTGCTAAAAGCTTTTTATAACGCAAACCTGTGCGGTGTGATCGTATGCCCTGTCTACAACGGATCCAGATCCCATTCCGAATACAGTTTAGATGATTTATCATAGGACAAAAAGTGTTTCAAGGAAAATAAGTTTCATGTTTTCTTGTTTTAGCTCGCAAAGTAGTTTCATGTTCCTGCAGGGAGCTGGAAGCCTGGAAATTGGATCCGGATCTTCTCTAGTAATGTGGAGAATATCACATTCAGAGGTTGCACAGCCACATTGATCTGGATCCTTGTATTTTGATCACAGCGCCCATCAAAGCATAAACTTATGCAGATCCTTCGTACCGGATCCCAATGCAGCCATGCAGGCCTTGGATGCCTGTTCTTGAAACTCCCGAATCTCGGTGAGTAGTGCAAGCATGCATTCAGATTTGATTACACTACTAAAGTACTCCTTGGAGCGAAGAAGTTCTGAGGATCATAATTTACCTTTCTTCAGGTTCAGGAGCTTAGCAACGTAAGTTTCTAACAAGCAAAAAAGCCAGGAGCAGTAGTGATACAAATATGTGTGCAAGAAGTACGTAACCAATGATCAAGCAAAACACAAAGCGTGTCTTCGTTCCAGCAAAACACTACTTGCAAAAAAATTGAACACTAATGCACGAAATCAGAAGAAAGGCACATCGCAACATAATACAATAACAATAATTCCTTTTCTCTATCTTTATATTTCGGTGAGGTGTCAGATGTTGTCACTACTTGCTAACCTGAAGGATTACACCCTGATGCTGTTATTCTACGATGTAAAAAGTACAATCCAAGAGTTATCAACGTTACAGTTATATCACTACTAAACTATATACAATATCTCAAAACCGAAAAGAGAGAAAGAGAGATGTGTATAAAGCATGGAAATGATCATTTTACCTTGATCAACAAAACCTTGCACATCCACAAGATGTTCAAGATAAGACACGACCTGAACACAGCTGAAACTGAAACAGGCAGCACAGAGGCAGTGACATTGGATAATATTCTAACAATAAAAATCAAATCTATCAATTCCGCATGATGGCAGTAAGAAGATTGCAATTTGAACTTCAGAAATGCTCAACTCCAACTCAACTTGAGAGCAAACCAAAATGCATCCTTTGCGAACATCCAAAACAAAAAAACAACAACATTTCAAAGATTACCATGATCTCTCCTTCACAAGAGAACCCAGATGGCCAGATGATAGAAGCAAAATGAGCAGAAGCATGCTCCATATATGACAATACAATTAGACGAAACAGACATTAAACCAGAGGACACCCTGCATATAATCAGATGAGAACAGGCACATACAAACCAAGATGCATCGATCCTGCATTGTCTTTGAGCATCCAATACAGTACAAAAGGAGCCACATTTGGCATTTTCCGCGGCCACGATCTTCATCGTTAACAAAGACAGCTAAAATCCTACACTTCCATCAGGTACTGAACAGGCGCATACATAACAACATGAACTGATCCCTGCATTGTCTTTGAGCATTCGAGTCCCTACAAAAGGAGCTACATTTGGCATTTCACGATCTTCATCCTTAACAAAGAAAGCTTCGTAGCTAGGCTGCAGCAGCTAAATTCCCACATTTCCACCAGATACTAAACCCAACTGGGCCGATAGGATACTAGAGTTACCAATTTTTAGGAGTTAGTATAGCACGGGATGATCAGGGTAACTCCTGAAGGAATCCCGTCTCGTCAATGCGGAATCCCAGCTCACTCAGATCCACCGATTCGTTGATGTTGATTCCGCTGTCGCCATTGCTGCTGCCAAGGCTTAGCCAATCCATCTGCACCTCCTCGTCGGCCTTGAGGTTGGCGACGGTGGACGTCTTCTCCTCCTCCTCCTCCTCTTCCTCCTCCTCCGCCTCGACGCGGGCTCTGCCCTTGAGGCACACGCCAACCTTCTTCCTGGAGGTGGGTCTCACGCGGGATGGAATGGCAGAGGCGGGCGTGGCGGTGGCGGCGGTAGGGTTTGGGGTGGGGGATGGGGATGGAGGCGGAGCTGGGTTGAAAGGGGTGAATGGGGCCCAGCCTTGAGCGACAGCGGGCGGGCCGAGCGGGAAGAAGGCCCAGGTGCAGAAGTACATGTCGGTGCCGGGGACGATGGGCGGCGGGGAGGGGAGCTCGTCGGCGGAGAAGACGCGGCGGCATGTAGCGACGGGGCAGAGGAGGCGGCGGGCGACGTAAAGGCGCGGGTAGGAGTGGACGTAGCAGCAGTGCGGGCACGCCGTCCAGAATTCGTCGTCGGCGGAGGCGGAGGCGCCGGCGAAGTGGGCCATCCTGCTTGCTAGGGGTTGGGGTTTTGATGAGGGGAAACGAAACGAAACGCGAGTTGGGAGGGGAATGGTGGCGTGCGGCCTGGTCCTGGTTAGCTCAGGGAAACAAAAGGCAAACGGCTACTTTTCCGATTTTACCCCTCCTTCCGTCAAATCATGTTTTTCTCTAGGAAGCATTCTCCCCGTAAGCTTTTGTGTTTCAGTCTGTATAATCATCCTTCTAATAAGAAACGCTTTTGCCCGTGTGGCGTATGGCGCTATGCCGTCTCTCCCTAGCCTCCCTGCTCCCCCAACCCTAAATCCCACCTCCGTCTAGCATCTCCTCTAGCCCATGAGAAGAACAAATCACAACCAATCTCCTCCCAGACGACCAACCACCCCAGATCTCTACGAGCCACCAATCCCAACTCCCCACCAGTTTGTTCTTATGCAGTTTCAGGGTGCCAATAACATGGGGCTATCTGACAGGTAGAACCAGCCTGATGGATCGGAAGAGCCTCCGCCGTTGTCACCCATTAGGCCAGAAGGGAGTCCATCGGCACCGCACAACGCACCGGTCATTCAAGTCCCAGAGATACCTCATCTTGAGATTGACTTGCAAGCCATGACAATCTCGGATCAGGATATTCAAGTTCAGAGCAACTCAACAGGAGGACAGTATGCTATCTATATCAAGCTAGCAGCCACAAGAGCAGCGCCAAGAACCATATCCCTAACAACTTTGCAGACTCAGATGAAAAGAGCTTGGAGAGCAAACTATGGAGATATTACTCAGGTGCATGAATATGTTTTCAGAACTACTTTTCCTTCTTTCCTTGCTATGATGTGGGTTTATGAAAAGCAACCATGGAGGTTAGGACCAGACATTCTCCTTCAAGAGTTAGCTGACCCGGAAGGAGAAGGTTTTCAGATTGAGCAACAAAAATCTATCCAGCACTCTAAGCAGCCTAGATATTCTTTCAGATTTGTGTATGTCTCAGTCCGAGTCTATGGGATACCAAAGGAAAGCAGATCTCTTAAGCTGTTAGGTGATATCTTAAAGTTAGTTGGAACTCCCTCAAAATTTCATCAGCTTAGGATTAACATGATCACATCTCACTCAGATTTCATTTGGGGAGTTATAAGGCATACTATATCTGATCCTGTGAGAGATAGAATAAAGCTTAAGATTGGCTCTACAAAGGAGTGTGTGGCCTATCTGCATTATGAGAAAATTGGAAGAATTTGCCTTTTCTGTGGAGTCATGTTTCATACCATAGAGCAGTGTTATCTGAGAACGAGTATTGTTTCGGAAAGGATTAGGCATAATCACAATCCCCAGGAAGTCCCATTTCAGAGATATGGAACCTGGATTATTGATGAAACCCAAGTTCCAGTGGATAAGACAGTGGTTGCAGCTCCAGTGTGCAGCACGTTCCAGAATTCTCAGTTAACCAGGTTTAACAACATATTTCTTCATGAGGGAGAAAGGCCAGGGAGGTTAACTAAATCTGCAGCAACTGAAATCCTCATGAGAATGGAGAAGATCAGGAACACAAGTTCTCTCGTCGGCGGTGAAACCTCGTCGCCGGCCACCGTTCATCAGCAGGCGACCGTTTTACCTCTTGAGGAAGCAATCAACGACACGCGTCCATCAGCTCTCTCCATGCAACACCCCCACGTCGATTAGCAAGCCACTAACTGTGGGAACATGGAAAAATTTCAACACGCCACCGACGACAGTCTCCTGCAAGTTGTGACCAGGGAGCCTGTGCAAGACCCACAGAGACGTGTAGAAGACATGGAAGTAGAATACAGCCAAGTCCAGCAGCAGAACCAAGACCCTGTTCAGCTACAAAGTCAGCTTAGAAAAATAAAATGTGTTGCTTTACTCGCACAGTGAGGAAGCAAGAATCCTGGACAAGAACTTTGCAAATGCAACGATGAAAATCCCACCTTCTTATTGGGCTTTTCGAGCTTCCTGCCCCATTCAGCCCACACTTGGAATAGAATCTTCCACTGCCCCTTCATATTCCAAACACCTGGCAAAGCCAGATGGCAGTCAGCGGCAACTCCTGGTTGGAGAACAATCCACTGCTCTTCACTTCCATTACAGCAACGCTACCACCCCTGCCATTAATGCAGCTTTGCCATCCCAACTAGTGGAACACAACGTCGATGAGGTCACCGAGAATACCCCAGTTTTTTCTCCTCACACCCACTTCTCGATTGCACCGCCCGCTGTTACTCGCCGCTCACCCACCCCTTCCCTCCCCTCCTCGAAAAGGCCGGCGCCTCCGGCGCCACGCCACCACCTCCCGCCAAGGAAGAGATCGGCTGTTCCTCTCGGCAATGTCGATCGAGATGATGGCAGCAAGAGCCACCTCCCTTCTAGGGTCAATCAAGGGCAACGTATGCAAGGCCAAAGCAGAGGCAAGAAGCAAGCTACAGAGGACGAATTCAGCTCCCTCTCTGCTCTAAGATCCGCACCTGATCAGCGAGGAAAGCCAGTGCCTACTGAAGAAGGAGGACGAAATGCAGCGACAGGCACAGGTCCATGGATCAGAGGAATCCTTGGGCCTCCACCAGCAGCAGGAGCAACATCATCAGGAGCAGCAGATCACCAGCTCCACCAGGCCACCAATACAGAGGTTAGGACTCGCGTCAGAAAATCTCGATGGGATTCATCTGTTCAAATTCCATCTGGAAATATCAACAGATATGCTGCTGGATATACTGTCAATCACCCTCGTGCTTCCACTTGGAGACGTCGTCCTTCACCCAGCCAAATGGGCGGAGGTGGGAGCCTGTGCTGTGATGGGAGCAATGGGATGGGAAATGCTGTGTGCACCGAAACTAATGAACAAGGCAAAGAAGCTGAAGTGGCAGCCGCCGATCCTACCAATTTCGACCTCCATTCACTGTCAGATGGCACTCAGGACACGGCGGATTCTTGTGCAGGGGTTTTGTCACCTCCTAGAGTGGCTCGCGGGATCTACATGGGTGCTCATATGTTTGCTTCTCCTACTAAATCCGACTACATTGCAGATGCTGCAACCCAAGATCAACCTCCAAGCAGTTCTCTTCTTGGCTCGCCTTTGTTGCAGGAAAGGCAGAGCATTGATCGTCTCTCTATGGAAAATCAGGTAGCGGCGCCAGCCTCCAAGGCGCCACGGGCGCCATGAGGGCACTAGGATGGAATTGTCAAGGTGTGGGCAAGAACCTTGGCAGTTCTAAAATGATGCATCTTGCCAGGATGATCACGGCTACTAAACCTCAGGTACTTTTCTTATCAGAAATAAAATCCTCCAAATTCACTCCTGTAGATATTGTCTCTCGTTTTAATATGCACGATAGTATTGTAGTACCTTCCAGAAGAAGATCAGGGGGGCTTTGGCTGTTGTGGACGGACGAGCTCCAAGTTTCTGTGCATCTGCAAGATTACCACCTTATATTAGCTATAGTTAAGGATAAGGGCTCAAACTGTTCCTTTGGTTTGATCTGTGTCTATGGGACCCTTATCATATTAATACCACTACTATCTGGGAGCAGGTTGCAAATTTTGTTAATGTACATAGCAATCTCCCTATGCTTTGTATTGGTGACATGAATGATATCATGTATGAGCAAGACAAAAGTAATGCTAATGTCAACCGTACTCGTATGCATAAGTTCAGAAATCTTGTGAAATCTGCGGGTCTATTTGATCTGGGTTATAGTGGGCCTGCTTACACCTAGACAAATAGGAGATTCACTTCCACTCCGTTATTTCAACGTCTCGATAGATGTCTTGTGAATCAACAGTGGTGTGTGAATTTTCCTGTTTCAAATGTTTACAACATGCCTCTCATTCATACTTTCAGTGATCATGCTCCTATTCTTCTGTCCACCAATGGAAAAAACAACGGAATTAAAAGAGACTTTAAATTTGAAAATTGGTGGTTACGTGAAAAAGATTTCCAGCATTTCGCTAAACAAACTTGGATTAAATCCACAGGGAAAAATTATTGTCAAAGAACTAACCATCTTGCTCATTCTTTGAAAGTTTGGTGTAGAAAAAAGAAACCTTTGCAGGAAGAATTGAAGGACTTGGAGAACCAAATTCATCAAATTCAATGCAAACCTTTGGACCAACAAGATCGCGCTAAAGAAGGAGTTCTAGTTACCAGGTATGAACAAACTTTAAATAACCTTAATGAGTTCTACATGCAGAGATCAAAGAAAAATTGGGCAAAAGATGGAGACAGAAATACTGCATTCTTTCACAGAGCAGTAGCAAAAAGAAGAAGAAGAAATACTATTATGTCAGTTCACGATGAAAACAATATTACTCAATTAATGCCTGATAGTATTTCTCAGACTTTCATCTCTTATTTCAAATCTATCTTTGCTTCTTCTAGAAACATAACTCATTCATCCATTTCTTGCCAACCAAATATGCCAACTGAGGACTTCACCTACTCCATCCCTGATAAGCAAGAAATTTTCCAAGTCTTAAAAGGTATGAAAAAAATGCCTCTCCTGGACCAGATGGTTTTAATGTTGAATTCTACCTGGCTACATGGCACTAGATTGGTGATGATGTTCTCAAGCTTGTTCAAGATTTTTTTAACACTGCTATTTTACCTGAGCATAGAAATGACACACACATTGCTCTCATCCCAAAAAAGCTCCTCTCACAAGTTCCAGCTGACTACAGACCTATCAGCCTTTGTAATGTCATTTACAAGATTATAACAAAGTGCATAGCTAATAGGCTTAAACCCCATCTTCCTGATCATATCCATCCTGCACAGCAAGCTTTTATTGAAGGAAGAAGAATTTCAGACAACATAATCATTGCTCAGGATATTTCCCATTCTTTTGAACTCTCTTCTTGGAAAGAAAAAGCTTTCTTACTGAAGATTGATATCGCAAAAGCTTTTGTAGGCTGGAGTGGAATTTCATTGTTGGTGCTCTCTCGTAAAGGTCTACATGGCCATTTCATTAAACTTATCCATGCTTGCATTTGAACACCTGCTTTTTCTGTTATTATCAATGGCCAATCTTATAACTACTTCCAAAGTACTAGAGGCATCAGGCAAGGTTCTCCTTTATCTCCTTATCTTTTTGTCCTTGCCATTAATGAACTTTCTATCCTCCTTCAGCAAGCCCTATCTGATGCAACTCTTGCAGGAATCAAGCTTGGACCTAATTGCCCTGCTATCCACTCTCTCTTATTTGCAGATGACCTTCTAATATGTGGCCAAGCAACTATAGACCTTCTTATCAAGCTCAATTTATCGATAACATTCTTATGTCCTTCTGCCAAGGATCTGGTCAAACCCCCAATTGGAATAAATCTGGAATTATCTTCAGTAAATCAGTGGATCCAATCACTATTCAAGGTATTCAAAACATTTTCCCTGTGCCTCTTATGAATGACGCTTTTATCCACCTTGGCCACCCTCTCATTCTACCTGCAAAAAAAAGATCGGAGGCCTACAATTTCATTCTTGGAAAATTCAAATCAAAACTTTCAACCTATAAAGCAAACTCCCTTTCTCATGCAGCCAGAATGGAACTAATAAACTCTGTGCTCTCCTCCATCCCTATTTACTACATGTCTAATATCCTTTTCTCGAAGAAATTCATTGCAAAAATCACTGCCATCATCAGAGATTTTTGGTGGACTTGTATAACTAATGACCAAGTTAAAAGACCTCTTTATCTAGCTGCTTGGAAAAACATTTGCGCGCCAAAAAATGAGGGAGGCTTAGGAATACGAAATCTTACAGCTGTCAACCATTGCCTTCTCTTGGGCTCTGCTTGGAGAATAGCTGACCAGCCCAATAGCCAACTCTATCAGATTCTTAAATCAAAATATTTTTTTGACTCTTCCATTTGGAAGCCCAAGCCCAACAGGCCAAAATCTGCTTATTGGACTTCCATCCTCAAAGTTATTCACTTGCTCCAAGACAGCTCTTTCTACCAAATCTCGCAAGGAAATATCTGTATCTGGAGTACTCCTTGGGTTTCTACTTGGAAAAACATTCATGATCATCTCATTATACAACCTGTTGGTTACAACTACCCAGCTCTAGTAAAAGATCTCTGGCTCCCAAATACAAAAAATTGGAACAACAGCCTTATTGATTCCCTCTTTCAGCAACCAACTGCCTGTGCTATTAAACAGATAAATATTTTGCCTACTAATGATCAAGATACTCTTTGCTGGAAGCACACTCCTAATGGAAAAATGCAATACTAAATCTACCTATAAGCTCTGTCTCCAAGCTTTATTTGATGCAGGCACTCCTACACCACAGACGCCAGAACCATCATACATTCAGCTTCTCAAGCATATGTGGAAAGACAAGCAACTTCTGCCAAGGATAAAAACTTTTCCCTGGAGGCTTGTTAGAAGAGCAATCCCAACTGAACAAAAAGGAGCAAGGTACTCTAAACATATCTCAAATCTTTGTAACAGGTGTGGCCTCCTTGAAGATGACATCCATATTTTTTCCACTTGGTCTTTTGCTAGAGCAGCATGGTTTCATTCCCCATGGCACATCAGATCGGATGTAGTTGTGGGAACAAACCAGAATGTTGCTAACATTATTTCAAATCTTTTGTCTCAGAATCATCCAAATGCCTCCATTGAAAATATTTTCACCTTTCTTTGGTGTTTGTGGAAAATTAGAAATGAGAAACTCTTTGCTAATAAAGAAAACCTTCCCAACCAAGTAGCCATTAGAACAGCTGCTATTATTAATGCCTCACAAACTGAAACTGCTCCTGACTCCACTGCATTGCACACTCCTTTCTCCCAAGATTTAAACTATGCAGAGCCTCGAATATATGTGGATGCAGCTTGGAAACCTCCACCAAACCGTTATGCCTCTAGAGAAGGTATCGGAATCTACATGACTTGGAGACAAGGCAGCCAGCACATGGATGTTTTCATTCAAGCTACAGCATCTGGAACCCACTCACCAATTCAAGCAGAAGCACAAGCCCTTCTTCTTGCGGAAAATATTGCGGTATCTTTGCTTTTGTAGGTACCCATGTTTTTCTCCGACTGCCTAGGTCTTGTAAACTCCGTACAAGCTCCCGGAGCTAAGAATGCAACCTCCCTTTGGGAAATCAGAAGACAAGCTTTGCAGTTCTAGAATCTCACAGCTCCTTTACAAGCAAAGGTTTCTCATATCAACAGATCTTTCAACCAAATGGCACACAATTGTGCTCAGCAGGCCATGACGGTTTCTAAAGCATCCCCTCTATGTTCGTGCTCTAGTACAACTCATAGCAATCAGGCTTGTCCAACTGCTATCGCTATTCATATGCTTCATCTATCGGAATATGTAATTCTCTCTGTACTTTGTCTCTGAATTAATGAATCAGCACCCTGCCTTTGTTCAAAAAAAATCATCCTTCTAATTCAAGCTCTTGTCCCCATAAGCTTTTTTTGTCAGTCAGTAATCAAACTTGGCGAAATCAAACTTTCAGATTTTTTTTAACACAACAATCTCGTTGAGCCGCCGCCTCTTCAAAACCCTAGCCACCTCCACTTCAACCTTCTCCATAGATCGGTTCCCCCTTCTCCGGTCGGCTTCGCTGGCGTCGGAAGGAGTGGGGAACCCGATTTATGCCTGGAGTTTCCAATAAAAGTAGTGTTTTCAGTTGATTATGTTATGATTTTGGTAATCATCTTTCTGTTGGTTTTCCTTTAATGGAGATGACATCGTCTGCAATAAATGATCTTCGGGCTTTCGTTCGACGACGAGATCTCCTTCCCGACGTTAATGGTGGTGTTGAAAGATTACAATCATCTAGATATGAGCATTCAGATCTTACTTGGTCGGATCGATTTTGGATCATTTGTCGTTGTTGCCGCAAGGATGATTATCCTCGCAGTTTTTATCTCGGCTGCTACGTCCTCAACAATGGTGATTCGTACTCTCGGCTCTCCATCGCCATCGATAAGGCTACTCGGTTGTTATTCCCTGACATACTGGTGTTGGTACTCTTGCCGATGTTGAATTACTGCTTTAATGGTTGCACGCATGCAGGTAGACTTGCCATTGGGGCTCAAATTAAAATTATGGGAGAATCTTCGTTGGTATTTAGTATTTATAGGTCTATGGTTTGTTATCTATCTTTGGCTGCATTCAGAAGAGTACAAATTATGTTTTGGTAGAAGAAAGAATTTGAAGACCTCGAAGATTTGTTAGTACATTTTAGACTTTATTTTGTAATTGTTGGAGTTAGTTCGTGTATCTCTACCATGTACTATTTATTACTATAAATATATGTGGTATTGATTGTAAAAAAAACTTAGCGAAATCAAACTTGTAGTAGATTGAACTCTTGTACCGTATGTCGTTGTACACTTTACAAAGTTCACACGTTGGCTTTTTTTTAACCAGGTTACAAAGCGCCATCTACTCTTATTTAGAGCAAGTACTATGAAAACTGTAAAATAACCCAATTAAAACATTCTAGAATAGGCTAAGCTTCTTTTAATATTTCATTGAGCAAGAGCTAAAGTAGCTCCTAAGAAATGTGTTATTGCACCAACTAAGGCTATGTTATGGTTTTGGACCAATAAACATCCATACCAGGTACCGTAAAATTTGCGAAACTATAAAGTAAAAATAAGACACCCCCAAAATATATCCTCTGGAACCTTAGATTGCCAGTTTCTGGGGCACATGATATAGGGCCCACCAGAAAACAGTTAGTGGGAGGGAAGTTTCAGCCCAACTATCAATAGCCCGCTTTCGGACCACATTTTGCCACAACACTCCGATTCTAGCCGAATCCTCGCCAATCTATTTACAACATGCCACAGTGTCAGTTCATGTTTTCTGCTGTTTTTGTATTTCAGAAAAGTTGTACAAAAAATATTCTCGGAATCGGACGAAACGAAAGCCAAAGTTCCTATATTACTGTAATGAAGACGGAGTCCAGAGGACAGACGGAGATAAGCCAGGAGGTGGCCACACCACCCCTAGGCACAGCCAGGGCCTTCCGCCTATATATTCATCTGTTCGAAAAAACCTAAAGACCCGAGCCTCCATCCACCAAAAGTTCCATCGCCGCCGCCATCGTTGACCCTAGCTCGAGAGGGTTCTGAAGCTCTTTTCGGCACCCTGCCGGAGAGGGAGATCATCACCGGAGGCCTCTACATCGCCATGCCCGCCTCCGAAGTGATGCGTGATTAGTTCATATCTGGACTACGGGTCCATAGAAAGTAGCTAGATGGTTGTCTTCTCCAATTTATGCTTCATGTTTAGATCTTGTGAACTGCCTATCATGGTCAAGATCATCTTTATGTAATGCTACATGTTGTGTTTGCTGAGATCCGATGAATATTTAATACTATGGTTGAGATTGATTATATACTTGTCATATGTTATTTGTGATCTTGCATGCTCTCCGTGGCTAGTAGATGTTCTGGCCAACTATGTGATCGTGACTCCAAGAGGGAGTATTTATGTTCGATAGTGGGTTCATGCCTCTAGTAATCTGGGAGAGTGACAATAACTTCTAAGGTTGTAGATGTATTGTTGCTACTAGGGAGAAAACAACAATTTTTATCCAAGGATAATTCTATTGTTTACTTTATACATTTTACTTGATGCAATAATCTGTTGCTTGCAACTTAATACTGAAAGGGGTGCGGATGCTAACCGGAAGGTGGATTATTAGTCATAGACGCAGTTGGATTACGGTCTACGAATCTTGTTGTAATGCCCAAATGAATCTCATAGTAATCATCTTGTCATGTATGGTCTTTATTCTGTCAATTGCCCAGCTGTAATTTTTTTACCCGGCATGCTATTTATCTTTATGGAGACACCTCTAGTGAACTGTGGACCCCGGTCCTTTCTTTTACACTGCAAATACATGTTCTTTTATTGCCAACTCCCACGTTAATAGCTCTTTTTCTGGCATCCACATTGTTCTCTTTATTTCACTGCAAACAAACATCTCTTTCCACATTATAAGTCTAATCTTTTATTTTCAGCAAAACCGGTGAGATTGACAACCTCACTGTAAGTTGGGGCAAAGTATTTTGGTTGTGTTGTGTCCAGGTTCCACATTGTTGCTGACACCGGTAGTGCGCCCTGCCAAAGTCAGCTAGCAACACCTTCAGAAGTGATTTCTTTTTCCTACTGGTCAATTAAACCTTGGTTTCTTACTGAGGGAAAATTTGTTGTTTTGCTCATCATACCTTCCTCTTGGGGTTTCCCAACTGCATCAAGCTCTTTCTCTGGCGCCGTTCCCGAGGAGAAAGAGGATTTCTACAAGGGAGTCTCTCATCTCCAATCTCTTTACTTTGTTATTTTTTTGCTTAGTTTATTTTACTTTGTCTTTTTTGCTTCTTTATATCAAAAACACACAAAAAATTAGTTTCTATTATAGCTTTTATTTTTGTTGCTCTGTTTTAATCTTGCTAAAAATGAGTACTCCTGAGAATACTAAGTTGTGTGACTTTACTAGCACAAACAACAATGATTTCATTTGTACACCTATTGCTCCACCTGCTCCTGAAGCAGCCTTCTATGAAATGAAAACTGCTTTGTTAAATCTTGTTATGAGAGAGCAATTTTCTGGTGCTAGTACTGATGATGCTGCTTCTCACCTTAATAATTTTGTTGAACTTTGTGAGATGCAAATGTATAAGGATGTAGATGGAGACATTATTAAACTGAAATTGTTTCATTTCTCTTTGAGAGGGAGAGCTAAAGATTGGTTGCTATCTTTGCCTAGAAATAGTATTGATTCTTGGGTTAAATGCATAGATGCTTTCATTGGAAAATATTATCCCCCTGCTAAGATTATATCCTTGAGAAGTGACATAATGAAATTTAAACAATTTGATAATGAACATGTTGCCCAAGCTTGGGAAAGAATGAAATCTTTGGTAAAGAATTGTCCCACTCATGGACTGACTACTTGGATGATCATTCAAACTTTTTATGTAGGACTAAATTTTTCTTCAAGAAACCTTCTGGATTCAGCTGCTGGAGGTACCTTTATGTCCATTACTTTGGGGGCTGCAACAAAACTCCTTGATGATATGATGATAAATTAATCTTAATGGCACACTGAGAGGGCTCCAAAAGGTAAGAAGGTAAATTCTGTTGAGGAAACCTCCTCCTTGAGTGATAAGATTGATACCATTATGTCTATGCTTGTTAATGGTAAAGCTCGTGTTGATCCAAATAATATTCCTTTAGCTTCTTCGGTTGCTCAAGAAGAGCATGTTGATGTGAACTTCATTAAAAGCAATAATTTTAATAGCAACGCTTATAGGAATAATTTTGGTAGTAACAATTATAGGCCATATCCTTCTAATAATGGTAATGGTTATGGTCATTCTTATGGTAATTCCTATAACAACAATAAAAGTGCACCCTATGATCTTGAAGTCATGATTAAGGACTTTATTAGTAAACAAACTGCTTTTAATAATCTGTTGAGGAAAAGTTTGGAAAAATTGATGTTCTTGCTTCTAAAGTTGATAGCCTTGCTCTTGATGTTGAACTTCTTAAACTAAAGGTTATGCCTCATGATGTTAAAGAAAGCAATACTTTGAATGCCAATCAAGTTAGAATTTATGACAATGTTAGGATGTTGGCTGAATTGCATGCTAGGTGGGAAAGAGAGGATGCAATTGCTAGAAATAATAGTATGACTAAAGTTTGTACCATTATATTACCACCACTAGTAGTGCTGAAGTCTCAAATGTTAGCAAACCTTCTAGTTGAATGGTAAAATAATTGGTGTAGGAAAAGTCCCCACTCCTTCTACAAAATTTCCTAGAACCACTGAAATTGTTTCTAATAAGAGTGCTGAAATTTTTTGAAGTATGGGAGACAATAGTACTTTTACCTTTGATAATAATGACTTTGATTTTGATGATTTCAATATCTCTGAAGTAATTAAGTTCTTACAAAATCTTGCTAGAAGTACTAATGCTACTGCTATAAATATGGATTTTACAAAACATATTACAAATGCTCTCATGCAAATTAGAGAATAGAAGTTAAAACATGAAGCTTTTATTCCTAAGAAGTTAGAAGATGGTTGGGAGTCCATCATTAAGATGAAAGTAGATAACTTTGATTGCAATGCTTTATGTGATCTTGGTGCGAGCATCTCTGTTACGCCTAGAAAAATTTATGATATGCTTGATTTTCCACCTTTGGAACAATGTTATTTGGATGTTCATCTTGCTGATATTGCTAAGAAGAAACCTTTGGGGAGAGTTAATAATGTTCTTATTATGGTTAATAATAAATTTTTACCCGTTGATTTTTTTGTTTTGGATATTGAATGCAATGCTTCTTATCCTATTGTTTTGGGAAGACCTTTTCTTAGAACTGTTGGTGCTGCTATTGATATGAGAGATGTGATTATTGAATATCAATTCCCACTCAAGAAAGGCATGGAAAACTTTCCTAGAAATAGAAAGAAATTGTCTTTTGATTCTATTATTACGACAAATTTTGATGTTGATGCTTCTTTACTTGAAAATACTTGATTCAAACTTTTTTCGCCTAGATGAAAGGCGTTAAAGAAAAGCACTCTTGGGAGGTAACCCATGTTGACGTGGGCATTACCCTTCGGGTAACCGACATTGCCCTATCCTATACAATCTAACTGGAGGCCCATGAAGGTACTCGATGGCAAGGTAGGCCACTTGGATGGCGCAGCACAAGATTCCTTGGCAGACAAGACAAAGGAGCAGCCGAACAAGGAATGTTTAGAGCTAGGACTCCTGTAAACCTAGTCATACCCGGTTGGACCTCTTGAGACCTGGCCTCCTATATAAAGGCCAGGAGAGAGGCTGCTGAGGGACACGATCAATCTTAGCAACTTTAGCCACCAGAAGTCTAGAGCTAGGTCGCCGCAGCACTTAGCCTCTCGACAAGATCTCAGCCGAAACCTTCGGCACCCCATTGTAACCCATTATTTTAATAATCAAGATCAGACAGGCAGGACATAAGGGTTTTACCTCATCGAGGGCCCCGAACCTGGGTAAATTGCTCTCCCCGCCTGTCTGTGAACCGATGTCTCGTGTCAGCCTGCAGGATTCCATCAACCCTAAGCCCCAATCGGAGGGCACTGCCGAGGAGTACCCTCGACAATTGGCGCCGTCTGTGGGAAGCCTGTCGGCACCAGGCAGGTCATCGGCAGTACCAGTCACATCTGCGGCGTTCTTACTCGAGTCACCAACGCCATCAGATCCGAAAGATTCAATCCGTTGCGGATCCTTCGAGTTCGTACCACACCCCGAGGCGCCGCACCTGATCCCCGCAGAATCGTGTGGCGGCATGAATACTACTTTTGGCGGTGTCCACTTCATCATCGACTCCGGAGGCCTCCTTCGCCTCCCTAGGTCAAGCGCATCTAGCCCGAGGACCTCAGTTTCGGAAGGTGTCACTCCGGCAACAACCCTGGAAGTCCCATCCAGGAACATGCAAGAAGGCAACCGAGGAAGTTTCGACGTCACAACGGGGCGAAGGAAAAGACGAAGGGACTCGCGCCGCGAAGAATAAGAACGAATAGCAACTCGCCCTCATCAGCTCGAACGAGGATGCCAGGACACGCAACCGATCAAGGGCCGCACTCGCTCACCGTATCTATCGGCTACGGAGCAGCTCGAGGCACCGTGTTATCTTCACTCTTACATCGATCCGAAGGATGGTCGAGAGAAATCCAGCCACCTGCTAAGAAACTGTCGACATTTCCTGGAAATTCGGCAGTTCTGCGACGACCTCAGAGCCGAAGCCATGTCAAGGGTTCACATAATGGAGAGAAGGGCAGGATCCTACAGTTATCCGCCAGAACCATACGTACCGGAGCCATACGTGCTAGCAGGAGGAGACAAGTACGCACCAACTGAGGTGTTTCCGGACCATGTGGGCAGGTCAGCATGATCCATAAAACCAACCTTTCAAAGAGAGAAATCAAAAAATTCTCACAAGAAGTAAAGTATGCGGAAGTCGCTATGGTCGATACACCCGAATTCATCGACTGGTCAGATCAGAGCATCTCCTTCAGCAGGGCAGATCACCCGAAGGCCGTTCCAAGGCCTGGTCATGCAGCCCTTGTTCTTGAAGCACAGATCGGAGGGTACAATATGAGCAAAGTATTCATGGATGGAGGAAGTGGTTTGAACCTGTTATTTGCCAACACGATGAGAGCAATGGGTTTAACAGTCGACATGCTAAGAGAGTCCGACACAGGATTCCACGGCATTATACCAACTCGACCCGCTTATTCTCTCGGTAAAACATCATTGGATGTAGTTTTCGGCACACCTGGCAATTTCAGGAAGGAAAAAATCGAGTTTGAAGTAGTTGACTGGGAATCTCAGTACCACGCCATCCTCGGCAGACCCGCGTTTGCCAAATTTATGGCCGTACCTCATTATGCGTACATGAAGCTGAAGATGCCTGGCAACAATGGGACACCAATAACCGTTCATGGAAGCTTTACCCGTTCAGACAACTGCGACAGAGATTTCCAGAAGATCGCCTCGAAGTTTGGAGCCAAGGAAGAACTCAACGCTGTCGACGCCGTCACGGATCACACGCAGCCACCAGCCGACAATCGAAACATAAGGTCTGACGAGTTTGACGCTGCAAAGGAAGCAAAGAAGCTGTAGGTGCACCCCACTGACCCGAAGAAGACGGTCAATACGTCGGCAGACCTTACTGATGCATAGGAAGGCGCGCTCATCGAGTTCCTTCATGAGCGCTGGGAGATATTTGCATGGGAACCATCCGACATGCCAGGTATCCCCAGGGAACTCGCTGAGCACGCCCTCAATGTAGACCCAACAGCCAAACCAGTACAACAGTCGATGCGCCGATTTTCTGAGCCGAAGAGAAGAGCAATTGGCGAAGAAGTTAGTCGACTCCGTAAAGCAGGATTCATTCGGGAGCTCAAGGAAGCCGAGTGGGTGGCTAATCCCGTCATGGTGCCAAAGAAAGACACAACCGCTCTTCGCATGTGTATCGATTACACCAGTCTTAACAAGCATTGCCCGAAAGACCACTTTCCACTGCCTCGTATTGACCAGATAGTCGATTCCACAGCTGGATGCGATCGTCTCTCCTTTCTCGATGCATACTCCGGATATAATCAGATCAAGCTCAAGAAAGAAGAACATAAGTTAACTGCATTCATCACCCCACACGGCGTTTTTTGCTACAACGTCATGACCTTCGGGTTGAAAAATGCGGGAGCAACTTACCAACGGTGCATGCAAGCCTGCCTTGGAGAACAGATTGGGAGGAACATCGAAGTCTACATCGACGACATCATGGTAAAGACGAAGCACGCCGCCACTCTCATCGATGATTTGCGGGAAACCTTCGACAACCTAGACAAATACAAAATCAAGTTGAATCCGAAGAAATGCTTCTTCGGGGTGCCAGGGGGACAAGTACTCGGATACTTCATCTCAGCTAGAGGAATAGAAGCCAATCCTTTGAAGATCAAAGAATCTGCACCAAGTGCAGCAATTGGCAGGACGATTGGCAGCGCTCAGCAGATTCATCGCCAAGCTAGGAGAAAAAGCTTTGCCCTTCTATAACTTAATGAAAAAATCAGAAAAGTTCGAGTGGACAAATGAGGCGTAGGAATCTTTCGACAATCTGAAGAAAATCTTATCGACATCCCTAGTCCTCGTAACCCCACGCGAGAAAGAAACACTGCTTATGTACATAGCAGCAACGGCCCAAGTCTTCAGCAGCGTCCTGGTCGTCGAACGGGAAGAAGCAGGGAGAGTTCACGGTGTGCAGAGACCTGTTTACTACCTCAGTGAAGTACTCACGCCTGCGAAGCAGAGGTACCCTCATCATCAGAAGCTGGCATATGCAGTATGGAGGTCTGCTCGCAAGCTACGACATTATTTCACGGAGCACCCGATTATCGTCGTAAGCGAAGCACCATTGAAGAACATAATGACTAACCCAGAGGCCACGGGTCGAGTGTCCCAATGGGCCATCGAAATAGCGCCACACGATATAACTTACGTTAATCGAACGGCGATAAAATCCCAAATCCTTCCAGATTTCGTGGCAGACTGGATCCAATCACAGACGCCAGCAGCGCCCGACATGTCGGGGTCATGGACAATGTACTTCGACGGGTCGAAACAGAGCACAGGAGCAGGAGCAGGGGTGATACTAATATCACCACAGGGATATAAGATGAAGTACATACTACGTATGAATTTCTCCCTGCCAACAAATAACGAAGCAGAATACGAAGCACTGCTGCACGGAATGAAGATGGCAAAGGCATGTGGGGCGACTCGCCTGGAAATTTATGGAGATTCAAACCTGGTGGTACAACAGTCGATAAACCTATGTGATGCGGTCAGTGACAACATGATCGCCTACCGACAGTTGTACCAAAATATGGAAGCCAAATTCGAAGGGTGCGAGCTTAAACATATCGGCAGAGCCAGCAACGAGGAGGCCGATACTCTGGCGAACATCGGATCTATGTGCTCCCCCATTCCAGACGGAGTGTTCTACGAAGTTATCACTCAACGATCGATAAAAGAGAAAGCGTCGACACCTCCAAAGCCATCGGCTGACGAATCGGAGGCAAGCCCGCAACAAGCTGCCGAAGAATCTCCACCTCCATCTGCGGAACAGGTCCTCCTCCTCGAGCCACTATGGACCAAACCATTCCTAGCGTACCTGACGAAGCAGGAGTTGCCAGAGGATCCGGTAGAAGCAAGACGAATCGTCAGACGGTCAAAAGCCTTTACTGTGGTAAATGGTGAACTCTACAAGCGCAGCATCTCTGGTATCTTTCAAAGGTGTATTGCCATTGACGATGGAAAAGCACTGTTGCGCGAGATACACGAAGGAACTTGCGGACACCACGCGGGAAGCAGGGCCCTTGTGGCGAAAGCCTTCAGGGCTGGATTTTACTGGCCAACGGCGGCATCGGATGCTCGAGATCTGGTCATGAAGTGCGACCCCTGCCAGCGTTTCTCACCAAAACCACACGCCCCTGCGACAGGTCTGATGACAATACCTCGGCGTGGCCCTTTGCTCAATGGGGACTCGACCAAGTGGGACCATCTGCCAAGGTCGTCGCCCGGAGGACACACGTACCTGCCGGTCGCGATCGACAAGTTCACCAAGTGGATCGAGGCAGTACCTGTTTGAAACCAGAAAGCCGAAACCTCCGTTCAGTTCTTCAGGGGAATAACCTGTTGATTTGGTATGCCTCACAACATCGTCACAGACAACGGAACTAACTTTGACTCCAAAGAGTTTCGAAAATTTTGTGATGACGGAGGAATCAAGCTGAAATTTGCATCGGTGGCTCACCCACAGACCAACGGCCAGGTGGAAAGGATCAATGGTCTAATAGGGGACGGCCTCAAGAAACGCCTTACGGGTGCGGCTGGAGCCTGGGTCGAGGAATTACCATCCGTACTTTGGAGTTTGCGTACTACACCTAACAGGTCGACCCAATACACCCCGTTCTTCCTGGTACATGGAGCCGAAGCAGTTCTGCCAGCCGACGTTCGGTTCGAAGCTCCTCGGGTGACAGCATACACAGAATCCACCTCCAACATCGCGCTGCAGGATGCTGTGGACCTCCTTGACGAAGCTCGAGATATTGCTTTGGCAAGAACAATGGTATACCAGCAGGCGTTGAGAAATTATCACAGCCGACGAGTACGCAGTCGAAGTTTTAATGTTGGAGATATGGTACTGCGGCTGAAGCAAGAGAGACCCTTGAAGCTCGAATCTCCATGGGAAGGACCATACATCATCACTGATGTGATACCAGGAGGAGCTTATCGGCTCAAAAACCCAACTTCGGGAAAAGACGTTGAGAATCCATGGAACATCTCACAGTTGCGACGGTTCTATACATAGGATACAGTTGTTTTTATTGCTCGACGGCTCTTAAGGTTGCTTTTACATTATGAATGAAATTCTAATCAGGTGTTTCACCTTTTCTCTTGATCCAGGCCTCATCATCCGAACGAATCGTTCGGGACCCCTGTCATTGGCTCTTACTCACATCGGGAGCGCTGGCCGCCAAAAACACGCTCGCACGATGTCATTAATTAAATACTCCCAGCGGGAGCTAAGGTTAATGACACACAAAACAACCAATCCAAGCCTCGAGAAAATACGCGAGTGCTGCAGTCGATGGTTATACTATCACAAAATAAGGCTCAAACCGGTGCACCGTGTGACGAAGCCAAGCGTTTAATTCCCTCGACTAAGTCAATGGGTATCGCTCCTACAAAACTTACATATCGACTTCGCAATAAACTTGCAAATTACAACGGAGTCGTCGGGAGAGCAGGCTGAATTGATCACTCGGCCGCCCCCGACAATAAATTATCAATCGGATTAACAAATTCGCCAGAACTACATGATGTGCAAAGCACACGTTGAATCTACATAAAACAATCATACGGGAGACGAGCCGAGGTCAGAACAATATTGTCCTTCATACTGAGGCACGTCAAGCAGCGAACTTCATCTCGGAGTTCATCAGACGATAGGTCGGCAGAGCTGACCCTCGACTTGTCGTCCTTACCAGTATAAAGCCACAACTGGTGGGGCCGAGACATTAGCGGTTGCACTCGACGCTGTAAGAACACAGAGACTACCTCAGTGCCGCACGTCGTCAAGCCTCCCGTGTTCTTCAGATCCACGACCTGGTCGAACAGCCTGTCGGCTATTGCCCTCTCTTCGGGAGAAAGGGCGTTACGCCATGACTTCTTCGGCTGAGCTATTAGGACATCTTCAAAAGGAGGGAGATTCGAGCGCCGCCCAGCCATCGAGGGGTCTCGCAGATAAAACCATTTGTTGCGCCAGCCTTGGACGGATTCCTTCATCAGGTAGTCGAAGTAGTCGACTTCCTTCCTGACAACAATGCCAACGCCACCGACGATGGGGGGGGGGGCATTGCTGTCATTGTGACGCTTAACATAGAAGATCTTCCTCCAAAGACCCCAGTGGGGGTCAATGCCAAGGACGGCTTCACAGACAGTGATGAAGATAGAAAGGTGGAGAATGGAGTTTGGGGTCAGCTGCCAGAGCTGACTCCCGTAGAAGAAAAGAAGGGAACGGAGAAACTCGTGGGCAGGAAGAGATAGACCACGGAACAAGAAAGCAGCGAACATAACGGTAAAGCCCTTCAGAGGCCTTGGGCGAGAAACAGGACCTGGAAGATGAATGTCATCGTCAGATGGGGAGATGAGGCCTAGGGCTCGCAGCCTGTTCACATCGCGGTTGGAAATGGCGGAGGCGCTCCAGTCACGGCTGACTTTGGTTGCGTCTGAGGCGCTGGTGCCCTTCTTCTTGCCCATGGCGCGTGAAGCTCTTGAGGGAAGAACAGAGGTGACAGGAAAGACTGGGCGAGAAGATGAGCAGTGGGAGGCGTAAAAAGTAAAAGCAAGGAGGCTCTCTAAGAAAAGAATGGAACCGGCGGCCCATTATTCCCACGACGTGCGAAAATCGAGGAGACGCCTCGGTCGGTGCGCGTGCACTGGTCACTTCCTAATAACTGCCCGCGCAGAACTAGGGTGGGCCCGTCAGGTCAAGTCTTGTCAGTCAAACCACAACAGCGATACGTCATCAGTGACATCATGAATACTGTCGTGAGCAGTCGAAGGAAAATGAAGAATCAAAGGATGGTCACGCTTGAGTCTGCACCCGATCACAAGCGCCCGTGTCCAGACTCGGGGGCTACTCCCATCGGGAGCGCTAGACGCGCACCCGATAAAATGAGAACTCGGAGATATTCCTGTGAAGAAACATATGAAGAAAAGGATGGAATGTTCAGCTCGAATCTGCACCCGGTTGCAAGCGCCCGAGCCCAGACTCGGGGGCTACTCCCATCGGGAGCTTTGGACGCGCACCCGACAGAACTTTTTTGCACTCCAGGATCATGCCCGGGGACTTGATTCTGCGTAGGGTAACGTTGTTTTGCCATCGGCAGTTAACCAGCAAAAGTTGGGCACGTTACTCATTATCCCTTACGCGTTGAAAACTTATTGAAGAAAACAAGCCTTGGTACAAATGTATCGGATGACCCATGAAGACTTGCAGAAAAACTTCGGCAGCGTAAAACGTTCGAGTGGTACAACTTGAGTCTACGCACGGATTGCAAGCATCCGTACCTAGACTCGGGGGCTACTCCCATCAGGAGCGCTAGACGCGCACCCAATAGAAGAAGATGATGATGATACAAGATGGACAAGAACAATCGAAGAGAAGAACATTAGGTGGAAACATGCTTTAGTCTCTACCCGAACTATCTTCGGCTAGACACTCGGGGGCTACTGACGTGGGCATTACCCTTCGGGTAACCGACATTGCCCTATCCTATACAATCTAACTGGAGTCCCATGAAGGTACTCGATGGCAAGGCGGGCCACTTGGATGGCGCAGCAGAAGATTCCTTGGCAGACAAGACAAAGGAGCAGCCGAACAAGGAATGTTTAGAGCTAGGACTCTTGTAAACCTAGTCGTACCCGATTGGACCTCTTGAGACCTGGCCTCCTATATAAAGGCCAGGAGAGGGGCTGCCGAGGGACAGGATCAATCTTAGCAACTTTAGCCACCAGAAGTCTAGAGCTAGGTCGCTGCAGCACTTAGCCTCTCGACGAGATCTCAGCCGAAACCTTCGGCACCCCATTGTAACCCATTATTTTCATAATCAAGATCAGACAGGCAGGACGTAAGGGTTTTACCTCATTGAGGGCCCCGAACCTGGGTAAATTGCTCTCACCGCTTGTCTATGAACCGATGTCTCGTGTCAGCCTGCAGGATTCCATCAACCCTAAGCCCCAATCGGAGGGCATTGCCGAGGAGTACCCTCGACACATGTTTTGTTTATGTAATTTTTCTTTTGTTGAGTCTTGGAAGTTGTTACCTCTGTAATAACCTCTCTTATTCTTTTTATTTCGTTTTTATGACAAGAATAGCTTCTATTAGCAAGAAAGTAAGATTTGGGGAAGTTGCTGTCCTGAAACAGATTCTGTGCTGACACAAAAAAAAAATCGAATTCCCAGCCAAAACGTCCTATTGATTTGATAACTTTTTAGCATATGCCCCAGGTTATTATCTAATTTTCGTTAGTTTTGCACTTTTTGATTTGAGCAACAGAGGATTTTCAAAAAATCGATCTTTGCCTGCTGTTCTGTTTTGACAGATTTCTGCCACTATTTGCATTTGCCTCTTAATCTTTTTCTCTTTGAGTTCTTTTGAGAGAAAGAGCTTTTTGATGAAGGTTCTGCAGTAGCTAATGTTTAATGGATATTTGAGTTATGTTAGAACTCAAAGTGGATTTATTATTTTGATTGCACTAATGCTGCTAATGAAAATTGTGTGAAGTTTTGTATGAAGGAAGTTTTCAAGTGTAGGGAGAGAAGAATGATGTGATGAGATAAAGGATGGACAAAATCTCAAGCTTAGGGATGCCCATGTCACCCCAAGAAATATCGAAGAGGTACAAGCGTCAAAGCTTGGGGATGCCCAAGGCATTCCCTTCTTCATCAACAAAGATATCATGTCATCTTTCAAGACGCTATATTTTTATTGCTTCATATGTTATGTGTTGTTTTTGAAGCGTCTTTTTTTTTTCTTTTGTTTTGTTTGTTGTAGCATATGGTTGTATCCCAGCATACTTTTTTTGGAGAATGACACACTCTGTTTTCATTGCATAGAACACTCTAGTTTTCACTTTTATTGTTCTACGAGTGTTGTCTTTTGCTAGTACTTCGTTTAGCTCTTGTTTTCCACTCGTATTTTGTTCATAGCTTGTTAGTTTTCTTTAGTTAGGTATGATTAGCTCTCTAGTATTTATTGATTATTTTCTATGAGAGTTGTTTCAAATAAATTTATTGGTGTTGGAGACGAGTAAAATGTTTCATGAGTTTTAGTGGTGCAAAAGAAGTTTGTTTAGACTGTGGCATAGACTTTAGCATGTCATGTTAGATGTTATTTTAATCATATGCTTAATAGTTATTGTTGTAGCATGACTTGTCTCAAATAGCCGAGAGTGCTTAATGTGCCGTTGAAAGAATCATGTGTTTCCATCTTACAAAAGCATAATATTATGATATTCTCCTTTGATGCTTTAATTGGGTTGACTTGGCACATGCTTACACCATGTTATGACTACAAACCTATGGGGCCCCGGACTTATCAGTCCAAGACTCCTGTTATGTATCCAATTTCACGATCCCAAGATCATTCCATCGTGAACACATAACCGAACTGATACCAGTTTACGTCATCCATTACAGTACAGAATTAAAAATATAACGAAAGCCTTACATCATAGACCATCAGGGCCGTAGTTCAACAAACAACACCGGAAACAACTTGACTCCAAAAGCGGTGGAACCCAAGTCAGGCCTTCACCCTACAGGCGGCTGACTGGGAGAGCGTCCTAGTTCGCGTCTTAGGCGTCGTACTCCTCTTCTTCGTAGTACTCCTCTTCACAATCTGGCCAAGTAAAGAGCCAGGACAACAATGCCAATGAGTATGTTTGAATGTACTCGCAAACCATCTTAGAGAGAAATAAAGGATATAAAGTATGGCAGTAGCAAGGAACATGCACTAAACTAGGGTGACAAGGAGCGAGAGGTAGTTCCTCTCGAGAGTATAACATCTCTATATCTTTGTTGAAAACCCTTTTTGAAAACGAGTTTATTTGCAGACTAATAGGTAAGGATGACCCACTTTTCCTTCCGGCCATCTCATATGGCGAACACAACTTTTCCAACTTTCCGCCATACCTCCCAGGTACATTCCCACCAATCCCACTGGTATCATTTTCCCGAAACATTTTTGAGAAAACACTTTTATAAACTAAAACTCCTTCAATGCCAAGCAACAGCCTTTCCCACATCCATAACCGCGGACATGGCTATTCGAATAGTTTTACACTCTACAAAGGTTGTACACTTTCCCCACAAGATCCAAATACTTATCGTGTGGGCATCATCCCTGCATAACAACATATGCCACGACAAGTACCCGATCGCAGTTTTTCGCCTGCTCGCCTTAGCCAAAGACATGTCGCCTAGAGTTGTACCTCCCAACACTAGAGTCTGAGGGGTCGTTTACCTAGGAGTAGCAATTTCCCCGACCACCTTGATCCTTCCGAATGCCAGGACCAA